>NC_061121.1:154018854-154025216 GCF_002878395.1 Capsicum annuum | reverse complement strand
ACTAAGGAGTATAGACCGAGAATTAAGTGGGGCGGCCTGACGCCAGTAAATGTGTGGGAGATAGGGGAGAGGTTGGCGGGAATGGGGGTGTGGGAGTGTAGGGGGGACGTGGATAGTATGTGGGACAGGGCGGCAAGGTGCATCAGGGAGAATGCAAGTGAGATGTTGGGTGTTTCTAGGGGCCGGGCCGGGCACTGTCGGGGGGATTGGTGGTGGAATGAAGAGGTGGAGAAGAAAGTGGGGACCAAGAAAGGGGCGTATGCTAAGTTGGTGAAAAGTAAGGACGAAGAGGAGAGGCGGGTAAATAGGAAAGAGTACAAGCTAGCGAGGAAGGAGGCGAAGTCGGCAGTCACAGCAGCTAAGACGGCCGCTTTTGAGAGCTTGTATGCAGGGTTACAGGAGAAAGGAGGGGAGAAAAAGTTGTTTAGACTTGCTAAGGCTAGGGAGAGGAAGGGTCGTGACCTCGATCAGGTGAGGTGCATTAAGGGGGAGGACAGTAGAGTGTTGGTGGAGGACGGCCATATTAAGAAGAGATGACAGTCGTATTTTCATAGGCTCTTAAATGACGAAGGGGATAGAGCTATTGTGTTAGGGGAACTGGAGCACTCAGAGGAGTGTCGGGATTTTAGCTATTGTAGACGTTTTAAGGTAGAAGAGGTTAGACAGGCTGTCCGCAGGATGCGAAAGGGTAGGGCGACGGGGCCGGATGAGATACCAGTGGAGTTTTGGAAGTTCGTTGGAGAGGCTGGTGTAAGGTGGTTGACTGAATTATTTAATGAAATCTTCAGGACGGCAAAGATGCCCGAGGCGTGGAGGCGGAGTACCATGGTCCCTCTCTATAAGAATAAGGGGGACATTCAGAGTTGCAATAACTATAGGGGGATTAAGTTATTGAGTCACTCTATGAAGATTTGGGAGAGAGTGGTCGAGGTGAGGCTGAGACGGATAGTGTCTATTTCGGAAAACCAGTTCGGATTTATGCCCGGCCGCTCACGACGGAGGCAATCCACCTGGTGCGGAAGTTGGTGGAGCAGTATAGGGAGCGGAAGAAGGATCTGCACATGATGTTTATCGATCTAGAGAAGGCATACGACAAAGTCCCCAGGGAGGTGCTTTGGAGATGCTTGGAGGTGAGTGGAGTACCGCTGGCATATACCAGAGTAATTAAGGATATGTATGATGGAGCGAAAACCCAGGCGAGGACGGCGGGAGGAGACTCAGAGCATTTCACTGTCCTGACAGGATTGCATCAGGGATCTACTCTTAGTCCCTTTTTGTTTGCGTTGGTGATGGATGTGTTGACGCGGCGCATTCAAGGGGTGCCGTGGTGTATGCTTTTTGCAGACGATGTAGTTCTGATAGATGAGACTCGAGGGGGTGTGAATGACAAATTAGAGGTGTGGAGGCAAACTCTTGAGTCTAAAGGGTTCAGGGTGAGCAGAAGCAAGACAGAGTATGTGGAATGCAAGTTTAATGACATGAGGCGGGAGAATGAGGTAGTAGTGAAGCTGGAAGCACAGAAGGTATGTAAAAGGGATAAGTTCAAGTATCTTTGGTCCGTGATCCAGAGTAACGGTGAGATTGACGAGGATGTCTCGCACCGTATTAGGGCGGGATGAATGAAGTAGAAACTTGCGTCGGGGGTGCTATGTGATAAGAAGGTGCCGCCCAAGCTTAAAGGCAAATTCTACAGGGTGGTAGTCCGTCCGGCCTTGTTGTATGGAGCGGAGTGTTGGCCAGTTAAGAACTCCCACATCCAAAAAATGAAGGTGGCAGAAATGCGGATGTTGCGCTGGATGTGTGGACTGACTAGAAGGGATAGAGTTCGGAATGAGACTATCCAGGAGAAGGTTTGTGTGACTTCAGTGGAGTGCAAGATGCGGGAAGCACGATTGAGATGGTTCGGACACGTGAAAAGGAGGGGCATGGATGCCCCGGTCCGTAGGTGTGAGAGGCTAGCGTTGGATGATTTTAGGCGGGGTAGGGGTAGGCCGAAGAAGTACTGGGGCGAGGTGATTAGGCGGGACATGGAACAGTTACAGCTCACCAAGGACATGACCCTAGATAGGAAGGTCTGGAGGGCGCGAATTTCGGCAGAGGATTAGGGCCAGTTTGGGTCGCTAGTGTAGGGAATTACTTGGTGGGGGTTTTATTCCTGTTATGATTCAGTCTTCCGTGTTCCATGTTTTATTACGAATCTGTGTGCTTTCCTCTGTTTTATATTACTTATGGGTGTCGTATTTATGTTATGTAATCTGCTTCTGTGCTTTACTATGTATTTGTGTGGTATCTCGTGTCTTGAGCCGGGGGTCTATCGGAAACAGCCTTTCTACTTCATCAGAGTTAGAGGTATGGACTGCGTACATCTTACCCCCCCAGACCCCACTAGGTGGGAATACACTGGGTTTGTTGTTGTTGTTGTTGAAAATTTAAAATCAAATCAATTTTTTTTAAATCGAACTAAACCAACCGAACGCCCACCCTATGAATAACCAATTTTATCTATTTGTTTACCACTAGAAATCGTAAGTACTTTTTGAGAAAAAACATTTGGAAAAAATTATTTATCCATAAAATTTGTTATTTGGTAAAAATTACAAGATCATCATTTAAAATAGTTTTTGGGTTGGGTTCTTTTAAAATTTTAAAATTTTAAACTTTTACACTTTTTTAAATTTAAAAAAATGTCCTTCAATGATGACTCAATTATAACTCTATCTAACCAACCATGATTAAAAAAAATTATAGAAGAGGATAGTTAGTTAGTTATTACCATTGGCATTATTTATTTTTCTTGGCAGATGAATCTTAGTTACCAAGTGTAATTTGACAAAATGTAATTGTCATCACAAAGTTTATAACAAACTTTATGATGACATTACAAATGATAATTTTAATCAAGAAAAAATCAAAATAATCAAGTGTAGAGTTAGATTCATGTTTCTTTAAAAATATAAAATCTTTAAATAGATATAATCCAATAAAAATATGATTCTTCACCTTGTCATCTTCCCTCACCATTCTAAAATCTCTTGATGCTTCATCAATTCTTCTTGAATCTATTAAATCTTATTTATGTAGTTGAACCTTGTCTCCTTCTATTTTGCCACCTCATTGAAAGTTCTCTTAACAAACTCTTTAAACACTTTGCTATCCCAACTTTGCTTTCTTGATGAGTCTTCTTTGTCTTGAATCTAATAGCTGATAATTGTATTATTAATAGTTTTATTTAAATAAATATTGTGATTTTTGAATAATATATTATCTAGTATCTTGTAGGGTATCTTTAATAGTTTTAGAACTTATTGTTATATTTATGTTTCATATTTTTTTCTTAAAAAGTGAACTATATTTTTCAAAATCATGATCAAACACATATTAAAACTTTCATATAAACTTCACCCAAATATAAATTTTTCAAAAATATATGGGAATCTATAACCAAAAGCTTAATCTATGATTTTTATATACCTTGGAAATTTCCAAGAAGATGAGGGACCGCTTCCTTCCAGATGTTGGTTTAGTCGTGTGTATAAAAATATAGAATCTGTATAGAGTCATCGAACGCATAATAAGTACATCAAAGATAGTAGATGAATTTTAGTAGCTTAGTTGATTAGTTACCCGAACTCTCACCTTATTGGTGAGGGTTCGATTCCCCACATTATAATACCCTCTCCCATTCTCCTTCCCCTACCCCCAATTTTTTCTTTAAAAAAAAGTACATCAAAGATGGATATGTTTTTCAACTTCTTACAGAGTTTATATGATTCATCAAGATGCACCAAACATCACAATCAGACAAAGAAAACAATCCTTTCTTGCGACTTTTCTGTTAAATTTCCACAGATGATCATTCCAGTTTCCACAAAATTTCTGAGAGAGACTCATATCTAAGTTAGACATAACTTCATTACCAACTTCTCTATTAATAACTAATCAGCCAAAAACATTCTTTTCAGTACATGCACGCTGCCTTTTTCTGCTTTGATTAAATTTGCAACGACAATCACTGAATACACTTTTTGTTTCAGAGACAAGTCTTATGCACTGAATACTGAGCATTTCTACAATCTTATTACTTAAAATTTAAATAACAATATTCTATCAAAGGTTAAGCAATATACTTTTTTTAATTTTTGGTTAATACGTTAAGCCATATACAGTGTAAAAAGTCTTTTTGTTATCAGACGAGAAAGGAGATGAAAAGCCTATTAGGAAAGGAAAATTCACAAGCAATTTTAATTTTGATTTTGGAGTATTCAGTTTAAATGTACAGATCTTCTAGACAATGAAATTGATTTTTATTTAAATACTACCTAAAAAGGAAGCCATTTGCTACTTATTTCTTTTTTCAAATTTTCTCTTACTTTTCTAATTTTTACAGTATTTGCTCTTTACTTTTATAACTTTTAAAATACATCGAATTAAGTGAGATGTTTAAAGAGAAATAATGGATAGTTTAAACTTTAAAAGTATACTCCATTCATTCTTTTTTAATTGTTTCACTTGGGTATGTTCAAATTTCTTTTTAATTATTTCTTCCATCTTTCAAGAATAACTTGATTAAAAATTTTCTATTATACTCTTATTTAAATTTTTAAGATCATTAATTGAAAATTTATTTTTCAATGCACTTAATTAATTCATGCCAACTTTTAACCATAATTAATACTCCCTTCGTTCCCTTTTACTTGTCACAAATTTTCTAATTAAATTATTACTTTTACTTATCATTTTTGACATATCAAGAGAAGATAATTTTATTTTCTATTTTATCCTTAGCATTAATTATTATTTTTTCAAATTAATTTCAAAATACAATGTAAGCGTCATTTAATAAGGGTATTATGATAAAATAACATATTATTAATTTTTTCTTAATAGGTGTGTTTACTCAAAATGTGACAAGTAAAAACGAAGAAAGAAGTACTTCTTCCGAGTAGTCCTTAGACAATTGGACGATCTGGACAATAAAGTCATTTGAGTGTCAAACATATTGACAAGTTTCTTTTGTTTCAATGCCCATTTAAACTTCAATACTCACTCTCATACTCTCACAAGTAGTGCTTCAATAAATGTACATTGGAGAGTAGATAATTCATTTATAAGAGAATTGATGGGAAATATTTAAAAATTTGGCTCTAATTTAATTTTTTTTCTTCATTTGAAACTTTTACGTGGTGGCAAATATGAATTGAAATTAGTGATAGTAGAGAACTTTTCATATATTTGACTAGTGAAAATACGAATTAAAATTGAATGTGGTTTTAAAAAATTTATCTTTTTTTCATCGATGTCTCTTTATTTAAATGTAATCATTGTTAATTTGAAAATGAGTACAAAATCTAATCAAGGATATATTGATAAAATTATTTTTACTTTTATAAAAATTAAAAATTAATAATGATTACATATCTTTTTTATCGTGTGTGTAACAACCTCAAATAAACATTAAAAACGAATCAGATCAGGTATTATTACTGAGGAGGCATAAAAAGAAGAACTTCCTGAAATTAATGATGGGGATAAACAAGACACGAAGATCACTAAAGAGACTACTCCCTAATAAGGGCAAAACAAGAGAAGGATTTTAAAGTTATTTTAAAACAAAAATTATGATAAGGTAATATTTACTTTTTGAAACAAATTTTTTAAAAATACACATAAAATGAGATTAAGAGTGTGCCTATCTGTACATGGACCAAGATTTATAAAATAATAATAACTTAAAAAAAGTGTCGAATTGACTTGAGAAAAATAAAAATATGCTTATAAGAATTAACTTAGTTATATTATATGTTATGTACATAGGTAGTTTGCATATATGTATATTGTATGTATATACAAAACTATGTTATGTATATTCTGAATACATAAAAATATTGACTCTGCAAATCTACAATACAATATGTGAATTAAGTGGCATATACAAAGCTTTGTTTACATTTATACTGTTATGTGCATTAGAACTGCTGTATATTAAAAATAAATATACACTATTTATTATGTATATGCCGAATACATAAGTTTTTTCTTATATAATCTAAATCCTTTTCTATTTTTAAATTGTCTTCGCATAATTAATTTAATAATTTATAGGTAAATTCTAATAACTCTAACATATATCTCACTTCCGTATTTTTTGAATTACTGGACTCTGATACCATTTGTAGGGGGGTGCGGACATAAGCGATTAACTAACTTATAAAATAGATTTATTATATTTCTAATGAATCTATTTTTCTTTGTGCGTGGATATTTCTTAAATTTTGTTTCAATCTCTTTTAATGATTTACTTTTTTTCGTAAGATATATTCATTAATTTGTTTGGTTTATTATTTTATCCTGTAGTAATTGCA
>NC_061121.1:153915263-154015854 GCF_002878395.1 Capsicum annuum | reverse complement strand
TTTTTCACTTTATAATTCATTTTAAAGTTGAAGTTGGAGTTAGAGTTTGAATATGTTTTTTAAAATATGATTCATACCCTTATCTTTTAAAAAATTAGTGACTTATTTATTCAAAATACTTAATTAAATTTAATCTAAAAGAATAATATTTCAAAATGTATAGACATATAATGCGATAAATTAAATCTCATATATGAGTTACGACATACTATTACAAATATATTTTAATTTTATGTGAAAATTTTAAAGTTGAAGTTATATTTTGTTAAATAACTTATACAAACAATAAAACTAATTGTTTGAATGTAGTTTGCTTAAATATCATGAATATAATTTAAAAGTTATTTTTATAACTATCACAAAAATTACCTTAAAATTTGAAAAACAAAAATATACTAAGAGTGAAAGAAATGAGAATAAGATTTTGAATATTTTTTAAATTTTAAATTCAAATTACATTCAAAAAGAAATTAATATTATATTTTAAAAAAATATTTCTATTATCTAGACTTTTTATTGTTGGCCCGTATCTAGCAATAACATTTCACAACTAGTCTTGTACCGAAGAGAGTTGACGACTTCATTTTTTTTTTCAGTAAGAGATCTTGATCAGTTCAATGTACTTAATTTATGCAAGTCAAAGATTAGGTAAAAGCATTTTGCGAATTAAGTACGTAGAAAAGCAGTCATCACTTTGGAATGAATTATTAATGCCTGATTCCCAAACCATTGTTTAATTCTCCTCACTATTATTTATTGTTTAATTTACTTTCTACTCGATCATTTTATTTTACTTAATTTTTGTTGATTTGATTTAATACATTACTTAAAAATTAATTAGAGGTATATTTTTTTAATCTTACTTTATTAATATTTTTGGACTTTAAATTAGTTCATTATTACTTTGTGTAGTTATTTAATAATAAAGTTAGTATGAGAAAGAAGTAATAAAAATTTTTGATTTGTGAAAATAGACATGTCAATTGAAACATCTACTTTTAGCATAGGGTCCAAGTAACATAACACGGAGGGAGTATTTTGTTTAAAAATATAATAAATGAAATGAATATTTTATTGCAATATCTGTATTAATTAGTTTATAATCTCAATCAATGTTTTCAAAGGTGTTTTTTGAGCGAGTCTAAGTGAAGGTCCTATGGAAAACACACAAGGACACAAATTAAATGCGTAGATCCATTAGACGTACGCAGTTGAATTTGGGGTGTAAAAGCTTAAGTGTAAGCCCGTGATCCTGTGAATTTCTCATTTTTATGCGTTTTGACCATTTTATCCTTCTCCGTGGTTGTTACGTAATATTTTTAAAGTGTGGGATGATTGCCACAGTTTTCGATGCACTTCAAAATGATTTGTGTGAGTTTGTGGTTTTTAGATGGTAAAAATGCCTTATAGTTGACTTCGGTCAATATTTATTATTCTATGTGTCGGATGACAAAACGAACTGCACCAGCAGATCCAAAACGTTGATTTCAGATAGGTTGCATGGGTGCTGTGATTTTATGACTTTTGGGTCGTCTCATTTTGACCCTCAGTTCAAAATATTATGAAATTGGATCTCGGGGATTAATTCTGTGAAAACAACCGCTTTTCAAATTTGATTATCGCTATTGAGTAAAAAACATCGGCTTTAATTTAATAGCATATTTCGTTTGACTGCACAGGATTCCAAATGAATTTCGAAGGCTTGATCCACAACTTTGCATCTTTAGCAAAGTTGCCAATGCACTAGTTATCTAGTGAAGCCACTTTAGCGTCCATGAGACCGCTAAAGCAGTGATCGCTTTAGCGTCCCTGGCGCCGCTAAAGTGGAGCCCAGCTGGTAGCCAAGTATCGCTAAAGGGGCCTTGTCCACATAAACAGCCTTCGCTTTAGTGGTATGGGAACAACCTTTAGCGGTCAACCCATATAGGGTGGGGCCACTTTAGCGGTCGACCCACGCTGAAGCGATGACCGCTTAAGCAGTCAATAACTCGCTTTAGCGGTTAGCGCTGGGTCAATATAAAAACCTCCTTCCGTGATTTTATTCCATTTTTGAGACTTTGAGCCTCAAGTTGAGAGGATTTTGGTGGATTCATTTCATTTTCGAGCTTGGATAAGCTTCAAATCACTACTTCTATTATTTTACTTTGATTCTTGTCATTTAGAATCTGGCAATTTATGATTTCAAAAGTGAAATTTGAAAATTTTGGTTCGGAAGGTCTAACTATGACTTTCTTCAAATTTAAACCGCATTTTCACTTGAATTTTCTTCTATAACTTTCTTTAATCTTGAGTAATGTGTATATGAACAAAAATTCTGATTATACCATTTCCTTTTGAAAATTTATTTCGGTGGTTCATTTTGATCCAGACTCAAAAATAGGCAGTATGAGTATCGTTGGATTTGTTTTAATGTGTAGATTCTATATTTGTATGTTTTAGTTGATTTTAAGGTCATTCGAGAGGGGAAAATCCCCGTGTGAAGGGTTTTAGGCTTGAATTTGCCACTTCGAGGCAGATTATGAATTAAATTTCTTCAGACTGGTCTGAGTAGTTAATATTTATATAAAAGCATGCTATGTATACGGGCAATGATCATGGAAATAGTGCTATTACTATTCTGTGCCCGTGGGGGAGCTTATGTTGCTGTTATTGGTGATTAAGACGATAATTACTATGTGTGACCCATGTTATAGTCTTATCTGATATTATTGGCCTTGTGTGTACAAGTGCTTGTTTTCTTCATAGTAGAAATGGCTAAGTTGGGATTAATGTCATATTAGTGATGTCTTGCTTGCATATTTCAGTCAAATGGTACATGACTTATATTAAATCATGGATGGTAGACATATTGATGAATTTTGAGCTCATGTGCGTGTATATTGACCACATTTGAGATCTTTATACTGGTTTGATTGTGATCATTACATCTTCATATTATACATACATTTATGAGATATTGGTACCATTGTGGAAATGCTGGTTTTTTATAAAAATATGACACTGTTACAAAATCCTCTGTCATAGCCCACAAGTCAAAGAGGAGATATAGACGTTGAGATTGGAGATTGAGTATTGAGATTGTATATGGGTTGCGGCCCCTCCATGGGTCCTACCTTGAAGAAAAGATGCTTGGTAGGTGTATACGGAGGTCATGCGATAATCTCGATCATATCACATCATCATTATTATCATTCTAATTACATTTCATTCAATCATCCATCTTCAGTGTTTTGTTTTTGTATTTTTATGATGCATGTCTATCCTATTTCTTTCACATACCTATTTCGTACTTACGTGCTGTATTTAGAACTATCATTGAAGACAGTGTAAGCTACCATTTGAGACATTTTCTGTTTGTTGGTAACATGCTCATAGTGTGTATTCATATACTTTATTTTCTAGTTTGCTCAACTGGTCTATGATACCTATTGAGTACAAGTGGACCATACTCAACCCTACTGTGTCCTTTCAGTGCAGATCTAGGTACGAGTATGTTGTATGATAGTTAAGTTATTGCGTCCAAGCGTACACCCAAGTGTACATGGTCCCAACAAGTAATATATCAGCCTTATAAAAAGCCAAATATTGATCCCCTAAAGACTTGTGTATATGACTATCCATGACTAGTTCACTAATAAGATTGATTCAATGCAAACGTAACCACAAGAATTTGAAAGGTATAGGTAACCGTAAACTAAAAAATGCGGTAAATTAAAGGTTAGAACAATCAATAAGGAGGAACCCAGGGTTAAGGAATTGCGAATAATTATACTACGGTATAGAATTTCATTGGTTAGGTCACTTATCTTGGTTGTTGGTTCACGAGGTCTATACTATGACTATGGCTTTTCGAACCTCTATCAATTATCTAACTTAGCCTCACAACTGCATGGTTGATCGGGGATGTGAGAACTAAGTTAAATGCTTTTGTATTCATCCCGTACTTGAACCAAATAGGACACTTAAGTATATTCCTATCCTAAGTGCAAATCATCATATCATTCTATGAAGATTACGATCCTATTCTATTCATTCCACGTTTTACTCTACCATTCATCCTTCTTAAAATAGTGATAACAAGGATAAATAAACGATCAAATATGATAATCAACCAAACCAAATCAAATCATAAAAATAATACTTATGTTTTTGGCCTTAACCCTGGAAAAAGGGTGTTTAGCCACTCATAGATGTAACAAGAATCACAATAGTATAATCCATAAACAAACTAAAGTAATGTCGCACCCCAAATTAATAAGGACGAACAAGAAACATATACACTTACTTTGCAAGCATTCTATGAGATACGCGAGGTTATGGGATAAGAACGAGCAAGATATTAAATAAAAGTTTCATATACACATAAGGGAGTTACATTAACAAAACTATACAATACTACACATTGTCCATGAAGCCTCTAGACAGTTTAACATGATATACTACAAGTGACTAGTTGGCATCAGGCCCATTATGACCAACCGGAGACCTGTACATATAATCAAAATACTTGGCATAGACTAGCTCCAGAGAGGGTCGGAGCTCACTAAAATATCAGTTGAAAATAGCAATAGGGCCTAATGTAGACGTCTGCTATACTGAGGATCTGAGCCTGCATTAATAAAATATGGTAGGCCCGAGACATCCGTACATAAACAACATGTACTGGTATGAAAGCAAACAGAATAATAGTTGGATAAGTACAAAAGCTCATATGATTCAAATGGTAAAGTGAAAAACATATGAGCCAACAAGTAACACATATACGATATGAATTAATAACGTATGCATTGACCTTATTAGCATCATATGTAGTATTTAGAAAAGCGTTCATTATAATATACGGCCTATACTTTGCCTAGGTGATGCACTTATTCTATAAGTCATACAAATGATCACAAGATGGCCTTCTGAAGGCAATCTGATGCAAGTATAAAGCATATGTTGCTCACATACTCATTACTATGATCCCGTATATGTAACTGTAATCGCAGCTGTAACCAGGTATGCCCCCGCCCAGGGCTCACTATAGACCCGCAGGACATATATGCCATATGTTGGATCGAGTTAGGGGAAACCAATACATGACGTTTGAATTGACTTCTGTAACGCCCCAAAAAACGGGTCCCAAAGCGTCACACGGTGCTTGAGGCTACGAGTAGCCCCAAGCTAACCCTTTGAGCCATTTTCATTCAGTTCAACATAAATCAACGGGGTTTCCATAAATAACCCTCAAATATCAATAGAGTAATCATCATCCAAGAATAAAAGAATTTCAGAAAGATAACAAGATACGACTTATTAGTCAACTACCAACATCTATACTAGTCTGAAAAGACTCTAAGAAAATCAATAAAACCAGCGAGCCATTGAGACATGCCCCAATTGACTCATACTCAGTTATCAAATATAAATAATTTCGTGAAACCAACATCAGACATCACACCCTCGGAACATGAGGACTCACCATAACATAGGATGTAGAACAGCATACCCGAAGAATCACTGTTGAACCTGGAACTGAGCACCTGAACCTACATTCCGAGAAAATTCAGCCCACATTCGAAGATGTGGGTCACTACCATAGAAAAGAACCGAGTATATGGGGGTGTATGCAGTTGTATAAACATCATCATCATAAATATTTATAAGAAATATGCAGGATGTATGAAATACTCATATAGCCCGAAGAAAATCATCATAATCATGAGAGGATGAAATAAGTACAATAACACATGTGAGTCATCATATAATTTGTCAATCACTTTCAGTTCATTAAGAATATCAATTCTCATAATATAAATATCATTTAAATCTTTCAAAAGAATAACTTTCACAATTCCACTTTCAAATCACTCCACCAGTCACCATAGACACAAGGAAACACACACACACTGGGAGATCCTATAACCGACATAAACCATGTGAGCTACATGGAGTACAACGTACAACCCATGTTGGGGAGAGCCATCCTATCCTTGCCATCAGAGTAGGACTATCAATATCAAATCCACACAAACTAGTGATCACTATATAAATCAGCCTTAGGGTCACTCCTAGGGGGGCACGTAGTTCTAGGAAAGTAAGGTCGCTTTATACCTCCTACTCGGTGCTAAAGATTTCTCCCGGACTTAGCTCAAATTATTTCAAAGACAATCCACAACAAAATAATTTCAGTAATATATAAATATACATCGGGAGCCATCATGCTTCCCATCTATCAAAATCAACCACGTTGTGTATTTCTTTCACACTCGAGTTCAAAATAACTCCATTAAGATCAAAAGGTCAAATCATTCAAAATATCTCAAATATTCAACATCAACGTGCTTATAACACACACTTTCTCAAAAAAACACAATTTCCAATAGGGATTCACGATCCAAATATCAAAATCATGATAAATATCGTTCAAGATTCATGCTTTATATCTCCACACATGTAAATTCATCTTTCAAAATCATAAACATCAAGATTTCATAATAATCATCATAAGATATGGGTTCATACTTCAAATTCGTAAAAATCAAATAAAAATCATGCCTTTGTAAAGAAAATTATTTTTGGGCACAAGAACGAAAGAGAGTTCTTGTTGAAAAATACCACATACCTTGAATGATGAAATTTAGATCGATACTCGTTTTTGAGATGTTAATCGTGCCTTTGAATGATGGTTTTTGGAGTTCTTGAACTAGGAACTTGGAATCTTGAATAAATTTATAGAATTAATGGTGAATTTTGGAGGTTCTTGAAGTTGGATGTAGGAGCTTAGGGTTTTCTTTTTGAGGAAATTTGATGAAATATAACATATAATGCTTCTAATAGGCTTTAATATAGGGTTTGGACGGATTTTGAGTGAGGGGGAATAACCAAAACGCCCCTAAAAATCAAATAATTCTCGAATCTGTCCTTTGGTGGACTGGTTTGATAGTCAGAAGTAGATCAACCATAACGTTTTACTCCGATATCCAAATTGGATGAAACCAATTTCATTAGAAAGAGGACTCTCATATCTTTCCGTTAATATATAGCATCTCACCCAGATCATTGTGTACGAGAAGTTACGATCATTTGAAGTTGACCAAAAAATTCTCTTTGATAGGCTGAAGTAGATCAATTATAACTTTTTGCTTTGATCTACAAATTGGAGGAAACCAATTTCATTGGAAAGAGGACCCGCAGAGCTTTCTGTTGATATATAGTAGATCACCCAGATCATTATGTACAAGGAGTTATGATCATTTAAAGTTGGAGCAAAAATACGCCAGGCCTTAGTACTTTTTCCTGCACGTTTTACTGTTCACTACTATTCACGGTTCGATCAGAATGTTCATAACTCATCGCTCGGGTGTCCATTTTGGATGATCCATATATCGTTGGAAAGCTTATTCGATAGTCTACGCAATGGTAGGTCATATCTAAGATATCTCGCACGAAAAATTTTATAATTCATTCTAGAAGATAGAACCCAACACGTTTACGCATAAAATTTCATCAAAAAATTTCCCGGGGTATTACTAATCTAAGACATCAGCTTGATCGGAGTTCGCGGAAAATAGGTACGGGTACTTGGATCGAATATCCGCCTCAGCTTCCCAAGTTGCACCCTCAACAGATTGGTTTTGCCACAACACCTTGACCAAGGGAACTTCTTTGTTCCTTAGTCTTTGGACATTGAAATCAAGAATCTCAACAGGAATCTCATCAAAAGAAAGATTTTCTTGAATGTCAGCACTCATAGAGGAATCCACTACCACAGTATCGCTAATATGCTTTCTTAGCATGGAGACATGGAATATTAGATGAACAGAGGACAACTCGGAAGGCAACTCGACCTCATAAGCTACCTTACCAACTCGACTAAGAATTTTGTAAGGACCAACATAACGGGGACTAAGCTTCCCCTTTTTTCCGAATCTCTTCACCCCCCTCATGGGTGAAATTTTTAGATACACTAGGTCACCAACTTCAAACTCAAGGTCTGTCCTTCTAACATCCACATATGACTTCTGATGACTCTGCGCAGTTTTCAACCTTTCACTAATCAACTTAACTTTTTCCATAGCCTCAAATACCGAATCAGGACCACTCACAGCCACTTCACCCACCTCGAACCAACATATGGGTGATCTACACTTCCTCTCATATAAGGCTTCAAACGGAGCCATGCCAATACTAGAGTGGAAAATGTTATTGTAAGCAAACTCTATCAACGGTAAGTGATCATCCCAACTTTTCTTAAGGTCAAGTGCACAAGATCTCAACATATCCTCTAAGGTCTGGATGGTCCGATCAGCCTGACCATCGGTCTGTGGATGAAAAGCAGAACTCAAAAGCACTTGGGTACCAAGACCCTTCTGAAAAGCTTTCCAAAATTGCGAAGTGAACTGAGTTCCCCTATCCGAAATGATAGACAAGGGAACTCCATACAGTCTGACTAGCTCTCAGATATACAATCTAGCGTAATCCTCAACAGTATATGAAGTATGAACAGGCAAGAAATGAGCAGACTTAGTCAACCATCCAACCACAACCCAAATGGAATTATAATGGCATCGGGAAGGAGGTAAACCAATCACGAAGTCCATATTTATATCTTCCCACTTCCAGGTGGGAATACTAAACTCTTGCATCATACCACCAGGTCTTTGGTGTTCAACCTTAACCTGTTGGTATGTGTCACACTTAGCTACAAACGCTGCTATATCTTTCTTCATGCCACTCCACCAATAGATTTCCCACAAGTCTCGGTACATCTTGGTGGCACCAGGATGAATAGAATATCGCGCCCTGTGTGCTTCATCCATAATCCTCTGTCTCAGATCATCAACATTTGGGACATATAATCTACCCTGCAATCTCAACACACCATCTCCCCCTTGGGAGAAAACCTCTACTTTTTGGTCCTTGACTGACTCCTTCAGTCTGACCAAACTAGCATCTAAGTATTGCTTTTCCTTTACTTCCGAAACGAAGGAGGATTCGGAACTACTTTGAACCCCTATACTACCTTCAGCAGAGTCAAACAACCTAACCCCCAATCTAGCCAAACGATGTACATCACGAGCCAACTCTTTCTTACCTTCTACCACATGCGAAACACTACCCATGGACACTCTACTTAGGGCATCCACCACAATATTGGCCTTGCCCGGACGGTACAACACACTCATATCATAGTCCTTTAACAATTCTAACCATCGTCTCTGCCTAACATTCAATTCTCTCTGGGTAAACACATACTGCAGACTCTTATGATCAGTGAAAACATCAACATAGACACCATACAAATAGTGTCTCCAGATTTTCAAAGCAAACACAACAACAGCCAACTCAAGGTCATGGGTGGGGTAATTTTTCTCATGGAGTTTCAACTATCTAGAAGCATAAGCTATCACCTTTCCCTTCTGCATTAATACGCAACCCAACCCAACTCTCAAAGCATCACAGTACACCACAAAACCATCAACACCATCAGGCAAAGTCAAAATAGGGGCTGAAGTGAGTCGAGTATTCAACTCCTAAAAACTCTTCTCACAAGATTCGGACCACAAGAACTTCACTTTCTTTTGGGTCAACCGAGTCATAGGAGACGCTATAGAGGAGAAAACCTCAACAAAACGACAGTAATATCCAGATAAACCCAAGAAACTTTGGATATCAGTCAGAGTTCTAACAACTTCGGTCTTTTAGGGATCAACTCTAATACCCTCGAAAGAAATGATATGACCCAGAAAAGCAACTGACCTTAGCCAAAACTCACACTTACTGAACTTCGCAAATAACTTGTGATCTCTAAGGGTTTACAAGACAGTTTGGAGATGATCAGAATGTTCATCCTCACTACGGGAGTACACTAGTATATCATCAATGAACACTATGACAAACATTTCCAGATATGGTCTGAACACTCGATTCATGAGGTCCATGAAATCTGCTGGGGCATTAGTTAACCCGAAAGACATAACAAGAAACTCAAAATGGCCATAATGAGTTTGGAAAGCGGTTTTTGGGATGTCACACTCTCTAACTTTGAGTTAACGATAGCCGAAATGAAGGTCTATCTTTGAGAAATAACTTGCACCTTGCAATTCGTCAAGCAAATCATCTATTCTCGAAAAGGGGTACTTATTTTTGACGATGCCTTTATTCAGTTGGCGGCAATCAATGCATATACGCAAAGAGCCATCTTTCTTTCTCACAAACAACATAGAAGCACCCCAAGGAGAAATACTGGGCCTTATGAAACCCTTATCTAGTAGATCTTTGAGTTGCTCTTTCAACTCCTTAAGTTCTGAAGGGCCATACGGTAAGGAGGAATAAAAATGGGCTGAGTATCGGGAAGAAGATCAATCTCGAACTCTATCTCTCTATCAGGAGGTATCCCTGGGAGATCATCCAGAATGACATAAAAAAACTCATTGACGACGTTAACAGACTGGAGAGTTGGAGTCTCAGACTTAGTGTCTTTGACTCTAACCAAATGGTAAATACACCTCTTGGAAATAAGCTTTCTAGCTTTAAGGTAAGAGATAAAATGACTCTTAGGTGACACAGAATTCCCAGACCACTCAAACACGGATGCACCCAAAAACTGAAACTTGACCACTCGGGTTCGGCAATCAATAAAGGCATAAGAAGAATACAAACAGTCCATACCCAGAATTATATCAAAATCTACCATGTCTAACTCAATCAGATCAGCCAACAAGACTCTATAAAGAATGGTAACAGGACACTTTTTATATACTTTTTAGGCAACAATCGAATCACCCACTGGGGTAGAAACTAGGATAGGCTCAAGAATAATATCAGGACTCATTTCAAAATTCACAGTAATCAAAGGTATAACATATGAGAAACTGGATCCAGGATCTAACAAAGCGTACACATCAAATTGAAGTATACGAAGCATACCATTAACAACATCGGGAGAGTCCTCTTGTTCCTAACGCCCCAAAAATGGGTCCCGAAGCATCACACGGTGCTTGAGGCTATGAGTAGCCCCAAGCTAACCCTTTGAGCCATTTTCATTCAGTTCAACACAAATCAATGGGTTTTCCATAAATAACCCTCAAATATCAACAGAGTAATCATCATTCAAGAGTAAAAGAATTTCAAAAAGATAACAAATTATGACTTATTAGTCAACTCTCAACATCTATACTAGTCTGACAAGCCTCTAAGAAAATCAATAAAATCAGCGAGCCATTGAGACATGCCCCAACTGACTCATACTCAGTTATCAAATATAAATAATTCCGTAAAACTAACATGAGACATCACATCCTCGAAATATGAGGACTCACCACAACAAAGGATGTAGAACAGCGTGTCCAAAGAATCACTGTCGAACTTGGAATTGAGCACCTGAACCTACATTCCGAGAAAATCCAGCCCACATCCGAAGATGTGGGTCACTACCATGGAAAGGGACCGAGTATATGGGGTGGTATGCAGTTGTACAAATATCATCATCATAAATATTTATAAAAAATATGCATGATGTATGAAAGACTCACATAGCCCAAAGAAAATCATTATAATCATGAGAGGATGAAATAAGTACAATAATACATGTGAGTCATCATATAATTTGTCAATCACTTTCAGTTCGTTAAGAATATCAATTCTCATAATGTAAATATCATTTAAATCTTTCGAAAGAATAACTTTTACAATTCTACTTTCAAATCACTTCACCATCCACCATAAACACAAGGAAACACACACACACTGGGAGATACTATAACCGACATAAACTATGTGAGCTACATGGAGTCTAACGTACAACCCAAGTTGGGGAGAGCTGTCCTGTCCTTGCCATCAGAGTAGGACTATCGATATCAAATCCATTAAACTAGTGATCACTGTATAAATCACCCCCAGGCTCAATCCTACGGGGACATGCAGTTCTAGGGAAGTAAGGTTGCTTTATACCTCCCACTCGGTGCTAAAAATTTCTCCCAGAATTAGCTCAGATCATTTCAAAGACAATCCACAACAAAACAATTTCAGTAATATATAAATATACTTGGGGTCCATCATGCTTCCCATCTATCAAAATCAACCACGTTGTGGATTTCTTTCACACTCGAGTTCATAACAACTCCATTAAGACCAAAAGGTAAAATCATTCAAAATATCTTAAATATTCAACATCAACATGCTTAGAACACACACTTTCTAAAAAAACATAATTTCCAATGGAGATTCAAGACCCAAATATCAAAATCATGATAAATATCATTCAAGATTCATGCTTTATATCTCCACACATGTAAATTCATCTTTCAAAATCATAAACATCAAGATTTCATAATAATCATCATAAGATATGGGTTCATGCTTCAAATTCATAAAAATCAAATAAAAATCATACCTTTGTAAAGAAAATTACTTTTGGGCACAAGAACGAAAGAGAGTTCTTAGTGAAAAACCCCACATACCTTGAATGATGAACTTTAGATCGATAATCATTTTTGAGATGTTAATCGTGCCTTTGAATGATGGTTCTTGGAGTTCTTGAACTAGGAACTTGGAATCTTGAATAAATTTGCAGACTTAATGGTGAACTTTGGAGGTTCTTGAAGTTGGATGTAGGAGCTTAGGGTTTTTTCTTTGAGGGAATTTGATGAAATATAATATTTAATGCTTCTAATAGGCTTTAATATAGGGTTTGGACGGATTTTGGGTAAGGGAGAATGACCAAAATGCCCCTAAAAGTCAAATAATTCTTGAATCTGTCCTTTGGTGGACTGTTTTGATAGTCTGAAGTAGATCAACCATAACAGTTTACTCTGATATCCAAATTGGATGAAACCAATTTGATTAGAAAGAGGACTCTCATATCTTTCCGTTAATATATAGCATCTCACCCAGATCATTGTGTACGAGAAGTTACGATCGTTTGAAGTTGACCAAAAAATTCTCTTTGATAGGCTGAAGTAGATCAGCTATAACTTTTTGCTTTGATCTACAAATTGGAGGAAACCAATTTCATTGGAAAGAGGACCCGCAGAGCTTTCTGTTGATATATAGTAGATCACCCAGATCATTATGTAAAAGGAGTTATGATCATTTAAAGTTGGAGCAAAAATACTCCAGGCCTCAGTACTTTTTCCTGCACGTTTTACTGTTCACTACTATTCACGGTTCGATCGGAATGTTCATAACTCGTCTCTAGGGTGTCCATTTTGGATGATCCGCATATCGTTGGAAAGCTTATTTGATACTCTACGCAATGGTGGGTCATAATATAAGACATTCCACACGAAAAATTTATAATTCATTCTAGAAGATAGAATTCAACACATTTACGCACAAAATTTCAACAAAAAATTTCCCGGGGTATTACATCCTGGCGGGATAGTAAAGCATAGAATATATTCTTGGGCTGCCCTCTAGCATTGGTAAAAGAGGCACCCTGAGCTGGGGCTAGGCGAGTCGCTGAAACTGGAGCACTAACAGTCTGAGTCTGGGTCTGAGGGCGATAGTCACGATGCCCTTGTCCATCCTGTGGACAATCTCTAACTCTGTGACCCATGTCACCACACCGGAAACAACCCCTCTTCTCACCCCAACACTCACCCAAATGAGCCCTACCACACTTAGGACATAGAGGATGATTTGGCTTACTGCCAGCACTGTACTGGGACTTGGATACATATGACCTGCTACCTTGCTCCTGCCTACCTCTAGGCATGGGAGCACTAGCAGATATCGGTGCTGGCATAGATGAACGATCCTGATACTGAGGGCGACTCCCTCCTTGCGATCTAGTCTGACCCTGTCCGTGCTGCTCGGACCTTGCTCTCTTATTCCCTCTTATTCTATCTCTCTCCTTAATCTTGTCTGCCTCAATCTGTTGGGCATGAGTCATCAGCCTAGATAGATTCATCTCACTATTCAGCATAGCAGACCTACAATCCTTAACCACATAACTAGACACTCAGTCACAAACTTACTCATACTAGCCCGATTATTAGCCACTAAGTCAGGAGCATACTTGGCCAACTGATTGAACTTTAGACAGTACTCCCTAACAATCATAGAGCCCTGTCGCAGGTTTATAAACTCTTCCACCTTTTCCTCCCTCATCTCCAAGGGGAAACACTTATCCAGGAATGTATCCTGGAACTCTTGCCATGTTGTAGGGACAGCTCCCTCACCTCTACCTTTCCTCCAAGCAACAACCCAGTCATAAGCAAGGTCTTTCAACATATACGCAGCCAACTCTGCACTATGTTCCTCAGATACATGCATCACCTGAGTAATCTTCCGCACCTCCTCTAAAAATAACCGTGGATCCTCATCAGACTTGGATCCATAGAATTCCGACGGATTCATCCGCATGAAGTCACGGATCCTGGCAGCAGCTGAATCACCTCCCTGCTGCTGTGGAGCCGAGGTCGGGTTGGCCTGAATATTTACAGTAATATCTTGGGCCAGCGCCTGAAAGGCTGCCTGAAATTCAGCATGAGACACGTTTTCATTCAATGGGTCAGCGGGTTGAGGTTGCTGACCATCATTATTTCTTCTCGCTCGACGTGGAGGCATATTTCTGAAAGAAGAGAGCACGAATCAATAGCAGAGAGAGACACTTTAAGCATGATAGACTTTTGAAAGAAAGAATCACACTTTTTCCTAAAACGTCTTGTAGGCTCTTGCTCATAGATGTGACGCGCTACACACCAATGATTAAGACTCTACTTAACGCGGCTTATCAGACTCCCTAGGACACCTTAAAACCTTAGGCTCTGATACCAAGTTTGTAACGCCCCAAAAAATGAGTCCCGAAGTGTCACACGGTGCTTGAGGTTACGAGTAGCCCCAAGCTAACCCTTTGAGCCACTTTCATTCAGTTCAACACAAATCAACGGGGTTTTCATAAATAACCCTCAAATATCAACAGAGTAATCATCATCCAAGAATAAAAGAATTTCAGAAAGATAACAAAATACAACTTATTCAACTCCCAACATCTATACTAGTCTGACAAACCTCTAAGAAAATCAATAAAACCAGCGAGCCATTTAGACATGCCCCAACTGACTCATACTCAGTTATCAAATATAAATAATTCTGTGAAACCAACATCAGGCATCACGTCCTCTGAACATGAGGACTCACCACAACAGAGGATGCAGAACAGCGTGCTCAAAGAATCACTGTCAAACCTGGAAGTGAGCACCTGAACCTATATTCTGAGAAAATGCAGCCTATGTCCGAAGATATGGGTCAATACCATGGAAAGGAACCGAGTATATGGGGGTGTATGAAGTTGTATAAACATCATCATAAATATGTATAAGAAATATGCAAGATTTATGAAAGACTCACATAACCTGAAGAAAATCATCATAATCATGAGAGGATGAAATAAGTACAATAACACATGTGAGTCATCATATAATTTGTCAATCACTTTTAGTTCATCAAGAATATCAATTCTCATAATGTAAATATCATTTAAATCTTTCAAAAGAATAACTTTCACAATTCCACTTTCAAATCACTTCACCATTCACCATAGACACAAGGAAACACACACACACACTGGGAGATCCTATAACCGACATAAACCATGTGAGCTACATGGAGTACAACGTACAACCCACGTTGGGGAGAACCGTCTTATCCTTGCCATCGGAGTAGGACTATCGATATCAAATCCACACAAACTAGTGATCACTATATAAATCAGCCTCAGGCTCACTCCTATAGGGGCACATAGTTCTAGGGAAGTAAGGTCGCTTTATAGCTCCCACTTGGTGCTAAAGATTTCTCCCAGAATTAGCTCAGATCATTTCAAAGACAATCCGCAACAAAACAATTTCAGTAATATATAAATATACATCGGGAGCCATCATGCTTCCCATCTATCAAAATCAACCACGTTGTGGATTTCTTTCACACTCGAGTTCAAAACAACTCCATTATGACCAAAAGGTCAAATCATTCAAAATATCTCAAATATTCAACATCAACGTGCTTGTAACACACACTTTCTCAAAAAACACAATTTCTAATGGGAATTCACGACCCAAATATCAAAATTATGATAAATATCGTTCAAGATTCATGCTTTATATCTCCACACATGTAAATTCATCTTTCAAAATCATAAACATCAAGATTTCATAATAATCATCATAAGATATGGGTTCATGCTTCAAATTCGTAAAAATCAAATAAAATTCATGCCTTTGTAAAGAAAATTACTTTTGGGCACAAGAACAAAAGAGGGTTCTTTTGAAAAATCCCACATACCTTGAATGGTGAACTTTAGATCGATACTCATTTTTGAGCTGTTAATCGTGCCTTTGAATGATAGTTCTTGGAGTTCTTGTACTAGGAACTTGGAATCTTGAATAAATTTGCAGAATTAATGGTGAACTTTGGAGGTTCTTGAAGTTGGATGTTGGAGATTAGGGTTTTCTTTTTGAGGGAACTTGATGAAATATAACATATAATGCTTCTAATAGGCTTTAATATAGGGTTTGGACGGATTTTGGGTAAGGGATGATGACCAAAACGCCCCTAAAAATCAAATAATTCTTGAATCTGTCCTTTGGTGGACTGGTTTGATAGTCAGAAGTAGATCAACCATAACGTTTTACTCCGATATCCAAATTGGAAGAAACTAATTTCATTAGAAAGAAAACTCTCATATATTTCCATTGATATATAGTATCTCAACCAGATCATTGTGTACGAGGATTTATGATCGTTTGAAGTTGACCCAAAAATTTACTTTTGATAGGCTGAAGTAGATCGATCATAACTTTTTGCTTCGATAGACAAATTCGATGAAACCAATTTAATTGGAAAGAGGACTCGCAGAGCTTTATGTTGATATATAGTAGATCACCCAGATCATTATGTACAAGGATTTATGATCATTTAAAGTTGGAGCAAAAATATGCCAGGCCTCAGTACTTTTTCCTGCACGTTTTACTGATCACTACTATTCACAGTTCGATCGGAATGTTCATAACTCGTTGCTTAGGTGTCCGTTTTGGATGATCCATATATCGTTAGAAAGCTTATTCAATACTCTATGCAATGGTGGATCATAATCTAAGACATCCCACACGAAAAATTTATAATTCATTCTAGAAGATAGAACCCAACACGTTTACGCACAAAATTTCAACAAAAAATTTTCCGGGGTATTACAACTTTAAATACAAATGATGACACAAAGGTGGGTACGCCCAATAGTTGAGCTCACTATAGTGGTCTGGTCTCGATCCTTTGCACAGAATAATGTTGAGAGATAATCCAATCCAAACCTATGTACCCTCCCGTCATTAATGTTTATCAAATAATGCCTTGAAGGCTTATGACATATGAGTTACGAGAATGATCATTTAGATACCATATAAAAGTGAAACTATGCTATTACTATTTACCCCTAATGTGTAAGGGCTTTTAGTATAGAAACTTATAATAATATGGAAATATCATAGAAATTTAACACAAAGTGGGAAATATAGATACTTATAAGCTTGATGGTAGAACGAGGAAATGATATAGAAAGCAATATAAAGATTCCATTTCGTATTTCATGAAAATTATACTAACATCAAATAGGAAAGAGCATGTGATATAGGGTGGTGCCTTATCAGCGAGGGAAGGTTTAGATTTGGATATCTTAATGCTTTACTAGCTACGATAGTATTCCAAACCTTTATCCTTCCAATCATCAGTTTTAGATATCCGATAGCCAATCTGCTAACTACAAGGATAACATATATGTTCATTACTGACCCATAGATGCATTTAACAATTTTATTCCAATAATCTTCGATTATACTCAAGACCAGTTGAATTTCTTAATAAGAATTCAAAATGAATTCTAACTTTCCCAACTTATGCAATTCAATATTAAATCCACCCAATTGATAGGAATCCCTAAAAGCTCCCTTTTTATCAAAATTTCTCATTTTTCCTCTTTCTCAAGAACCCATTACAAAGAGTAGTGCAAAGATTCAATTAAACAATAGTCATTGACTAATATTAGACCACAAGATACATTCTATAATTAAATTCAAGTATGGAGTGATGAAATTACCTTTTTGGAATTAACCCCAATTTGAATTCTTGAAGAAGTTTAAGAAATTCTTGGATGAAAACTAGCTTAAGTTCGTAGAGATATGCTTCTCCCGCGTAGAAATTCCTTCCTAGCTTTTAGTTCCGACTTCAATTCTTTAAAATAACCTCTTTGGTGAAATAGAGAAATAGAGGGTAAAGAAATGGAGTGGTACGTTGCTTGCTTTCTAGAAAGTACTTCCAGTGAAGTGTTTTTAATGCCCCCTTCCCCTATTTTTTAAACACTTAACACTATATTATTATTATAAGTATATAAATTAAACCCACTACTTTTAAAATTAGCACTTAGTATGAACAAGATAACATATTTTAAATTTTCTTACCCTCTTTGGCAACATTACACTACATCATATAAGGTACAATTCCTTATCAAGTATGTGCATCACTTAACAATCCTTCATACACCAAAAGTTGCACTTGTCTAAAGTGCTAAATTAATCTCTTCCTTTTTTGTAAGGTGCTACAATCTCCCCCACTTTGGATCATTCACCCTCGAATAATGCTTGAAGCTTATTCTCCAACCCACCATGATCCAAGATGTCTACTAGATCATTTAACTAACTTTGGTCTCACTTTATCCCATCATAAGGCCTTAAAATTTGACTAACTCCTCAAATTTTCAAAAATTTCGCTAAAGTTTCCTTTATAAATAGGCCTATCGGGTACCCTTTAGCTAACCAGAATATGTCCTAATATGCTTCACAGAGCATCACAACATATATAATACTCAACAGATGATACATGAGGCTCCGCTTGGCCTTAAACTCAAAAATAATAGTACACGAGGCTCCTCTCGGCCTTAAACATCATTAAAAGTCATAACCAACCATGTAACTTACTTTATACTCTGCATTTGTGTGCTGTTTGCATGTAAATTTCAAGACTCATAGTCACAAATCATGTACCTAAACATATCAGGTAAGAATCAGATATCAACAGAATAAAATATAGTCGAAACTAATGATCATATAACGGGACAAGTAGTTCAAGGAACTTTTGATAGTTTTTGGAATAAATAAGGGTATTTAGTTTTCATATCCGCTTCTTCTTCCCAAGTGGCTTCTTTTATACTCTGGTTCCCCCAAAACACCTTTACTGAAGTTATATCTCTAGATCTCAACTTTCTAACCTGCCGATCTAATATAGCCATTGGGACTTCCTCAAATGATAAGTCTCCAGAAAGTTTAATACCCTTTATAGGGATCATGCGATACGACTCTCCTAAGTATTTACGTAGCATAGACACATGAAAGACATGATGCACTGGAACCCACTCTAGAGGTAATTCTAGCTCGTAGGATACCTGTCTAATTTTGCGAATAATTCTATAGCGCCCAATATACTTGGGACTCAACTTACCCTTCTTACTAAATCGCATAACGCCTTTCATAGGCAACACCTTGAAGAACATAAACTCATCAATTTGAAATTCTAAATCTCTACGATGTATATCTGCAAATGATTTTTGCCTACTCTGGGTAGTCTTCAACCACTCTCATATCAACTTAACCTTTTCGACAGCTTGATGGACTAGATCCAGACCCAATACCTATGCCTCGCCCACTTGGACCCAGCTAATAGGTGATCTACATCGTCTCCCATATAGAGCTTAGAATTGAGCCATGCCAATGCTGGAGTGATAACTGTTATTATATGTAAATTCTATTAAAGGAAAATGATCATCCCAATTACCTTTAAAAAATAGCATACACGCTCTCAACATATCTTCGAGCGTCTAAATGGTGCGCTTGGCTTATCCATTTGTCTGTGGTGAAATGCAGTGCTAAGGTTCACCTGAGTACCCAAGCTCCTATGAAATAATTTCCAAAATTTAGATTTAAATGGATAACCTCTATCTAAAATAATATACATTGGGGTCCCATGTAGGTGAACAATCTCTTTTACATATAGCTTAGCATAATCTTCAGCCGTGCTGGTAGACTTAACAGGAAGAAAATGGGTTGATTTCGTCAACCGATTAACTACTACCCAAATAGAGTCATGCTTCCGATAAGAAAAAGGTAAGCCTACCACAAAGTCCATATTAATAGCATCCAATTTCTACACTGGAATACTAAACGTTTGAGCTAGGCCACCGGGTCTCTGATGTTCCTCTTTCACTTGCTGACAATTAGAGCACTGTACCACATATTCTGCTATATCTTTCTTTATGCTGTTCCACCAATAGATCTCTTTAAGATCATGATACATTTTTGTAGATATGGTATGGATTGAATAATGATATTAATGTGCCTCAACCATAATCTATTGTTGCAACCCATCTACACCAGGTACACATAATCTACCTTGACACCGCAAGATGCCATCACCTGCTAGTTCAAATACTGTGATTCGATGTTGTTGAATTCCCTTTTTGTACTGGAGCAATAATAGGTCATCATACTACCTCTATTTAACTAATTCCACAAGTAATGACTCGGTTGTATTGAGTACCACAACTCCACCATCTTCGAAATCCATAAGGCGAATGCCAAGATTGGCCAATTTGTGAACATCTCTTACTACTTCCCACTGAGACAGATGTGCTAGACTACCCATGGACAGTCGACTAAGAGCATCAGCTACAATGTTATCTTTGCCTGAATGATAGAGAAAATTGATATCATAATCCTTTAATAACTCTAGCCACCCCCTTTACGTCAAGTTCAGCTCCTTTTGGTTGAATAGATATTGAAGAATCTTATGATCAGTATAGATATCAACATGCACTCCATATAAATAGTGGCGCTATATTTTAAATGCGAATACCACAACTGCAAGATCTAAGTCATGAGTAGGATAATTCTTTTCATGTTTCTTTAATTGTCGAGAAGCATAAGCTTTAACTCTTCCATACTGTATTAGGACGCAACCTAAACTAACACCTGAGGGCTCAAAGTATATTATATATCTTTCTATGCCCTCTGGTAAGGTTAACATTGACACAGTAGTCAATCTATGTTTCAACTCTTGGAAACTTCTTTCACAAGCATCTGGCCACTGGTACTTGACTACTTTCTGCGTCAATTTGGTCAATGCGGCAGAAATAGAGGAAAATCCCTCTACAAATATCCTATAGTAATTAGGTAGCCCTAAGAAACTATGCGCCTCAGTAGAAGTGGTTGGTCGAGGCCAATTCTTCAAAGCTTCTATCTTCTGAAAATCTACTCTAATGCCTTCTCCAGATACCACATGACCAAGAAAAGGTACCGAGGTCAACCAAAGCTCACACTTAGAGAACTTTTCATACAACTGGTGCTCTCTAAGTGTCTGTAATACTGACCTCAGATGATCTGCATTCTCAACTTCATTACGTGAATATATCAAAATATCATCTATAAATACAATTACGTACATATCAAAAAAGGTTTAAAAATCCTGTTCATCAAATCCATGAAGGCTTCCATAGAATTCGTTGGTCCAAGTGACATGCCAAGAAACTCAAAGTCCCCATATCTTGTTTTAAAGGCTGTTTTAGGAATATCTACTTCACAAATTCTTAACTAGTGATAACCGAACATTAAATAGATCTTTGAAAAGCATTTAGCTACCTACAATGGATCGAATAAATTATCTCTTCGGGGGAAAGGGTACTTATTCTTTATTGTCACTTTGTTTAGCTGCCTGTAATCTATTCACATTTGCAATGTGCTATCCTTTTTGCATACAAAAAGCACTGGTGCACCCCAAGGTGATATACTGGGTTGAATGAAGCTATTATCAAGTAAGTTTTTTAACTTCTCTTTTAGCTCTCTCAATTCTGTAGGCGTTATTCTATAAGGTGGAGTTGATATCGGCCAGGTACCGGGATCTACATCAATACCAAAATCAATCTCTCTGATGGGAGTTAATCTAGGTAGTTCATCAGGAAACACCTCTGAGTACTCATTCACCACTGGTACAGATTTTAGAGTTGGTGCTTGCTTTTCTGCCTCTATGTCTTTCACTTGGACTAGATGATACAAACACCTCTTCGAGAGAAGCGTTTATGCCTTAAGAAAGGAAATAAACATCCCTATATGCATCATAAAATCACCCCTCTACTCTACTCTAAGACTGGATCTCCTGAGAAGGTAAATGGGCTATTTTAGCTTGACAATCAACTGTAGCATAATAAAAGGATAACCAATCCATACGTATAATAACATCAAAGTCGACTATTTCAAGTTCAATCAAATTAACCAATGTAGCATGACCACATACTCTCACCACATAATCATAATAGACACGTCCAACTATAATATAATCTTCTACTAGAGTCGATGCTGCAAATGGTTTACATAGCAACTATGGTTCCATTTAAGACTTTTTAGCAACAAATAGGGTAACATATGACAAGGTAGATCCTAAATCCAACAAGGCATACATGTCATGTGAAAAAATGATTAAGGTACCTGTGACTACATCTGGAGATGCCTCTGAATCTTGTTGACTAGCTAGAGCATACATACTATTCAGAACAACACTTGAATTAGGCCCTCTTCCCCTGCCATATCCTTTACTTGCTGGCGCCTGAGGACCATGAGAAGAAGAAGAAACTAATGAAGATCAAGCTGATGCATATCCAGTAGGCTGTGATCAATTACCTCTACCTTTATCTCTGAGCTATGGACAATCACGTACCATATGACCCTCTATACCACACCAGTAATATACATTTGAACCACGCCAACACTCTTCTCTATGTGGTCGGCCATAGTACCTACATGTAGGTTGAGGTGGTAACTCTCGACTAGCTCTCCTCTAAGGTCATAAATCAGGGGCTCTAGAATTCTAACTCTGCTTATACCTGTGCCTCAAGAACTGAGTTGGAGCATTAGATATGGAGCGCATATCTTATTAGGTCTTCCTAGGTGGCCCTCTACTAGTAGAACTCCACTACTTCCCTGATACTGGCTGGCCGTCCTAGCCCTCTTACTCTTCTCCTTCTTGTTATCTACCTCGCGATTATGGTTATCCTTCTCTAACTGCTAAGCACGCGCCATAATTCTTGCTATATCTAAATCTTTATTTATAGCAGCAGTAGAAAAAAGGTCCTTCAAGGGACCCGTAAGGCCATTCACAAAGTGATGAATCCATTTTGCTTGTATGCTAACCACTTCTGGAGCATATTTTGACAATCATGTAAACCACAAACAACACTCTTTGACACTAAGATTACCCTGCTTTAAGGATAGAAATTTATCCACCTTTGCCTCTATGAGCTCTAATGGCATGAAATGATCTATGAAGGCTTTTACAAATTCTGTCCAGACCACAGGGGGAGCTTTTTGACTTCTCAAGGCAACCCACGTATCATACCAACCAATAGAAATATCTTTTAGTCGATGGGTGACCAATTCAACTGCATCTGTATCCGAGACCCACCTTACCTTACAAATTCTATAAGCCTCATCAATGAGTTATTGAGGGTCCTTTGGAAGCTTAGAACCTATAAATTTTGGTGGATTCATACAAATGAAATCTTTGATCTTAGATTCAGATATCCTTCCCTGAGTAGCAACAGGTACGTCCACATTCTGCCTTTAGGCCAGAGCGGTGGGTCTGAGGCACTTGGTGGTGGGATAGGAACTAACGTTGGCACCACTGGAGGTGCAAAAGCCCCTGTAGGTCCTTCTGTCCTGGGCATTTGAGAACCTGAAAGTATAGAACCCAACAAACTTTCTTGAGTCCTATTCAGAGCCACGAATATGGGAGATTGCCTAGTAGTGGCTGCCTCTTGAGTAATGCTAGTAACTGCCTACTGGGTTGCTTTATCCTTCTCTGTAGCAGACATGGTCTGTATTACAAATAAGCAGAATAGGATTCAGAAGTAACTTCCTATGACTTAACTTTATTTCATGATCTTGATTATAAATGAAGGTCAAATTCCTAAATGTCCATGTAGTTCGTACAACACATCAATAAGTAAGGTCCTACTAGACACGACTTCATAGACTCCCTGGGACAAGTGAACCTAGGCTCTGATACTAAGTTTGTCACGTCCCAAATTAATAAGGATGAACAAGAACCGTATACACTTACTCTACAAGAACTCTATGATGTACACGAGGTTATGGGATAATAACGAGTAAGATATTCAATAAAAGTTGCTTATATACACAAGGGAGTTATATTAACAAAACTATACAATACTAAACGATGTCTATAAAGACTCTAGACAGTTTAACATGCTATATTACAAGTGACTAGTTGGCATTAGGCCTGTCATGCCCAACTAGAGACCTATACATATAATCAAAATACTAGGCATAGACTAGCTCCAGAGAGAGTTGGAGCTCACTAAAATATCAGTTGAAAATAGCAATAGGGCCTAACGTGGATGTCTGCTATCCTGAGGATCTAAGCCTGCATTAATAAAACATGGTGCGCCCGACACTTAAAGCCTTGTTCGTCCTCTAATCACACTTCACTCTATGCATTGTAATCAAAGAAGAATCCACACTTCTATAACAAATAAAACACTCAAGCTAGTACTACAATGACTACACAGAATTTAAGTTCTTACACCAAGCATGTTATACACATAATTGAAAGCTCATGAACACTACTTCAAAATATCCTACCCTCAAGAATTGACTCAACAAGTTGGAAAACTCATCTATATTACTAAATAAAAAAGATCATACAAATCTCCCAACTACTATTAAACATATGCCCCCACAATAAGAGAGTTACCCATAATCACTCATGTAGATTCAATTGATTAGAAAATGGGAACAAGAAATAATTTACGCTCACTCTCACAAAGAATTCACAAGTTATACATGATGAACCATAGGTTTGACCTTAGTGCAGTATTTCACTAATATCAGAATGTCAGGACTTAGGATCAAATAGGTCTTTATGGGTTGTAATGTAGGCAAAAGGATGGGTAGGAACTATTCGGGCTAGAAGTAGTGACTATATTTCCTTAACGTTATAATAAATCATATAAATATTTAGACCTCTCTATTAATAACCAAGTATGACCTCATTCATCTACGCCCATCTTTTGTTTTGCACCATCTCATTAAGCTCATTCACATACAATGCAGTGAGAGTATTTTTGATTCACATTTTATTCAATTTTGAACACTTTTCTTTCTTTTAATCACACAACTCCCAATTACCACAATTCAATTTACCACACTAATAAATACTTTTTGGGGCCTCACTTTCACCTCTTTTCTTCTTGTATTCACACTTCTTTACTTTATTAATTTTTAACTAAAACGGTTAGGAGATTTGGATAAAATTTAGGTCTAACAAAGAAGGGGAATGTGCTACTAATAAGACAACCAAAGGATAAGCTAGAGGCTCAATGAGGATAACTAGGATTATGCACAAGCGTAGGTCACAAAGGGTATGAAACCTGGTTATTAAAGAAATGCCTATATCATCTCCTAAACCCACACACTTGACATGTACCGTCCTAGGGTCTTGTTGTATTGAGAATCTCAACTCCAACCAGGTTCGGAGACCACCCCCGATACCCAATCCAACCAACCAATATATACCTTGAGTCGTATGAATTCCAAATATATAACAAAATGGCAAATTAGGAGATATAATGAATTTGGGATGCGTATATACCCAAGACCAGTCCAACCAAGTCAATCAATCCAATAACCAACCAAAAAAACCAAAAATGATAACCTAATGTATCTAGTATATAAATCATAACCATTCCCTACCCAAGTTCGCAGTTGTCCATGCCTATAAACCAAAATAAAGAATACCTAGTCGGGACATGCCCCCAATCATTGCCTAAAACCAAAGTCTAAGATAAAATAATAATATGTATAATCCATGATATGAAATGGACGCCTTCCTAACAATGGAAGCTCACCACTTCAATCCAGCACCAACTATTCCCAAATCTGATCAATGAGTAGGAGGAGTAGTATAAATGATTCTTGCATTATGTGGGGATACAGCCACCCGAAGACGGGTTAGCGGGTGAACTCTAGCATGTACTCAAGATAAGGATAAAATTATACCAACCTTCAAAACTAATCAAACAACCATATGCATATATTTCTATACATACATAAATATATATAATCCATGTCGGGAAAGGTTATCGGGTTTAGCATAAACTTTGAAATCATTAACCTCGGATGTGTAGCCTTGCCATTCAAATTCACCCATAGGCTATATGGGGCCAGCGTAACCAGCTGAAAGGGCCCCGAGGTATATTTACCGCACAAGCCAAAGAAAATATGAGATGACTAGCATATCTTCAAGGATATAAGTATGACATCATGCACACAGTTACCATGACCAAACCTCACACCGACAATCATGAATTTCCATCTTTGGTCCCCCTGGGAACCTCCACCTTCTACGACTTGGCTATATATTCCGCTTTAAAGCCCAAATTAAAACCATTCACACACAACCAACCATTTTGTCAATTTCTTACCAAAGGCCATTTATTGGTATAATCATATCAATATTACTTGCAAGTATACATATACCATTACCCTTATTAATCAACCATTTAAATGATTTTGGGGCGCTAAACCATCGTCCATCAAGGACACTCATTAACTCCAAGGTTTAGGGACTCAAACTCATTTTATCAATTAAACCACAAAGGTTTCCATTAAAAATATTTCATGGCCAACAATCTATTTAATAAATAATTTGCGAACCATTCATACTCATTAAGCCATTGCTTAAGTTCAAAACACCATTAACGTGTGACTAGTTGTTTCTTTTAGACATTTTCACAAACATCTTATGGGCACACCTTTAACAAAAGCAAAACTAAGGTAAAAACCATTAAGGTTAGGGTTACCCATGACTCATTTGTCAAGGCACCATCAACAAGCACCAACATATGCAAACCATCACAAAAATATGTGAAAACATTATTTAAATCAAGATTAAACGATACTCAAAAATATGCATCAAAAACCTTTAACATTTGTTTTCAAAACCACCATTTATGATTCTATCATGAACGAAGGCCACCCCTAGTCACGACAATGGTGGATACGATCACAAGTGACCATAAGCTAACCCATGAGCTGGTACCAGCTGTGAGTATTGAATAGATAGTGACAAAATACATGAGCAGAAAATAAACTGACATAATACTGAAATTTAAATACTGCAAAACACATCTAAGTATGTCTGAAAAACTAATCAAATACTCGAAATCAAATGCTTAACCAAGACGTCTAGTATTACTAAAATAACTGACTGACTGTTGAACTAATTGTCTGAATGTCTAAAAGCCTCTAAACTAACTGAGGAGTTGATGGGACAAACCCTAACTAACTCTGACTGACTGAGTAAAATAAAATACTAGAGTAACTGAATAAACATAACAATTCCTCTATAGATGAGGACTCATCACCACGACTGCTGGACTACATTGAGCTATCTAACCACGATCGAGAAACTATATGTCCGAACCTATGATATAAGACATTATAGCGCAAAGAAGAGTATGCGGTCAGTACTTTGAATGTACTGGTATATGAAATGAGGTTAGGCTGATATACATAGGGTACTGTACATATAAAATAAGGACTAACTAAATAGCATGAGATAACTGAACATGGATGCATAAAAACTATAACATATGAGAATGCAAGACCAAGCATAAACATATATCTGAAATAATATGTAAACTGAACTACTGAAATCTAATAATTGAATAACTTAGAATCTATATGCTTTGGTTAGGTAAACCTAAACTAAAACTATACTAAATACTATACTGAGACTATGAGAGATATCATATAACCGACATGCCCAAATCTAAGCTAATCGGGGTCCAATCTGTAACCTTAGTTGGAAGGGTGTCAGTATCATGCCATAGGTACTCACATTGGCTATGTGGATCCACTAAACAGGTGTCCTGAAGGACTAATGAGTCGCCCTCAAATATTAGGTGATCTAAAGAAATATGTGTCACCCTCAACTGGCAAGTAGACATTTAGCCAACTCTAAACTGGCAAGTAGACATCTCTAACCTACGCAGGCTATATAGTTCTGTAACTCAAGGATTTCTACTATGGGTCGGACTCTCTACTGTCAGGTGAGCCCTCATCCCTTAGTTTGCTCGATGCTAAATCCTACTCCCAAAAGAACTGACACTAATACTAGAATGGAATAAACTAGAATGGACATTATTACATAACTGATAGTGCTCATCATGATCATAACATGTAAGTATACTGATAAAAGTCATGGATTAACTATCTAAGTACTTGAAAAGCTGAGTTTATGTAAAACACATAAGTATCGGGTGTTCATAACCCACCAACACTAAATGAGCATGAGTATACGATATCAAACTTGAAATACAGTAATACATAATTATGGTTTAAAAACCCAAGCACGACATCTCATAAAAACATATGAAAATCATACACTTAAACATGAGTATATCTTAACCATGAGAAAACAATAGGATTTTATGGCTAAACTCATAACTTGAGGATACATCTTGAAACCAATTGAACATGACATAGAAATTCCAATACTCAAACATGATACGGTTCATTCTACTTGAAAATACTTGTAACCATAACTTGTAATTGAATTAATAGGAAATTCATGGAATTAGTTCAACTTGAACATTTAAAACTCATAATTTAAAACACCAAAAAAGGTTCTTGGACTCCATGGATGAACATCACACATACCTCGCTGGATGAATTCGTGAAGATTCTAGGGAGTTTCTTAAGGTTTGAAGCTTGAATTCCTTGATTACTTGTGAAAGAGTTAGGGTTTGTTCTTGAGTAAAGGGATGCTTCTTTGAAGAGAATTTTTGATAAAAAGAGAAAATAATGCTCTTTGGGAACCTAAATTTCATGTTATAGACGAGTTGGGTGAAGGGGAAATGACCAAATGCCCTTAAATTATGAGGAACAAAAGCTAGACAAAAAGAGAAGGGGGTGACACAGGCTCTGGAGTGGGCAACGCGGGCTCTGGAGCGATGCACTAGGGCGTGCGACGCAGGATCTGGAGTGGTACACTGGGAGGTGTGGCGCGGGCTAATCTCGGTGGTGCTACTACCTTGGTTCTCTAAACATGCCCTTACGCTCGTCCAAAAATTTTAAAACTCACTCATAACGTACTTTTAACTACCCCAATCATGAATTAACTCAAAAATCAATGTCCTGAGGTCAAAAAGGTCAAAAATAAAATCATCAAAGTTTAGGGGACTTGGAAATGACTAAGTCCTAACACTTAGTGAAATTTTTAAGTCTTGAACCCCTTAAACATGCAACTGAGTGCTGAAATAAGCTAAGACTTTTATGTGGTATTATAATATCTCCCCCTTGGGAACATTCACGCTCGAATGAGACTGGTTTAGCTGAGAGCATTAAAGTAACTGAGATCATATACTGAATATGCATGATTGGGAATATGATTACATAACTGAGTCTAAAACATGATACATGAACTGAATTGAATGTATGCAATGACATAAAATGGATTACATAGATGAAAGTGAGAATGGAAGAGAGTCAATCTGAAGAGAATCATTACCTCAAGATTAATATGAGTTCACGGAGAAAAGATGAGGGCACTTGGTTCACATATCTACTTCTGCTTCCTAAGTAGCTCCCTCAACAGATTGATTCTGCCAAAGAACTTTGACCAAGGAAACTTCTTTGTTCCTTAGTCTATGAACCTGATAATCAAGGATCTCAACTAGGACTTCTTTGTAGGAAATATTATCCTAAACATTCATGCTTTCTAATGGGACAATAACAGTTGAATCACTAATTCACTTCTTAAATAGGGAAACGTGAAACACTTGATGCACTGATTCTAAATCTGTAGGCAACTCAAGCTTATAAGCCACCTTTCCAAAATAACTCAAGATTCTAAATGGGCCAACATATCATGGATTGAGCTTCCCCATCTTGCCAAATATCTTTACTCCCTTCATAGGAAAAACCTTTAAATAGACTAAGTCACTAACCTCAAACTCTAGATCTCTTCTCCTCACATTTTCATTAGATTTCTGATGGCTTTGGGCTTCCTTTAGCCTCTCCCTAATCAACTAAATTTTTTTTATGTCCTCAAATACTGAATCTTGCCCTATCAAAGTAGCTTTACCTGCCTTAAACCAAATAATAGGAGATCTACATCTCCTTCTATAAAGATCCTCAAATGAAGCTATCTGAATACTAGAGTGATAACTGTTGTTATAGGCAAACTCAATCAAAGGTATGTAATTATCCCAACTACCTCTAAAGTCAATAACACATGCTCTCAATATGTCTTCTATGGTCTGAATGGTCCTCTCTGCCGACCATCTATCTAAGGATGAAAAGCTGGACTGAGATAAACTTGGGTATAAAGACCCTTCTGAAAAGCTTTCCAAAAGTGTGAGGTCATCTGAGTACCTCAATCTAATATGATAGACAGCGGAATCCCATGCAACCTAACCAACTCCATAAGCTACATCCTGGCATAATCCTCAGCTGAGTAAGAAGTACGAACTGACAGAAAATAAGCTGATTTGGTCATTTTGTCTATAATAACCCATATCAAATCATGCTGATGATGTATGCGAGGCATCTTTGTCATAAAATCTATGTTCACCACCTCCCACTTCCAAGAGGGGTTACTGAACTCCTATAATGTGCCACTAGGCTTTTAGTGTTCAACCTCAACTTGCTGATAATTAGAACACTTAGCTATAAACTCTGTAATATCCCTCTTCATACCACTTCACTAATATATTTCCCACAAGTCACGATATATCTTTGTGTCTCCTGGATGGATAGGGAGTTGTGCACCATGCACTTTTAAAAGTATTCGCTGTCTCAAGTCATTAACATATGGAACACATAATATACCCTGATAATGGAGTACACCATCTCCCCCTTCAGAGAAAACGTCCACCTTTTGATCTCTTACTGCCTCCTCTAACTTAACCCAACTAGGATCTCTGTCTTGCTTTTCTTTTACTTCGACAACCAAGGAATATTTTGAACTATTCTGAACCCATACATTAACTTCAGCTGAATCAACCAACCAAATACCTAATCTAGCAAGATGATGAACCTCACTAACTAACTTTTTATTATCCTCCTCATCATTAGCAGCACTACCTATGGACAACCTGCTAAGGGTATCTGCCACTATATTGGCCTTGCCCAGATGATACAATATACTCATATCGTAATCTTTCAACAACTCAAGCTACCTTTTCTGACGAATATTCAGATATTTCTTTAAGAAAAACATACTGCAAACACTTATAGTCAGTGAACACATCTACATGAACCCCATAAAAGAAATGTCTCCATATCTTCAAAGAAAACACATCAACTGCCAACTTAAGATCATAGGTAGGATAATTTTTTTTATGGGGCTTAAGCTGTTTAGAGGAATAGGATATGACCTTACCTCTTTGTATTCAGACACAACCGAAACTAACTCTAGAAGCATTATAGTAAACCACAAATCTATTTGAACCATCTGGAAAAGTCAAAAGTGGGGCAGAAGTGAGATGACTCTTCAACTCCTGAAAACTCTTCTCATAAGAATCTGACCACTTGAATTTAACTTTTTTCTGAATCAATCAAGACATAGGGGACACAATAGAAGAAAACTCCTCAACAAACCGTCTGTAATAGCTAGCCAATCCTAAAAAACTCCTGATATCTGATGGAGAGATGGGTCTAGACCAGTTTCTCACTGCTTTGATCTTCTTAGGGTCGAATCTAATGCCATCATTGAAAATAATATGGCCAAGGAAAGCTACTAATCTTAGCCAAAATTTGCACTTATTTAATTTGGTGAACAACCGATAAGCTATAAGAGTCTGCAACACAATTCTTATATGGTTTTTGCAACACAATTCTCATATGGTTTACATGATCATTCTCACTACGTGAATAGATAAGAATATCATCAATGAAGACCATGGCGAATATATCCATGTACTGCTTGAAAACTCTGTTCATCAAGTCCATGAAAGATGCAGGGGAATTCGTTAGTCCAAAAGACATAACTAAGAATTCAAAGTGACTATACCGAGTTCTAAAGGCTATCTTTGGAATGTCACATTCTCTGACTCTAAGCTAATGATAGTTGGATCTGAGGTCTATCTTAGAAAAATAACTGGTACCCTGATGTTGGTCGAACAAGTCATTAATTCTGGGGAGTGGATACTTATTCTTGATTGTGACTTTGTTCAACTGAAAGTAATCGATGCACATTCTGAGAGAACCATCTTTCTTATGCACGAACAAGACTGGAGCTCCCCATGGGGAAACACTGGGCCTGATGAAACCCTTATCTAAGAGATCTTTCAACTTCTTAAGCTCAACTGGAGATATTCTGTAGGGTAGAATAGAGATAGGCTGGGTATCTGGAAGGAGATATATTCCAAAGTCAATTTCCCTTTTGGGAGAATCTCTGGGAAGGTCTTCAGGGAAAATATCTAGAAATTCTCTTACTACTGCAACTGACTCGAGACTTAGATTCTCAAAACTAGAGTTTTTGACTCAAATAAGATGATAAAAACACCTCTTAGAAATCATTTTTCTTGCCTTAAGATAGGAAATGATCTGACCCCTAAGCACAGAGGTACTACCCCTCTATTCAATGACTGGTTCATTAGGAAACTAAAATTGAACGACTCTATTTTTGTAATCAACATGGAATAACATGAGTGGAGCCAATCCATGTCAAGAATGACATAAAAAACAATCATCTCTGACTATACAAGATCCACTGAGGTAACTCTCTGAGACACTATAACCAAGCAGTTCCTGTTTACCCGCCTGGCTACAATGGAGCTACCTTCTGGAGTAGACACTGAGAAAGGTTCTGCTAAAGATATGGGACTAACATCAAAATTGACTACTATATAAATCATTACAAAGGTGAGTGAAGCTCCGGGATCTAATAAAGCATATACATGAAGATGAAAGACCTGCAATATACCTATAACCACATCAGGAGAGCTCTCCTAATCCTGTTGAGTCTGGAGGGTATACAACCTATTCTGACGCTGCCCACTAGTTGCGCTAGAAGTGGTACCCTATTGAGTCGGGCGACCAACTGAAATTGGAGGACGATTAGACTGACCCTGCAGGCCAGCCATTCAACAATCTCTGACACTATGGACTAGCTTACCATATCCAAAACACATATAACTGCTGGCTCTACACACACCCTGATGGCGCCTACCACACTTCCCACAAAGTGGATTAGGACAAATACTATTCATACTACCCTGGGACTTGGAGCCTGACGCTCTATCCTAATTATCTTGCCTAAACTTAGGCATTAGAGCACTAGCTAAAGATGGGGATGAGTTTGAAGACTTTTGATAGAACTGAGAACGGTTACCACCTTCTGACCTTGGCTAAGAAAAGTTAAAACTACCTATTCTGGCCTTCTTATTATCTCTCTCTTTTTCCTTAAGTTTCTCTTCCTCAATATGCTGACCATGAACCATAAGTTTAGAGAAGTCCATCTCCTTAATCAACATTGCTGTCCTACACTTCTTGACCACACTATCAGATACCCCAGATACAAACTTGCTTATTCTAGACCTATTATCAGCCACCATCGAAGGAGCATACCTTGCCAACTGAGTAAACTTAAGTGAGTATTGCTTCACACTTATACAAACTTAAGTGAGTATTGCTTCACACTTATACTACCCTACTTCAAGTTAATGAACTCCTAAATATTAGCCTCCCTTAACTCTAATAGAAGAATGTGTATAGTAAAACTTTGGAAAACTCCCCCTACTCTACAGACCTTGTCTCAACATCTTTATCCCCCTTTTACTACTTAAACCAGGTGTGAGCTATATCCCCCAATTGATATGTGGCCAACTTTGCCCTCTCACTCTATGTGAAATTACATAACATCTACCACTTTCTAAACCATATAAAAAACTCATGCGTATCTTTCTTAGACTTGGATCCTAAATATAAAAGGGGATTCATCCGCATAAAATCTCGAATCCTGACCGCAGCTGAATTTGCCACTGGATTGGCTGGGGCAACAACTCGCTGATTGTTCTAAGTATCTACTGAATGAGATAAGGTAGTAAAAGAAGCTCTAAAATCAGTGTGAGAGACATGTTCATTTAGGGGATTTCCTGAACAAGCGGTGGTCCGGGCTAATTCTTGTTCCTTCTTTCGTTGTTTCTTTTCGGAGGCATTGCCTTTAAATAGAACAAAGGATGAGTTAGAAGAGAGTTTAAGTAGAGCTCATAATCATTCTCATGACATAAATATTGAAAGAAGGGAAAATTTTCCTAAAATATCTTGTAGCCTCTTGTCCATAAGTGTGGCGAGCTTCATACCCATGTACAAAACTCTACTCAATGCGACTTTCAGACTCCCTAGGACACTTTAAAACTTTGGGCTCTGATACCAAGTTTTGTCACGACCTGAGGCTACCCCCTATTCATGAAAATAGTGCTTATGGTCACAAGTGAGCACAAGCTAACCCATGAGCTGATACCTACCGTGAGCACTGAATTGATAGTAACAAAATAGATGAGTGAAAAATAAACTGACATAATATTGAAATCTAAATACTGCAAAAAAATCTAAGTATGTCCGAAGAACTGATCAAATACTCGAAATCAATTGCTTAACAAAGACATCTAGTAATACTGAAACAACTGACTGAATATGTAACAAATAATCTGAATGTCCAAAAGCCTCTAAACTGACTGAGGTGTTGATGGGACAGACCCCCAACTAACTCCAACTAACTGAGTTAAATGAAATACTAGAATAACTAAATAAACATAGTGTGTCCTCCATGGATGAGGGGTCACCACTACGACTGCTGGATTACGATGAGCAGTCTAACTGCTATTGGGAAACTGTGCAACTGAACCTATGATATAAGACATCATAGTACAAAAAAGAGTATGTGGTCAGTACTTTAAATATACTGGTATATGAGATGAGGTCAGGCTGATATACATGGGGAACCATGCATATGAAATAAGAACTAACTTAATAGCATGAGATAACTAAACATGGATGCTTGAAAACTATAACATCTAAGAATGTAATACAAAGCATAAACATATATCTAAATTAATTTATAAGCTGAAAGACTGAAATTTGATAACTGAATAACTGAGAATCTGTATGCTTTGGTAAGGTAAACCCAAACTTAAAGTATACTGAATATTATATTGAGACTGTGGGAGGTAAAATATAACCGACATGCCCCAATCTGAGCTAATCGGGGTCCAATCTCTAACCCCAGTTGGAAGGGTGTCAGTACTGTGCCACGAGTACTAATACTAGCTGTGTGGATCCACTAAACTGGTGTCCCGAAGGACTAAGGAGTTACCCTCAATTGCCAAGTGCTCTAAAGAGATATGTGCCACCCTCAACTGGCAGATAGATACTTAGTCAACCCTCAACTGGCAGGTAGACATCTCTAATCTATGCTGGCAACGTAGTTCTATAATTCAGTGATTTCTACTAAGGGTCACACCCTCTACTGTCAGGTGAGCCCCCTTTCTTGAGTTCGCTCGGTGCTAAATCCTACTCCCAACTAAACTGATACTGATACTAGAATGGACTAAACTAGACTAAACATTATTACATAACTGATAGTGCTCATCATGATTATAACATGTAAGTATACTGATAAGAGTCATGGATTAACTGTCTAAGTACTTGAAAAGCTAGGTTCTTATAAAACACATAGGTATCAGCTGTTCATAACCCACTAGCACTGAATGAACATGAATATACGATATCAAATTTGAAATACAGTAATACATGATTATGGTTTAAAAACCCAAACATGGCGTCTCATAAAAACATGTGAAAATCATACACTTAAGCATGAGTATATCTTAACATGATAAAACAATAGGGTTTTATGGCTAAACTCGTAACTTGAGGATTTATCCTAAAACCAATTGAACATGACATGTAAATTCCAATACTCAAAGATGATAAGGTTTATTCTACTCGAAAATACTTGTAACCATAACTTGTAATTGAATTAACAAGAAATTCATCGAATTAGTTAAACTTGAGCATTTAAAACTCATAATTTAAAACACCAAAAAAGGTTCTTGGACTTCATGGGTAAAAGAAACCCATTGATGAACATCACACATACCTCATGGTTGAATTCGTAAAGATTCTTGGGACTTTCTTGAGGTTTGAAGCTTGGATTCCTTGATTGATTGTGAAAGATTAGGGTTTGTTATTAAGGAATGAGATTATTATTTTGAGAGAATTTGTGATAAAAAAAGAAAATAATGCTCTTGGAAAACTTAAATTTTGTGTTATGTACGAGTTGGTTGAAAGGGAAATGACCCAATTGCCCTTAAATAGCGAGAAAAAAAGCTGGACAAAAAGAAGAGAGGACGACATGGGCTCTGCAGCACTGGACTGGAGCGGGCGACCTGGGCTCTAAAGCGGTGTATTGGGGGGTGCAGCGCGGTGCAGGTTAATACTTATGGTGCTACTGCCTTGGTTATTCAAACATGCTCCTACGCTTATCTGTAAATTCCAAAACTCACCCGAGATGTACTTTTAACTACCCCAATCATGAATCAACTTAAAAATCGTTGTCCCAAGATTGAGAAGGTCAAAAATAAAATCATCAAAGTTTAGGGGTCTTAAAATGACTAAGTCCCAACACTTAATGAAATTTTCAAGCCTTGGACCCCTTAAACATCTAACTGAGAGCGCTAAGACTTTTTTGGGTATTACAGATTCATAATCAAAGTTTAAAACATATTAAAACATGCCTTTAGTTGGAACTAACAAAGAGTGAGGAGTAACTTGCCATAAACAAGAAGATTCACGAAAGGAAACTTGACTCTTGAGCCCTTTGAAGAATACTTGTAGAAACCCTAGCCTCCAATCTTCAAGAGTGAGTTTGAGAGGGTATTTAGAATATTGGATCCACCAAATGAGTGTTATGAGATTCTACAATGAACTATATAACATAGAGACATAAGGGTTTTGGGGTTGGAAATGTTCGAAAAGCCCTCAGCTTAAAAGCTGAAAACTAACTCCCAGGAGGGTACGACTCACCTATCTAAACCACACCCTAGGGTACGATTGGTACCCTAACTCATACCCTAGACCTCACTATCAAACTCACAATAGTCATCATATGACATCCATGCCAAACTTGTAACAAAGGTACATGGTACCCTAAACCGTACCTTGGACAAAATTGAATCCACTAGACTAACCTTAGGTCATCATACGATTTGCAGGATACCATTCTTACCTTATTATACGACTCAAATAATGCCTACTCGTATCTTGTATAGAACCCAACAAGAACTTACTGACCAAAACATGAGAGGAGGTACCCAACTTGTATCCTAAGGTACGACTAGTACCCATAAGTTGTATTGACACAACCCGCCTAGGGGCCTTGTCATAATGGGCAACCCAAGTCTAACCAGGATCGGGGACCACCCCCTGTTACCCAACCCACCTACCATTAGCATACCTAGAGTCTGCGGAATACTGAACATAAAACAAGGTAGCATAACTGGACAAGGACTGACTTTGGGATAGGTCTACTCCTAGACTAACCCTACCAAGTTATCCCGTCATACCAAACTGTACCAACTAAACCACCAAGCCAAATCAATATCGAACCAAGTGCCATAAACCAGGCCATAATCAAATGAGTTCCAAAACATAATATGATTAATCCCAAAATGAAAGAGGATGGAACAACCAACAATATCGTTAATCGGTATTGACCCTAATACCAATACCAATGCTAAGGCTGACACCAATATTGATCTCGCCCATTCCAACCAATAGAGTACCATAAAGACTCTAAACAAAAGAGTAAGAATATAAATTGAGACATGCCCCAACCACAGCTGAAACCAATATCTAGAAATAAATCAAAATGTCTAAGAATATCCATAACATGAAATAGAGCCTTTCGAAAAGATGGAAGCTCACCACTTTAGTCCAATAGTTGACCTCAAGTCAATCACTATGTAGGAGGAGTAGAACGGTCGATTCCTGCATAGCGTAGGTATACAGCTGCCTGAAGATGGGTTAGTGGGTAAACGCTAGCATAAACTAAGGATAAGAATAAAATAATACCATTTAAAAAACCAAGTAAGAACCATTCATATACACACAACCATACATCTCTCACTATATAGATCCATGCCAGGAAAGGGAATCAGGTTTAGTATGATATTAAAACCTTTACCTAGGCTGTGTAGCTTTACCATCCTAAAACACCGTGAAGCCACATGACCAGGAAGAAAATCTAGGATGACTAGTAAATCCCCTAAATATAAAGTGTGACATCATGCACATGATCATCAAGACCAAACCTCACATCGACAAGTATAAGTTTCCAGGTCCCTGCAGGACCTCCACGTTTCATGGATTTGCAACACACACAACCGTCATTGCTGAATTAAAACCATTACTATACAACCAACCAATCCATTAACCATTTATTAACCAAAGCTATTAGTGGTGGTATCGTCATACCGACTATACTTTCCAGTTTTGTCCATAGCCAACCATATATCGGTTTAAGGAATTCCATGTACCCTTCATGATTTCCAATTAACCAAAACCATTGCCACCAAGGCCTTTCCAATCCATTTAAACCATTCATATCATTTAGCGTTACATTACTAAGTTTAAACCATGCATAAGTTCCATTGATAAACCAATTAAAGATATTTTATCAAACACATTGAGGGCATAGTATTTCCAAAACCGAAGTCCATTACCAAAGAACCATTCCCATGCAACTAACTATCCAAAACCACCATTAATACATATAAAAGCATAATTAAAACATGGGAAACCTTAGCCAAGCATTTATAATGAAAACCCCCAAAATCATATTTGAAAACCCAAAAACATGCAACATTCAAATCATAAAAACATTTTACAAAACGATGCCTTCAGTTGAAACTAAGAATGAGGGAAAAGAACATGCCTTAAGTGATAAAGTAGATGGAGAGAAACCACCAAAAAGATCCCCAATTCAGTCCTCTAGTTGAAACCCTATCTTTCTTATGATAACGCTTAACTTACAAGTCAATTTAAGTGCAAGGCGATCATTATCAATATATTTACCTAACTAAGAGTCAGGGTCGAATCCACGAGGAACTATGTGAGTAAATTCAAAATAAATGTTGCTTGCTAGGGTCAAACCTATGGTAAAACATGGCTTGGGGATTTTTTAATTTTGTCAAATGTGAAAGTAATTCTCGGGCTTCTAAGGAACTAACTCGAGACTAAGAATAATTAGAGTCTAATCAATTAAAATGGATCTTGGGACTATGTTTTACTAGGAGCAAATGCATGGGATCATGATGATTCAGTGAAAATTCAAATTGTTAATGATGTGGTAGGCTAGGTTTAAGGTCTTTAAGGCTAGTTTTTCAGAAAAACCTCAAGGATGTCACTCATTAACCCATTCAAGTACCTAACGAGTGTGTCAATTAAAGCCACCAAATACCTCAATTGGGCATCCCTATTTCTAGGGTGATACCCATGGAATAGTCAACCTCATAATCACCCTTATGTCTAAGATAGTGAAAAATTGGCAAGACATACCCATAAATTATCATCTATTGCTTTGGTTCCCACATCCTTCTTTCAAGGATGAGGTGGGTTTCTAAAGTTTACCTAAAACCCCTCTTTCAAGGATAGTTTGATCTTTCAAGAGCTTGAGATTTTTATCCATCAAACCCATTTGGGCAGTTGGGGCTTTCACCTACAAATATCAACCAATTCAATCAAGCAATAATAGAACCTATCATCAACAAACTCCAATATACACAAATATATCACAATCCACACACAATTACAACCTATTGTAGCATAATTCCAAGAGATAGATCTAGCAAATCATAATGATAATAAACACAAATAAAGCAATATTTCTATCAAAGTTATCCATAAGAAAATAAAGAGAGGGCAAACCACACTTTATAATACAATGAATCTTCAATGGGTGATGCAAAATCTACACTTAAAAGTCACTCTAATGTCTTCTTAGCTCAAGATTTATACAAGTTTTGCCCCAAGCTCCAAGAAATTATAAAAACCCTAAACTAAGAATGGGAGATAGGGTTGTAGAATGATGATAATCCCTAGAATAAATGGGATTTGATAATCCCTAAATCATATTTGAAAACCCAAAACCATGCAACATTCAAATCATAAAAACATTATATAAAACCATACATTTAGTTGAAACTAACAATGAGGGAAGTGAACATGCTTGAATTGACAAAGTAGATAGAGAGAAACCACTAAAAAGATCCCCAATTTAGTCCTCTAGTTGAAACCCTAGCTTCCTTGCCCAAAAGTTTTTAAGAGAATTATGAAGTGTTTAGGAAACATTTTAAAGCATTAATGAATAGAATAATAGGGTAAATGGCCTCCCAAGTGAGTTAGAAGTCATAGGACCTTGTTAAGGTAAGTGGAGAAATGTCTAGAATACCCCCACATAAGTTGCACAAAAATCCCGTCACAAGGGTACGACTGACCCTCACGAGTCATACCCTTTGATACAGTGGTACCCACAACTCATATCCTAAGTCTTAACCCTTGAACCCAACTTTGTCTAGTGTAGGACTCATCCTACCAAAGTCATACTAACAACATACAATTCGTACCCTTCACCTCTATCCTTGGCAAGATAGAATCAGAGAAGGTTTGAATACTGTCCACCATACGAGTCCCTGGTATGACTCGTACCCTGACTTATAGTTCCTGGTCAGCCACTCGTACTCAGATCCAACTTAAGTTGCCAAGTTTAAGGTTAAGTGAAGGAACCAAATGATCCGTATCAAACCATACGACTCGTACTACGCAGTCATATCCATTCTAGTGACCAAAATCTATCCCACCAACCAACACTGGTCAACATACGACAGGACCATACCATATGTACCCCAACATACGGCTTGTACCCATGAGTTGTATTGGGTCCAGAGACTAGAATCCCAAAAAATTTTCTAAGGTACAGAAACCAGGGTGTTTCACGTACCTTTTCCTGAGCCTCAATCTTAGGAAATTTTACTAAGGGTCCTTATTTAGGGTGTTTCATTCTCCCCCACTTAGGATCATTTGTTCTCGAATGACCAGTAAGGTCAATCACAAGCAAGAGTTAACACATTAACACATATCAAACTTCCCTTTTACCAAATTAGGAGACAAAGACACAATACAAGATAAGAATATCACTATATACCCCAAGCACGATTTACACCCCAATACCTCTATTCCGACCTTTAACTAAGTTAGAAAACAAAGACACAAGCTGATCTACCCTTCCTTTAACCAAGTGGTGATGAAGAACACATACCTTATGCATGAGTTTTCGGAATATGGAACCAACACGGATACTTGGACTCCCTTTTCTCTTTTGCATCTTAATTGGCTTTTCAGACTTTGGGTTTCTCCATAGAACCTTCACCGAAGCCACACCTTCTTGTTGGCAACCGGCGAACTTGATAACCTAAGATCCCTTACATGGACCTCCTTAAAGAACAAAGAGTCTAAGATACCAATACCACCTATAGAAAATAAATGATGGAGGACCACCACACCTTACCTTAACACAACCACATGGAATACCAAACGAATAGAACTAATGCTAGAGGGTAAGTCCAATCCAACTTACAATTGCCTAGGGACACATCACTATGAGAGCAAAGGTCTAACCATACACTAATCCCATGTTCAAGACTATTCAAAGAAAGAAGGAGTTAACTTAGGCCACAGAGCTCTATCTCTTACATCTACCTAAAACACTACTCTGCTTCCATCACTATAGCCGAGCATTATGCCTCACCAAGCTTATTAAGTACTCAACACAATGATGGGTATATCTACCGACCACAACATTCAACCCTACCTTTTTTATACCTATGATATAATCTATCCTTCAAAAGGTTTAGCAACCTCTATCATTTTACCACAAAGATTCTCACAACCCATTTCTCCCTAACACTCTCTCATGACCACAACCTTACCTCACTCTCCAAAACCATAGTTCTAGGAGTCACTCTAGACTCTCCCTTACTGAGAGACTTCTACATCTCCTCCATTTCAAAACATCACTACACCTCCAAAACCACTACCACCCTAACATAAGAAGGATCATTATAGAACTAAAGTGCAAGAATTACTCATGCCACTCAATGTGAGACCTCTAAATGAGACAAAACACCATAGGCATGAAGTACTTCATAGCAACCACCTAGGTCATGAATGAAGAACCATATTGACATAATATACAATGGTATGAGTCCTTAAGATTAGGCACTGAAAGATACACAACTGCAAATATCATGGGTAACGTAACATAAGTCAAGATTTATATCCAAAAAACAAGGCGAATGCAGAATCCAAACCTTTAAGCACTATTAGAATGCATGCAACACTAATAGAATACTATCATAATCGAGATAGAAGAGAATCGCTAGAGTATGCACCCCAACCTTCCCTTAGATAAAAGAAAATTTAAGATTAACCCTCGACCTTCATCTTATTACACCTATAAGCATAATACTCTACTCTAAGGGGTAACACTAAGGATGATCACTAGGGACACTTGGTTCTCCTATACCTAGAACCTCATTAATCCAAATGCCACCTAGAGCCCAACATAGTCGCACAAACTACATGCTCTAACCCAGTAAATAACTAGATTCATAATCCATACGTTCAACCTGAACCTCTAACCTATATGCCACAACTTTCCTACTAGTGCATTACTAAGTCACTAACCTTGCCTCTTTTTGCACACTTTATTCAACCTACCATTCTACCTTCACAATTTTGCATTGCTATCCCCGAGCTAATACACTTCCTTTATCAACATTAATATCTAAGATTCGCACTTAGTGTCTATCATCCACCATACAATACCTTAACAAAGCACCCACATAGAATATGCATAAATGGTCCACCACACAAGAAGGACAACTTAAATTCCTAATTTACCCACTAATTCCCGGGGAAACCATCCTCCTTATATATAAAAGAAGAAAGCACTCCATAGAGAATCACTAGGATGGATGAAACCTTTATCTAAGAGGTTCTTTAATTTTTTCTTAAGCTCCTCTAGCCTAATCAGAACCATTCTATAAAGAAGGAATAAAAATTGTACAAGTGTCTGAAATAAGACCAATCCCAAACTTAATCTCCCTATTAGGAGGACACCCTGGGGGTCACCAGAAAGGGCCTCAAGAAACTCATTCACTACTGGAATTGAATGCAATGAAGGAAATTCCGAGCTAGAATCTTTAACCTAGGCCAACTGGTAGAGACACCCCTATGGAGATTAATTTCCAATCTTTAAGATACGATATATCCCTCCGCTTATAGGCTAGGGAACCATCCTTCCTTCCCATAAGTGACTCACCAAGGTGCCTAAAGATAAGATAGCCTTACGAGTTCGATAGTTTAATGATGCGTAGCACGAGTACAACCAATCCATCCCCAAAACACCATATAAACACACCATATCTAAATTAAAGAAATCCACCAGAGTTTCTTTACCACCAACAGATACTGCATACCCCCTATAGACCCTTTTGGTAATCACAAAGTCACCTATGGGGATAGAAATAGAAAGAGGGTTTAAAACACACTTCAGACCAAAACTAAAATACACAACCACAAATGGTGTCACATAAAAGAGAGGGGACATCGTACCAAGTAACTAATACACATGATTGGAAAAGAGTTTGCAGCATACTAGTGTTAGTATCAGAAGATGCCTCGGACTCCTGAGGGTTAGTAAGAGCATTAAGATGATCTCGACCAGTGCCGGGGCTAGAAGTAGCACCCTTCTGTGCAAGAGCTAGTGAAGTGGAAACCAGTATCCTATTGGACCAAGGAACAATTATTATAGGAAACTACCATTGCATATGAACCAACTAACAATGATTAAAACAACGATCCTTCCTTTCTTGCAATGCCCACGATATTACCGACCATAAAATCAGCAATGAGGATAAGATAATGCAAATTGGGCCACACCAACTCGAGTTTAGGCACCTTGTGCCATAAAAGCATTACCAATTTGAAAATGTCCATCTCTCAATGAATTTGGGTAGGGAGCACTAGACATAGCATAGGAGTTAGGACCCACCCAACTCTGCCCCTTAGACCACTTACCATAATACTCTTGGTCTCCCTTTGGCTAAGAATACTGAGACCTCTTACTTTGCATATTTCCCAACCTTACCTTATTCTCCCCTGTATTAATAGGACCAGATTGGTGTGATAGAGTTATTACTATTGGGGTCAATAGATGAGTAGAGTGTCAAAACTCAGTATTGGTATTCTCTCCTTGAGGAAACTAATCATGAGTACCACCTTTTGGTTAAAGGGGTTATTGTCCCTAACATGAAATTGAATTTTGTCTTGAATAATGTTTTGGTATATGAATGCTAATAAAGGACGAATGATGTTGTATAGGTCTTAATGACAATAATTTGACTTGAAGGTGATAACTCTCAACTCACTCCCATGATTGAGAGGTGAGGCGGTCATTGTTAGTAACCCAGTTAGAGTTGGGGCCGAATCCACAAGGAGCGAATTATAGACTTTAAATCCTATGGGTGTTCTGGTTACTAAAAGGGTACCCAAATGCTAACAAATACGACATGTAAATTAAAGTGGGCGATTTGAGTTAAGGATAGTTTGTAACAATTGTTGATCAACAATGACGAATATCACACTTTTTTGTTTGAAATCAAGATTGGAGGAGATCTTGGGATTATGTCTACTTAAAGGTAAAGCTTGCAGGTTGTTGATGGTTTAACATGAAACTTAGTTATTAAGTAAAGGATAGGCTAGGTCTATAGTCATTATGGCCAATCTTTTAATAAAACAACAATGATTTCACCCATTGAATCTTTCAAACACCTAATAAGTATACAAGTTATAATCACCCAAAACCTCAATCAAGCATCCCTATTTCAAGGATGATGCTCTTGACATGGCTTACACTCCAATCACTCTTATTTATGAGATTGCAAAAGGTAGTAAACCATAGCTTAATTGACCACCATTACCTTGTCCCCCTATAAACCTCTTTCAAGGATGTTATAGATTACCATATATTTACTTTCATTCCTCTTTCAAGGATGATGAAGGGTTTCTAGAGTTTGGGGTTTTCACCCATCAAACTTATTTGGAGATTTGGGGTTTTCACCCATCAAATTCCAACCCATTAACCCAAGCAATGGTGGAATCCATACTCAACAACTAAAAATCATGCAAACACAATAACACCCACACACAATTACACTTTAGTTCAACAATTTCCCTAGACTGAATTACTTAGCTACTCATGAATAAAGTAAAGAGAGATATACCATAATGATTATCCAAAACATTCATTCTTCACAAAATTACTAAGAAATTAAGCCTCCAAGAGTAGTTACACACTTGCCCAGTTAGGGTTTCTTTCTTTCAATTAAAAATATCTATGAGGTAAGTAATACCCAAAGAAGAAAGGGTTTTTTTCTATATATAATTTGGGATTCGTCTATGCAATTTTACAAAACTTCCATGGGTCACATTCCTTCTAAACCATGATCGCTCAGGTTTGACCACGATCGTAGCTATGCGACTACAGTTGTGCTCTATGATTGCATTATACTGACCATCTTGACTGATCGCGATCGTGGCCTAAGGACCGTGGTCGCGGTGACTGAGGTTGAACTATTCCAAGTCTCCAGCTACACTTCTTTGATTCCATTTGACCCATTTATAGCTCCAATCTACATCTTTTTTCCTTCTCAACTATATACCTGCAAAATGTGGTTATTAGTGCATTTAAAGCATAATGATGTCTCATTTTCTTATACAAAGCATAGTAGTGTGCACAAATGTTTGGTACAAATGAGTAGTAAAATCATCACTCATCAACACCCCAACTTAAAACTTTTCTTGTACTCAAGCAACACCACCCTTTTCTATGAGACAATTTCACATGTATGCCCTCACTCTATCACCTAATGATCAAGATAACTTAAACTTGATGGCTACCACAAAAAGTTCTTTGCACATGGGCAAAATGGTTTCAACAACACCCCTCAATAAAATGGAATATTTGAAAGATGCATTAGACTTTGAGGAACAACCGTGTAACAACCACTAACACTCTAGAAACGACTCACTTATTGACTACAACGAAGTTATACCCCTTTTTATCTCATTATGCGAAGGATGACAAAATCATCCACCTCAACTTGTTCACATGCCTTCTCACAAGAAAGAAGATTTCACACACCTTGTTACTAATCACACAACAATAAATTTTAAGTGCAAACACTCTCTCTCTCTTAAAATATTCTCCATGATAACAAGTACTATGCCATAGGCTTGCCCCTATTTTTCAATCGCCACTATTCGGTTGGGAATCACAAAGGACTTTTTAAGCTTGTAATATAGGTTTAGGGCAGGGTAGGATATCAACTTAGGACAATACGGCTAAACCCTCCTTGAACTTCTACATCATACTCTCTTCACATTTTTTTTGCTATTGGGCCCTTTTTTTTCTTTTACTATTTTTCCTTTTCTTTATTTTCCCACTTTCCTCTTTTTATATTTTTGTTATGTGCATAAATAATGAATTTCATTCCTTTGTGGAATCTTTTCTTTCTTCAAAGAAAAATGATTTATTTTCTTAAGCATGTAGGCATCTTTTTATGAATTTGTGGCCCAATTACATTTCCTTCAATTTCTACCACCCCCAAATGATCTTTTTAGACTCAATTTGTGTCCTTAAGTTCAAGAAGGATAGAGTTCAAAAGAGGAAAAATAGAAAGGTCACGTCCTATAATGTGTTTGCCAAAGAAAAGTTCAAAGGCTCAAAGAGAGTGACTAGGGGTAACTCCTATGTACTGGTAGTCATTTTAGGCTAGAGTGGGCGTCCAATGTCACAAAATAGCCTATGATCATTTAGCTAACCAAGCATAATCAAAATTTATCTTTAAAATACTAATGGGGCAAGTTCTATATGGTACAAGTACACATAAGATGTATACAATTAAGCTTACACACATGGCATGCGAATCACGTCAAGGGGATTCAATTTTTCATCCCTCTCGAGACAAACATGGAGTATTCACTATTATTTTGAAGTCAATTTTCATAGTCATAGAAAGAGGAAAAGTTTTGTCACATGGTTTCTCACGTCCATGCCCTCGAATTTCATAAAATTTTTGGATGGAGGGGGTTATTTGTTTTTCATCCACACCACACATAATTTGCTAATCACGGCAACAACCCAAGTTGATTTCTCATATTATGGCTCTAATACGGATAGACCACCCACATGGCTACATAGACTTTATCAATGGGTATGAGTGAAATCCATAAATAATCAATGTCACAGGTACTCAGACTTCCGTTGCATTGACCATGATGCTAGGGGTACTCATACTTCCCCTACATCTATGGTTAAAAACCCAATAATGATGCTTTACCCTTAAGAATGTTGTTACTCAGTCTATCACAGGAAAAAACTCATCGATAAAACTAAACTAAAGTAGAAAATTAAGAACAAAATAACTACTCCACGTAAATGTGGACACTATCAGAGTGTTCGAATATTACAACCCAAATAAAACTAAGAATCATACAAAAGACCAGAAAAGTATGCAAAAATATCAATAATATAAGCCCAAATCAAATGAATAAGGAAACATAAAAAGTTGAATGGTTAGTAGTGTCCCGACTGCATAAATAATCAAGGATAAAAGATATAAGCGTGCTCCCTAAAACCGCTTCAACGACTACTTTCACTCTTGGATTTGGCATCATCACCATTCTCCTCAAGATCAGTCCACTCGGTTGGGGCTTCATTATCACTCTCCACCCAAGAGGAAGAAAGTCAATCTCAGGGTTTTAGGACCTTTCATAGACCCTTCAACCCCTTCCACATCTTGATAAAGAACTCATCTCTTTTCTTATCCCTTGTAACTATTTTTTCATATTCAATCCGAAGGTCATGGTATGACTCTACCAAAAAGGGGTAAGCTTTCTCAATCTTAGCAATGGTAGCCTCTTGATTCTTTTGGTCATTCCTGTACTTCTCATAATCGGTATGTGAAATATATGAATGATAAGTTGTGGAAGGCTATTTGGATCCTTGGGGAAAACTAGACACAAGCTCTTTGATGGTTTTAATATTTACTCCAATCTCCTTAAGAGGTCCTGTGGTGATTGTCTTATGAGACTCGAGCTCATTGTATGCCAACTTTTCCAAGTCTATTTTTTTTTTTGCTTTTGCTGGGTAAGCCCTCTCATCGAATCATCTAGGGGTAGATGGGGGAACTAGGATGCACCCATGTATCACTAGCATACTCTTTTACCCCCGCTTTCCTAAAAAGTTCAGTAATCAATGAGGGGAAGAAGATATGCGTACCACCTTAGTTCTTTAAATGATCAATTTTATTGACTACGAGTTGACCAATATCAAGTGGGATATTTTCTAGAGTACAAGAAACCATCGAGCATGCAATTCTGAGATTGCTGTCATATGGGTGCAAGAAGAAACCCGACTACAAATGATGTGCAACCATATGTGATCCTCAAAAGTGAAGTCGTTCATGGAGATGTTGCTTTTACTCTTGGTCCAACAGACTTTATTTTTGGGGCATAGCCGTTGCGCTAACTAACTCCCCGATTTACGCCTCTTTGCTTTGAATTCACCTATGTTTGCATATTTGAGCCCATAAACATCATTGATTTGATTAGCCCCAACTTTAACCGGTTGCCCCAAATCTTGATAGTCATATTGAATGGGTTTGAAAAAGACACTTCACTGATATTTGTATAAAATTCATAGACCCGTTGTTCATTTGAAATGCATGGATCCAGGGAGAAATACTACCGCCCTATGGCTTCAAGTTTTTCATTAAATGCCAGTAATTTCTTTGACATATTCTCAAAGTAAATTTCTCTTTCTAAGAGCAGCATTGTCCTCAGTAGATCACTGTAGTAGTGAGTGTGGCACTTGGGTGCCATGAATCGAATGTGATCATACTTGTCCATGAGGTTGTCTTGAAAGTACTAGGCATACATTATATCAATCAATGACATTTTAACATGCAAACTATACCACATTGCTTATTAATGCTCATTGGAATGGGTGCTCGATGGTGCTAGGTTAAAAATTTGAAGTGCATGAATTTTTGGCATGGCAGGAAACTAGCTAGTATACTTAGTGTTAGGTTCCTTTAAGCTTAGTTAGACTTTTGACTACCACTTTAGGTTATTACCTTGGGTTGGGTTTAATATAGAGTTGATTTCTATCCTATTTAGCTCCTTTTCTCATGTAAAGTAGTAGATGACCCTATACCAAACCTCTTGACCTAGTATTTAAGATCCGTCTGGCCTCAGTAAACATATCCTCCCGATACTCATATTCTTAACATTATGAGATGGAGATAGTCTTAGAACCCTTTAGATTCTTCCTATTAGTTGGTTATGCTTACTTTTATGTAAGTTAATTTTAGTTTCAGTTTGAGGTTAGAATATGTTTTATTGATACTATATTATGAGTTTAGGCACAATATTGGAATCCAGTATAGCTGTTGTTTGGTTACTATTTATGATCTCTAGTATGAATTTGGCATTGGTTATGGTTGAGGTTATCCACTTATGAGTTCTTTTTATTTTTGGAAATGGTGTGGGTATTACGAATTCTAATTTGAGTCCAATATCTATTTATGATTATGGTTGCCAACATCTATTTATGATTATGGTTGGCATGTTGTGGTATTGATCAAGGTTGTTACTAGGATTTTGGTAGTGGTTTTGAGTTCTACAGTACATGATTTATATATGTCCTCTTGTTATTATACCCTATATTCCAATTAGAATCCTGTGTCTGCCTTGTCGTTATTACCCATAGGCTTAGGTTCAAAACCAGTACATATCTGGGTGCTTCATTAGTATTTGGGATCAAAAAATTACTTAGGACCAGCTTAATTACTGGATAGTTATGTTTTTACCTTAATTTACTATTATCTGCATCCCCCCAGCTTATAGGAGCTTGGTAGGGTTAGTTGTTTTTTTTATATGTGTCTTCTAAGCTTATGAAGGCCCAATTAGGTTATAGTTAGTGTCTTTATCTTATTGGATGGTTTGTTTACTTTCCTTATTGCACTTACCTATTTCTATAGATATTTACATTTACATCTCTTTTTACTGTTGACTTAGCTTACACACTCGTATTATATTTATTATTTTTACTATATTTGAGCTTAGTCAGCCGATGATACCCACTGAGTACTCGTTGCTTTGGTACTCATATTGCACTTTTACATCTTTTCTCTATTGCAGATTTGAGTATGAGCCACCAATGTTAACATTATTCTCAGCCCCAACTGCTGATTTGGAGATGGTGTGAGCTTTCTAGTGTCCGAAGCTTATCCTCCTCCATCTATAGCTGTTATAGTCTATTGTATTTCGAGACTATTACATGTATGTATATTTTGGATACTGTTAGTGGCTCTGTAGGTCTTAGGAGGGATTTTTTTGTTTATTCTATCCTTTTCCCCTCCTGTACAACCTTTTTTTATCTCTATATATATGTATTGGTTTGATTTATTTTCTATTTTCCATACTTTTCACCCATTATCCTATTACTTTTCATTCTGGTGTAGGGCTTGTATTACCTACTAGTGAGATAAAGTAGGTGCAATCATGACCTGAGTAATTAGGTCATGAAAAATATTGGCATCTTTGAGACTTTATACACACCGAGCACATCAACCATGTTATGCCTTGCATAATCAGTTGGCCAAATGCCACATCAATTTGTACTGTACTTGTAGCTATGTTGGGTAGATAGTGACTACTCCTTCATTGAATACAATATTTTTCTCTTTTCATTCTTTTTTCACTTGGTAACCTTTATTCTTAGTTTTTTTCTTCTCTTCTTGATTTTACTTTTTACTTGGTGCACTATTCCTGTTTAGCTCATATATAAATAAGCATGTAAGAGATCTCTCTCTTTTAGCTTTTGCTCTTTTATAAATTCTTTTTTTCATTTTCACATCAAGAAAAAGGTCTTGGCTATGACTTTCTATTCAACTTCATCTTGAAAACTCATATCACTTTTTTCACCCTTTGCCCCTAATTTAGGCGTTTTAAGCCTTATGTTTCATAGTAGTGTCAAGGAGGGATGAATTCTCAAGATAAGACACATATAAACAAGGGATATGAGTTTTCGTACAGTTAGACAACAAAAAGATTTAAAAGCTCAAAATGGAGACTAGGTATATTATTAAATTATTTGAGAGGTTAATATGTGCTAATAATGATATTTATTCTAGAAGAATGACATGTAGTTTATCTCTCGACTAAGTTATTCTTGAACATGTGGCATGACTAACTTGGTAAATTTTGAATTACACACAACTATCTAGAAACAACAAAACCACTAAAACACAATGGAATTAGACTTCATTAAGCTATTTAATTTAACTCCCAAACTTTCTTTAAGCATCTAGCAACTTCTAATGTCACCAAATGACACATACATGACAACACATGTAATAGTGCTTTATGCGAGTTTTTACGGCTCTAATTTTTCAATTAAAACATATTTTTTGTAGTAAGTAGACACTATAACCATATAAGTCAAAACTTACCTTTTTTACATAGACAACTAACAAGACATATTATCGTAAGAAAGTACTTACCAAACTATTGCTCTAGACTAAAAGAGTAATGATCGATATGACAAGGTTCAGTATTAAGTAAACTCCCAAAAAATAACCATGTTTAAGAAAAATTATGAGGTGATTGATGGGCAATTTAGTTAAGACTGACAAAAGAGTTTGAAAATGAGGTGTAGGTGACTCAAGATTTAATAATGAGTGTAGGTGACAATTACTTTATTTGTGATTAAAATAGTTGAGAAAGTTTGAGATTAGCCTACAAGTTTTTTAATTTACACTTTGATCCAAATTTTAACCTAATATAACTAGAAACAGAGGAAAAAATACACGCATTTTCCCTCTCTCTCTTCTCATTATTATTGTTTTCTCTCTCTTTGCCATATTTTTTGTTTATTGTTACTGCTGCTTTATTCATTATCTCGTTCTTCATTATCATCATCTTCTTCTTCATTATTATCATCATCTTCTTCTTTTTTACCATTGTTGTTGTTACTGCTACTGCTTCTACTTGATCAATTTTTTTAGGTTAAATTTAGTTTCACGCATTACTTTGGCATTACTTCATGGGCGACGTTGGTAAGTAGAATTATAATTTTTAGTGGAATTTATCATCTAGGTACACTACTAATGTTGTTTTTAAGACATTGGATAGAACTATAAACATGAACCCTACAAGAGATTCATCTATTTCAACAGATGACTTAGCTGTTTCAATAGATGACTCATCTATTGCGACATATAAGTCATCTATCGCAATAAAAGACTCATATGTTGGATTTATGTTTATGGTTCTATATTTATTTAACATGGATTGAACAGATGGGTCATTTATTGCAATGGATGAGTCCTCTGTTGCAATAGAGGAGTCATCTGTTGACACAGATTACTCACCTGTTGTAATAGAACCTGAACTTAATTCCAACAGATGAGACATCTATTGCAACAGGTAACTAATTTGTTACAATAGGTTTTGTATCTGTTGCCATATGTAACTCATCTGATGGAATCAACTTCAAAGGTTCTGTAGTACATCCCATCAAGTGATTCATCTGTGGCAACAGATTATACATTTGTTACAACATAAGAGTTAACTTTTCCAATAGATAACTCATCTATTGGAATCAGTTTTAGGCTTAATAGTACTGTAACATGAATTAACAACTGGTGATTCATCTGTTGCTACATATAACTAACCTGTTGCAACATATTATTCACCAGTTACAATAGATTACTCATCTATTGGGGTTCATGTTATGGTACTATAAAATCACTATTAATTTTTTTATGATGTCATTATTAACTCTTTCAACAAAGTCTTTATTTAGGTACCACTAATGGAGGGATCAATAACAATAGGGGTTGATTTCCATGGTGAATGGATTGAGAAGAGCAATCGACATGTATGGTGCTGGAAAGAGGCTGAAATATTAGAGATGATAGCTATGAAATTCCAAAGTAATGTTTTGTATGATGATTTTGTAAATTTAATCATTATCCATTTTGGTTTTAATTATCAACTGGAAGAACTCGTCACCACCTATATGCACAGCTCCTTTAAAAATCAGTGGTACTACCTTTGAAGATATCCGACCAGGTTCAGTTGCGTGCTTATCTTAGTGATTCAGCTAGGCCGGTTTTAAGAGTGTACGTGGTTGAGAAACCAAGAGAGAATGAGAAACATAATGTAGAAGAAGAAGAACAACAAGACATCTTTGATGATAAGCCGAGTGATTTGGACATGAATATTCCAGATAATGATCAAACACCTACGCTCGTTGTTGCGAACAATCTAGTGGGCAGTTCTTCTCAATCAACACAGTCAGGAAATCGTCAAGAAGATGATACTGGCTTTTAAAAATGAATGTCATTCAAGGATAAGAAACAACTATCTACTTCTTTGATTATTGCTTGCTTGAAAAAAGATTTCAGACTAAAGAAGGTGATTAATTCTAGCAAAGTGTTTTCCTTTAGATGTGCTAATCCAAACTGCAAATGGTGGTTGAGGGTTGTGAAATACTTAAGTTCTGAGAAATTCGTCATTAATTTTTATCGAAATTATCATGCATGTGGTTCAGAGCACATTACTGGACAAAATCCTCACACCACAGCAGAGGTCCTCAGTTAATATATCCGGAATAGATTCCCCAATAGCAAAGGCCCTTCTATAAGGGATATGACCAATCAATTCCTTATAGATTAAGGTGTTACGATCAATTATTAGAAGATATATAGATCCATGAGTATTTCTAAGGACTTGGTTAGGGGTACACACGAGCATGGGTATGCAATCCTCGATGCCTAACATTACATACTTGAATCCATAAATCTCGAAAGTAATATGGCATTACATGTTGATGAAAAAGGAAGGTTCAAGTACTTTTTTGTATCCTATGGTGCTTGGATTCTTTGCTTTCAATTTTTGAGAAATGTCATATCCATCGACGGGACTTTATTAAGGAGAAACTATAATAGAGTTTTGCTAGTACCAGTGGCACAAGATGCGGAGAGGCACATCTTTCCTGTCGCTTTTTGTGTAGCGGGCAAGGAATATGATGCCTTGTATGAATTTTTTTGAACAAATACGAAGCTGCGTCAAAGATACCAAAGAGTTTTATTTTATTTTGGATAGTCATCCAAGTATCCCAAAGATGGGTTCAATTTTCTACACTTCAACTCACTTTGTTTGTTGCATGAGGCATCTTGGAGATAATATTTGAAACAACTTTATCAACGAAAGGGTCATGACCCTTTTTATAGAGTAGCTAAAGCATATAATGGAGATAAATTTTTTGACCATTTCAATCAAATAATGGATATGCATCCCAAGGCAGTAGAACATCTCGTACGTGTCGGTTTCAAGAGATGGAACCAAGCACTTTGTCTTGCAAATAGGTAAATTCTTATGAATTTAATGTCTTTTTTGATTTACAAGTTTAGTATGATGTCGTACTAAGTGATTCTCTAGAATAGGTATAATATTATGACATCAAACATAGTTGAATCAGTGAATTCATTATTTGGCACTGAAAGAGAATTTCCCATCATAGTTCTTTTTGATGAAATAAACAAGAAGCCATATTATTTCACAAAAGGTATGTGCAATTCTCGAACGGAGTAACCAAATTTGTTCTAAAAGCAGAAAACAAATATCAACTAACATCAGTTTAGGGAATATATTATTTGCTCATCAAATAGAAGACTATAAGTTCAGTATCGACGATCATGGTGGTGTTTCCATGGTCAATGTTCAAACAAGATTATGTACGTGCAGAGATTTTGCAATGGACAAAATACCCTGTCCACATTCTATGGCAGCGCTTTGAGCCTAATACGTTACATAATATAGAACTAAAATTTGTGAGTGCTCATCTCCATATTATTTGGTGAAAAGATATACAATGGCATATAGTGATAATATTATTTAAGTGCCTCCTGAAGAATCTTGGGTTGTTCTTGTAGAGCTTTTGGGGAGATTAATAGCTCCTCTATATATTGACCCAAATAATATCAAACTGGGAAGAAAGCGATATAAGAGGAGATGTGGTGTCGGATAATCATTCCCATAAAGAAAAAACAAATGCTCCATATGTAAGAACGCTGACACAAAATAACTATATGCCTGGATTACAGTCCACCCTGATCGTTGTAATAGCAAAACTTGTGTTATTATTTGTTATGGACTTTGATATTTTTAACTCATTGTTGTGAACGTAAATGCTATTAGTTTTTTATTAACTTGTGCATCAATAAAAAGAGGTAAAATAGGAACTAAATACAACAGACCACAGAATTATTTTAAGAAGACTATCGATCTGTTGCAACAAATGGATATTTGCTGGAAAAACATAATACAGTTCACTAAACTGGAATCTGTTCCTCCAACATATGACCAATCTATTGCAATAGATGGATAATCTGTTGGAGAAAAACAATACAGTTCTTGCTACTGGTTTGTGGTATTCCAACAAATGACCAATCTGTTTAAATAAATGGTCCATATGTTTAAAGGACTCAAAAGTCTTGCTATTGCTACTGGATTCAAAATTATGCCAAACGCTCAATCCCTATCTCCAACCGTCGACATATTGAGAAGAAAAAATAGACAGAATGAAAATTCAATAATAATTAAAATCCTAAGTCAGCCAAATATAAATTCTTTCATAAAACAAAACTAAAATTATATTAGGTAGGTAGATCGGATAAAAATTAAAAAAAATACATACGCTAAAAGAAAAAATATAACCTAAATATTATTGTTATTATTATCATTATTACTATTATTATTGCCAGACTGCCAAGTGTCATCCGACAACAGCACGGCCCTCTTGAGCCTGAGAATCTCTCGCAGCATCCTTGCTCTCACGGCGCCAAACTCCTATTGCAGGTCATTAACCTACCTTTAAAGGTCCTACACGGTGTCACACCAAATATCAATGTCCCAAATAGGATCATCCAATCTAGAACACACATGAATCGATAAAAACATAAACACAAAAGTAGAGAAAAGAGTTTGAATATAATACGACGTATACTACAAAATGGGTAAATTTACACCCAAAAAAACATACATGAGTCAGGAAAAGGAATGTGGTCTTTTAAGAGAAGTGGTTGAAGATGTAATATGACAGATAAAATGCAAGAAATAAATAAAGTGTAGTAGAATGAATGAGTATGGAGGGACCTATTTATAGAGGATTGAATCTGAATGTGGTAAGTAAAAAGTCATGACTGTTCACCTCTCTTTTATTAATTACATTCAAGCTAGTGACTTTTGTATTACTGTGAAAAGTCATGGTTTAATTAAATCAAGCTGGTGACTTTTTGATTATTATGACAAGTCATGACTCTTCAGTTTCGTAATATTAATTAGTTCTTAAAATTAAATTACCATTTTTATCAATTAAATAATTGAAGACTTCTCACCTTTTCAATAATTATTTCTTTTAATAATATCTATTTTTATTGAGTTGTGGCAGCAGATAGTCTATCTATTGCAATAGATTTTTTTATCTATTATAACAGATGATCAATCTGTCCAATAGATGGATTACCTGTTACAGTACATTAATTCTCTGATGCAATAGATGTATTACTTGATGCAACAGATGTATTACCTATTGCAATAGATGGATTACCCATTGCAATAGTTGGATTATCTGATGTAATAGATGAATTATCTGATGCAACTGATAGACCATCTATTGGGGGTCTTCTGTTAATTAAAATTAAATAACCATTTTTTATGGTTTTAAATTGTGTTTATCATTTATTCCTTATTTTTTATGAACCATTTTTATTAATTAAATAGTCGTGACTTTTCACACTTTTAATAATTATTTTTTTAATTAATAACCATTTTTAGTTATTTTTTCCAACAGATGGACCATGTGTTGAAATAGATTTATCATCTGTTCGAAGAACACAAACCAATTGTAAGAAATATGTTGTGCTCCTCCAGCAGATCTGTACAACAGATGTTCCATCTATTGCAACATATTGGTCATGTATTAGTTGAACGCAATGCCGTCTGAAGAAGTGTATTGTGTTCTTCCAGCCAATGCCATATGTTGCAACACATGGGTAATCTGCTGAATATATTTTTTGTAGTCAGTCATATTTAGTTCCTATTTTGTTATCTCTTTTTATTTATGCACAAGTTATTAAAAACATATTTTATATAATAAATAATAAAATTTACATCCCCAACAATGAGTTAAAATTATCAAAGTCCATAATCAAACAACAATACAAGTTTACTATTACAACGATCATGGCGCATTACATACATAGCACCTGTATTTTCTTGATGGGCATGTAGTCCTTTGGCTTTCAAGATGGTTACCCATTAAGCCACCATAGTTTTGTATGCTACTTCATAATAGAAACTGAAGATTAAACACTATTTGACATTGATGGGGTAGGAAAAATAAGATGCGTGCAGATGAATGGATCCACTTTCATGCATGAGAGTTATGTATTACTTATCTTGTTATTGTGAAAACACACATAAAGTAAAATGATTTTGTGAATGTACTCTTTTAATGCTTAGGCATTGATTGTTCAAACAAGATCATGCATTTTATAGTTAAGTTTGATAGGTGAGAATTGATAAGGCCGAAGGGTTCCGAGAAAGGGGTGCCGATTCCATATTATAATTTAATGATTGTTTTTCTCATATTTATATGTCAAGTTCTGATAAAGGGTTAATATTTAAGGGCATTATAGATAGTCAATATTAGTTGGACCAATTTTAATGGTGCAATGGACTTTGAGAAGGCCTTCGAAGCCTCCCACTACAGCAAACAAGAATGAAAATCCAATAGAAATTCCCCTAGTCCAAATATATATGGATGGGTTGCTCGGGGGAGTCTTTTATACAGTAGAAGGTACTTGTGAGAATACCTGTGTGGGAAATGGGAGATAGAGAAGACTATATATTATCTCAGACCATGTTTAAGAGGAAACATAGGATAGCAACTAACGAACTTTTAGCCAATTGGTCAATGAAATTGACTTGAAAGATAAAAAAGCTGAATGAGTTGCAAATATGAAAGTGCGTCCAAAATTAAAATCTATCAGTCATTGTTGAAAAGAAAAATAGTAAAGTAGACTGGAGCTGGACACTTTTCTTGGGAACTGCGACTAGCTAGCATAAACTGAATGAAGACCAACAAAGTGTAGGATCAGAACTGTGAGGAAACAACTTGGCGAGCACCAAGGATTAGTAAGATTTTTAGACAAGAATGAAACTTAAACCAACAACTCCTGAAGTAAAAATAAGAGAAGCCAAGACGTCAATTTATGTAGTATAACTTGCATACCATGCCTTCTCTTTGTGGTTCTAATCAGGTCAATGGCAGTAGAAACAAAAAAACTGAAGTCGGGCAGAAATAACATGCCTTATTGTTTCCACAACCTTTGACCTGACCAGATCACAAGTAGAAGGCTTGGGATGCAAGTTTAAATTTAGAAATTGCCACCTTGGATTGATCCCTTATTTTTAATTCACAAGTTATTGGTTCAAGTTTCATTCCTAACTGACCATTTTACCATCCTCGGTGCTCGCAAAGCTACAATCTTCGAGTTCTAATCCTGTGCTTTGTGGGTCATCACTCAATCCACGATAGCTAGTCATAGTTCCCCAGCAAAATGCATAGCTCCAGTTTACTTCAACATTTTTCTTTTCAAAATCGCTTGATGGATTTTTATTTCTAGACACACTTTTATTTTTTAGTTCATTCGGTTTTCTCATTTTTCATGTTAATTTTATCGGCCATATTCACTACATGTTCCTTGCTATCATGTGTTTCTTCTTTAATAAGATTTGAATTAATATATGGTCTCCAGCATCTCCCCTTTCTCTCGCAAATATTCTCCCAAGAACCTTCTGATGTATAAGTGTAACCTCGAGCAACCTATCCATATAAATTTGGACCAGGGCAATAACTATATTGATTTCTATTCTTAGTTACATTAGTGCACGGCTTTGGAGGCCTTTCAAAAGTCCATTGAACCCTTAAAATTAGTCTAATCACTATTGAATCTTTACACTATCACTAAAAACTTGGTCCCTTATCCTAACCTGACATATAAATATTAGTAAAACCATTATTATACCATAGCAGGGTATCGACACCACCTACTTGGTCCCGCGTCCTTATCAGTTCAAACCTATTAATCTTAACTATAAAATGCAATATCCTATTTGAATGATTAATGCCTAATCGATAAAAAAACATCATTCATAAAGTCGGTGTACTCTATGTGTATTTTCACGATAACATGATGAGTAATACATACCTCCCACATATGAAGTGGTTCCATCTACAAGCAGCTTATTTCTTTAAACCCATCTTTACTCTAGCCTTTTATGTTGGTCGGGCAAAAGTTGATCCATTTTCACTTCCCTTTAATAGCAAATAAGAGAAAGAAATAAGATCAAACAAGAGAAGAAAAAAAAGAACATTACAATTGATGTCTACATAATTTTTAAAAAAGATAACACAAAATTGAATGAATACAACCTATTACAACAAGTGTCCCAACAGATGACCTATCTGTTGCAATAGTCGACGCATCTATGAAAATGAATGAGTCATCTGTTGCAGCAGGCAATGCATATATATAACTAGATGGCTGACATGTTGCAACAGGCAATGCATCTATGGTAAAAGATGGCTGACATGTTGCAACAGGCAATGCATCTATGGTAAAAGATGGCTGACATGTTACAACAGATGGGTCATCTGTAGAAATAAATCAAACCAACCTTTCCATTTATTTGACTTCTTCCAATAGTTACCCTGCTTATTCCAGTAGTCGATTCATTAGTTGCAATAGTTGGGGAATCTGTTGCAACACCACCAACAAGAACATCAATAACAAAGAAATAACATCATATGTTCTAACACCATCAACAACACAAACACCATATGTTCCAACACCATCAACAACACAAACACCACCTATTCCAATAACACCAACACAACCAACAACTTCAACAATGGTATGAACAACAAAGAAACAAACAAAAGACATAAAAAAATGATACTACCAACAAGGCTTTTTAAGTTCTCCCAACAAATGACTTTTTTTGCATATTTTGATAAAAACAATTGTTCATTCATTCAAGACTTAAAAGTCACCTTTTCTTTCATTTTATCAATAAATAGGATATGTGTAATGGGTAAATAAATAAATATAATAGATGTAAATATCTAATTTAAATAACATACAAAGAAGAAGAAAAGAGGAAAGAGCAATAGTGAACTATACTTGAAATGTCAAAAAAATAAAGTGATCAAAACACCTATTATAGTAGAGAAAAGATATAGCTCAATTGAGATCCAAAAGGATCCTCGTGCAAAAGAGGAGAGAAAAGACAGAGAAAAAGGAGATAGTTGTAATTACCCTAAAGAGGAGAAAAAAATGAAGAAGAGAAATAAATTAATTTGTGGTTGAAGGAGAGATAATTCTAGAGACATATTTTAAATGTTCATTAATAACTTTGAGAGGCATGAGGAGACGGTGACATTGAAAAGACAAGATAAGACTAATCAAGAAGGAGATTTTTGAGTTATCTAAGAAATATTTTTTACCGCCTTAGTATTTTATTATTTCTATCTCGGACAGAAAATTTATTTAAAATAAAAAAAAGGTTTAAAACATATAAGTCATCTATTGCAACAGCTGGCAATTTTTGTTTGGTAATTTTCAACAGCTCAATCATCTGTCACAATAGGTGGCAATGTTTGTTTGATAATTTATAACAGATAGGTAATTTGTTGCAATAGTTTTATTTAGTTGTTTGATATTTTTCCAATAGATAAGTCATCTGTTGTAACAGGTTGAAAATCTATTTTAATATAATTTCAATTTAGTTCAAAGGTTCAACTACAATTTCAATTGATCTAGCAAGAACTAGGAAAGAGTTCACAGGGTCAACTACAGCTTTAATTGAGTTATTGAAATTGTATAATGTTGGTATTGTGTTCCTCCTAGCTTGAGTCATCCACCGATCAATTTGAGTTGAAATGATTCATATTAGCTTATTATTTGAAATGTCTAAATTACTCTAGCTAGAACTAGGGATGAGTTGTAATGCTCCAAATACGAGTCTCAAGATGTCACACTAAGTAGTCTTAAGATAAGCCTTTAAGCCTTCTACTAAATCTAGGTACTCATCATAAAAAAAATATAAATATATAGTCAAAGCTAAAATGTGGAACTCTGTCTGTTCTACGCTGAAATTATCTAAACATAATATCTAAAATTATTTATCTCAAAATTTTAGACAATCAATACTAAAAATCTAAATTAAATCTAATAGTCTGACAAGCCTCTACTACTAAAAACTAGAGAGCCACTGGGACAAGTCCCCAGCTGACTTGAACTGACTAAAAAATACTGAAGCAACTACTGTAATAAACTAGAAAATCTGAATGACTGGGTCCATAAACTTTGAGGACTCACCAACTGTGGGGATGTAGATGGAGATGCTCGAAATCACTCACGCTGCTAAAATTGAGCACCTGAAACTATATTATGAGACAATGTAGCACATAGACATATATATGAATCGGTACTTCTATAATGTACTGAGTATATGGGGTTGAATACACAAGTAAAATAATATCTCAATATTAGTTTAAATTTTAAAAAGAATGCCTTCTAAGTGTAGATAACTCATAATAGCTTGAATAACTAAAAACTGAGAATCATGATCATGAGTGATAAAGCATACTATATAACTCAGTTCTAAATGTTGTACTTGTATTCTATCTTGAATTATACTGTCTAAGTGTAGAAAGGACTCACTTTATATCAGTAAACTGAAAGCTAAAATCTTATAGTCAATGTCATATATAAAGCAATATCTGAATAAAACTATGAGCCTTTACACTTAGTTTCTAAAATTTGTTCTGTTATTCTTTTCTATTAGGATGTAGGGAGGTTCTTCTAACCGATATAAACTATGTGAGCTAACATGGTCTCCAACGTCTAGTTCCCTTATGGGAAAACCTCACATTGGGGAGAGGTATCATACTCTTACCACAGAGTATAACCTAATCTAAGTGATCATATCTGTAACTTTTATCCATATAGAAATGGGAATAATCTGATAATTTGTACCTATATTAGCTCGTAGTTCTAGGGCGTATAAACATACCCAACTTGGTACTAAATACTACTCCATTTAATGTGTATGCTCATTCTATAGGAAATCCACTTTTAAAACTTATAATACAACCCATTTATGAATCTGTTTACTATAAACTGAAATTAAAACTGTAAAGTGGATTCCATATCTAAGATGAGATCAAAAGATACAATAAATCATGGGGATGCTTAAAAACATAATATATTTGAAATAACAATATTCAAACTAGGGCTAATAACCCATGCATCTATTTCATATCAAATCATCATAAAGTTCATGCTAAATAATGAGAATCTTGATAATTCAATTCTAAATTTGGGAATTAATGTCATACAAATGTAGACCTGCAATTCAACATCTAAATCACTTATAGGATCATAATCTTTAAATAATAAATTTGGGTATGAACCCTAATTTGAAACTCATGTAAATTCATATGAAATTAACTTTAAAAACTAATTTTGGACACAAGGATGAAAGAATTATCCTTGTTTAAAATCCCACATACCTTAATTGATGAATAATTGAAGAAGCTTGAACTTTGAGTTCCTATTTGTGCTCTTGAGGATTGATTCTTGAAGATCTTAAATTGGGAATTTTGAATTTGGGGTTATCTTGGAAAAAGAATGGTGGAATTTGAATTTCTTGAGGTTTAGGTTTTGAGGTTCTAGGGTTTCTTAGAGAGTAATTTGATGAAAAGTAAGCATATGATGCTTAGAATAGGTTGAATCTTGTGTTTTACATGATTTGGGGGCTTGAAAAAGTACTAGGTTGCCCTTTATAAAAATCAGTTCAAAATTGGAAATCCTGATTTTGGGCCTCAGCGTGACACGCCACAATCCCGGTGGCTTGCTGGAAAAAGGGTGAGTTCCATTTTGGCCTCTGGCACTATGCAGAGTAATCACGTTGCGTCACTGGAAAAGGTCGAGTGCCATTTTCCACTCCACCGCGATGTGGTTCTATGATCCACCGTGATTCCTGACGTGACACTAGCCAATTGCGGTACTAGAAAAGGACGATTGGGACTTTAGACTTTACCGCGATGCAGGCTAATCATGGTGCCTCACTGGAAATTGGACAATTGCGATTCTTCTCTTTACCACGATGTGGTGTTATCGCGGTGCTATACTACTTTTCGCTAAAATCGCCATAACTTCTCTATTGATTTTTAGATTAATGCAAACCTAGTATTGTTGGAAAGCTGGTTTAATTATCTACAACTTGGTGGGTCTATAACTAGAAAATTCTACTCGTATCAATAGTTATTTATTTTTAAAGTTTACCCTTGACATTTTAGGACCTAAATGGTACTTAAAAAAGTATAGGGTATTATAATATCTCCCCCTTAAGAACATTCGTCCTTGAATGAACCTAGTTAAACTGAAGATTCCGAGGGACTGAGGCTATAAGCTAGAATGCATAACTAAAACAAAATTGTATGACTGAATCTAACTCATATTGAGCGACTGAACTAATCTGTGAATACGTGAATTTACATGAAGATAACTATATGGATGAATCTGAGACTAAAAAATAACTTAATTAAGAAAGACTGTTACCTCATGATGAATATGAGTTTACAGAGAAAAGAAAAGGATACTTGGTATGCATGTCTACTTCTACTTCCTAAGTAACACCCTCAGCGAATTAATTTCTCCATAGAATGTTGACCAAGGGAACTTCTTTATTCCTTAGTCTATGCATCTAATGATCAAGAATCTCTACTGCAACTTCTTTGTATGAAAGACTATTCTGAATATATGTGCTTTATAGAGGGACTACAACAGTTGAATTGTCCATGTATTTCTTCAATAGGGACACATGGAACATTGGGTGAACTATTGACAAATCTAAAGGTAGCTCAAGCTCATACGCTAACTTCCCTACACGACTTAAAATCCTGTAGGGGCGCACATACCAGGGACTAAGCTTTCCCCTTTTGCTAAATCTCTTCACCCCTTCATGGTTGAAATCTTCAAATACGTAAGATCATCTACTTCAAACTCAAGATCTCTCCTTCTTACGTCTGCATAAGATTTATGATGACTCTAAGATGATTTCAATCTCTCTCAAATCAACTAAACTTTCTATATGGCTTCAAACACCATATCTGCCCCAATCAAAGAAGCCTCACCCACTTTGAACCAACCGACTGGTGATCTACATCTTCGCCTATAAAGAGCCTCAAACAAGGCTATCTGAATACTAAAATGGTAACTGTTATTGCAGGCAAACTCGATCAACGGCAAGTGGTCATCCCAATTGCTTTTGAAATCAAGAACACATTCCCTCAATATATCCTCTAAGGTCTGAATGGTCCTCTCTGCCTGACCATTTGTCTGCGGATGAAAAGCTAAATTGAGATAAACTTGGGTACCAAGACCCTTCTGAAAGGCTTTCCAAAACTGAGAGGTAAACTGAGTACCTCTATATGAGATGATGGACAAGGGAACTCATGCAATCTAACCAACTCTCTAGTATAAAGTTTAACATAATCTTTAGTTTTGTAGGATGTGTAAACTGGAAAGAAATGGGCTGATTTGGTCCATCTTTCTACAATAACCCAAGTTGAATCATGCTGACAATGCAAATGGAGTAGTACAGTCACAAAGTACATATTCACCTCTTCCTACTTCCTAGTGGGAATACCAAACTCCTATAAAGTGCCATCAGGTCTTTGGTGCTCTACCTTAACCTATTGATAACTCATACACTTGGCTACAAATTCTATGATATATTTCTTCATACCACTCTACCAATAGACTTCCCACAGATCGCGGTACATCTTGGTGGCTCCTGGATGAATGGAATAATGCACACCTTGTACTTCTTCCATAATTCACTACCTCAAATTGTCAACACATGGCACACATAATCTACTCTAGTATCTCAATACATCATCTCCCCTTTGGGAGATAACCTCTAACTTTTGGTCTTTAACTGACCCGTTCAGTTTGACAAAACTAGGATCTTTATCCTGCTTCTCTTTTACTTTAGAAACTAGAGAAGATTCTGAACTACTCTGAACCCAAACATTTTCTTCAGCTGAGTCAACCAACCTCACACCCAATCTAGCTAACCGATGAAATTTCTAAACTAACTCTCTCTTATCATTCTCTGCATGAGCAATACTGCCTATAAACAATCTACTAATAGCATTTTCTACTACATTGGCCTTGCCTGGATGATACAACATACTCATATCATAATCTTCTAACAATTCTAACCACCTTCTTTGATGAAGATTTAACTCCCTCTGAGTAAACATATATTGTAAACTTTTCTACAAAGATACACCCAATTTAGTGTACTAGGCCTTTTGGGGCTTAGAATACTGGTCATGTTTCTTCTTGTTTGTGGTGAGGCAATTAACTTACAACAAATTTTAAAAGATTAAACAATGTTGAAGATTTTACTGAAAACTATAGGACCTTTGACAATAAGAACTACTACATCAACTTCCTACAAAATGAGAAACTAACACAAAAATAAAAGAAAGCATAGTGAAAAAAGTCCAAGAACATTCAAAGATATAGTTTTCTAATTTCTAGGAATATTAGCATGCCAGTTTGTGTTTAGCTAGATTGTGCAATCCCCACTTCTTATCTGGATCCAGTACATATCTATGATGTATTTTGACCTTTTTGATATGTTGGAGCCTGGTCTCAGTATTTCTTTTGGATGTCATGTATTAGAGTTTTCTTAGACAAAAGTATTTAATTTATGCATGTGTTTTGAAATTAGCTCAAGTCTTTATTAAATATGGTTTTTTATATCTTTATAAATGTTCAAAGGATTCCTTATGTTATTTTTTAAAAATCAGTCTTTAAATTAGTTTTACTTCCATGTTTTGGCTATAGGAATGAGAGTTACTCTTATGTGACTCGTATCAGCTTTTCTGCTTTTTCATGTGATGTCATATAAATTTCATATTTTTTATGATCATAAAGATAATGGTTCACTCAGTAAAGCTTAGATACTGGTGTCGATCCATCCATGCATAGGTTCATGCATGAAAAACTTTGTACCATAGTGATACTTTGTGTGTCCTAGGGAGTTTATAAAGTCATGTCCAATAGAGTCCTATTTATGGGTGTAATGTGAACCACACTTATATTTGCAAGCCTACTTAGATATTTTAAGAAAATGACCTTCTTTCATGTTCTAAGATTGTGGAATGCACTACATATGTCATGGCCCACCCTCGAGCCTAGTCGTGATGGGTATCTCAAGCCTATCGTGGGCCGGATACTACCCCTATAACCTATCAAATCCAAACAAAATTCAAATAATAACAAATTGGAAAACAACCAGAGACTAAAGATAAAACAACTAATGTAACTCAAGAATTAGCTTTAAGAGTCAACAACATCATCCAACCCACACATGTCCACAAAAGCCTCTAAACTAATCTAAATATCAAACTAGGTTAGGATATGCCCCTGACAATGACAATGATAATGAAAATGATAGTGTTAATGTGCACTCTTCAATTCTAAAATATAGAAGAAAATTGATAAAACGACTAAGCTTTTTGGAGGATGAAAGATCACTACTTCACCGCGAACCAATCAACGAACTGAATCACCTAACGTTGCATAGGGATAAAATAAATATCTTCGAACCCTACATTTTCAAATAATTTATCATCCTATGATAGTTAGTGGGATGAGCGCTAGCATATAACTCGAGATAGGGATAGAATAATGCCATTTCAAAATCAAGTGCAAACTCATGTATAGGTTCACATACATACATATATATATATAAATAAGATACTGGGATAGGGAACAAGGTTTATCATGAGATTTAAAAAACCATTATCCTAAACTGTGTAGCTCTAACCATCCTAAAAATACCCACAGGCTATATGGGTCTGGCTCCCCCTATCGAAAGGCCCCAGTGTGTATTAGTAGCATGAATGAGAGTAGTCCAAGAAAAGGTTAGTCATTCCATGTCCTCACACCAATTCAAGTTCTATATAGATCAAGAATGAACTATGCAATAGTCATAAAGACCCCCACACCGGGTATAGGTCATTAATTTAAAATTAATCCATGGAAGCAATGTCTTTCAAAATCATGTATATTTAATTAACCTTTTATGCAATGCAAGGCTTCAAAAGTAGGTTAAATCATGTAGGTATCCATGTTTCAAAACCAATTTCATAAAGTTGGATTGAGGTTAAAGCTAATTCTACACCATTAAACCATAAAGTTGGGGAAATCTATGACCCTCCTAATTTCTCAAATTAATTTGGTGGAATCCACAACCCCATCATATTCACCATGTACATGTACCCTAATGGATTTCAAAATCCATTCGTAAAGCATAAAAATGTACGTAAACCATAGGAATACCAACCAAGTAACTATCATTCAACAAACTGAACCCATTATTCAAAACCCATAATTAATTTCACATAAACTATGACAAAACATATGCTTTCATATAAAACCATGTTAGGAAAGAGATATATGCCTTAAACACCAAGAATTTGGAGAAGAAACCACACTTTAAGCCCAAGATGACCAACTCTTTGAAACCATAGCTTTGTTATTGACTTGGGAATTTAAGATAGAAGAGTGTGTATTTGACTAGTTAAAGTAATGACAAAGGTACCCTTAAGGTGCTTTATGGTTGTGGGTTACAATTGGGGATGAAAGAAAATGAAAAAAGTGCGCTAAATTAAAATACAGGAAAAACTATCGCTAGTGACTATGGGTCACATCACAACTTGTGGTCACTGATCACAAGTTGTCACCAAGACTCGTATCTTAGGCAGAAACTCAGGGTCACCTAACTTGTTTGGCCACGAGTACTACCCTATGACTCGTTAACTCACCCTACGACTCATGATGTCCATCCATTTATAAGACAGTAACCAAGGGTATCTCACTAGTAGGATTACAAGTCCCTTCTTGTGGCTCATATTGAGTGACCACAACTTGTGAGGATCCAATCATGATACCAATAAAAATATAGGAATCCCTTACTAGTTTGACTATTATTGGTACTATGCGACACGTGATATGTCTAAACGACTCGTCACCTAAGTCGTAACCTAAGTAGTAAGAATAATCACTAAGAATATTGAGAGTTAAAAAACTTGAGGTATTACAATGTATCAAGAAGTTATTCTAACTCATGCATTATTCTATTCAATTCAATCCAAATTATGCCTACAGAATAAATAAATCAAGTGAGTGAAAAGGTTATTATGATTTAAGAAATAGACCTTAATATGTTACTATATATGGAGAAGGTTCAGGCAAGGGTACTAGGTGGTTAATCTATTCCAACGCACATAGTCCCTCAACCAGTAAGGATATCAGGTCCCTCTACAAAAAATGATTTGAAGAATTAATCTTTTAACTTCACCATTCTTTTCGGAGCATACAATTTGAGATGTAAATTTTCAAGAAACAACTCGAATATCCCTATCTCTAATGTTTCTATTGAGTAATTCCTAACTGGTGAGTAGTCTAATAGCTTCAGTAGAATCTTAATTAGAAGAACTTGGAAAACTAAATAATGAAAGGAATTATGGCCAATTTTATTTATTTAATTAACTGATGAGAAAGAATTTGCAAATTAATAAAAACTGTTAGGCAAATTCATGGTCCTTACGGTTCAGATAATCCATAAAATATACAAAAGAAACTCCATATATTTGAGATCTTCTTTGAATAACTTCTTAATTCTAGAGACTGTTTCATTAGATATCTTATAATTAGAATTCCTCTTTTTCTTATCAAATTCCTTCACCATTAAAAACCATAGTTTGATTTAGGCACAATACACTTTTAGTTAATGAGAGAAACCAAGTACTGTCTTTTGAATTCAGGAAATAACTCGCAGAGATACTTTTTATTTTGGTAAGATACAGGAGTAAATAATCAAACTATTGCAATTGGAAGACTCAATAAATTCTTTTGGTGTATTATTTGTAGGTCCAACAGAACTCATAGGTATAGGAAGAATACCTATCAAATTATATATTATTACTTTCAACCATATTTTAATTACTATTATGATATATATGAACTGCTACTACAAAGTGTTCTACAGATCATGAAATATCAATTGTTTATCGAACCCTATAAATTTCATTAAAGTAGCATACTCCCAATTTAGGGTTGGGAACATGAATTAAACTTTATGTAATTGAATCTCTTGGTGTTCCTTGTTAGCTAGGTGGAAGAATAGTCTTTTATAATTGATTGGTCATAGGTTTGAATCCTATATAAGGATATTTTATTGATTTTGAATTAAACAATTCAAAATAAAGAGGCTCAATTTACCCATTAACGGTAGGTAACTTGTTCCTTGTCATTATTTCTATTGCATTCTATCTCATTATACTGCATTTTCTTTTATGGTATTAGAAATATAAATTCCACAATCAAGGTCCAAGATAATCCTTTGATCCATTTCCCTGGGGCTTTCTACAACTAGCTAATTAAGATGTCTCAAGTGTACTAACACTGCATCTTTGATGCAATCATCAATTCTCCTAAGAGGTCACAATTTCCACAAGGAAAGACATTAATGAAGAGGAAGGATTTCATGTTATGCTACTAATACTTTCTTTGCTATTCTACCCAATCCTTGGTAAGAAAGAGTCATGGGGTGTAAAACAAAAAAGAGTGTAATGTCACAAATTGAGAATGGACTATTAGTAATGTTGATTTGAGATGAAGTAATTGGTTTTAAAATGATACAAAAAAATTCCAATACATATGTTGAATGGCAGTAGAAATTTGAAACCATTATAGGTAGCTTACGCTAACTTGAACATAGTTGTATTAGATTTTAGAGTTAACTTGCTTGAGGATGAGCAAAGACCTTTAATTGGGGTATTTATTTAATACCCCAAAGCTCGTGCATGTTGGTTTTTCCTATGTGATGAGGATCATAAAATGAGGTCATTTTACATATAGAAAGGTTGGAAAATATTCGAGTCAAGTTTTTTATCGTAAAAAGACATCATGGACTGAGAAATAGTGTCATGTGATGGGCAATGTGGGGCACAACAAGGTATTGTGTGATAGTTTATCCAGGGAATATTAGGGTGCTACATGATGGTCTGTTAAAGTATAGTATATGCGTGATGGGTGTGCATGGGACACCCCCTTCTTAGACATTAAAACTTCATTCTCTTTTAAAAAGTTAGGGACAATCTAGTTTTTATATCCAAATGTAATTTCAATAAACTTGTTTTTAATCCCTAATACATCTCAAGAAAATCAAATTTATCTCAATCCCTCAATCCTCTTCTCTCCAAAAACTCAAGAATCACAAAAGGGATTTTCCAATTCCTTAGCTCTAAGGCTCTAAGATCAAGCTTTATACCAAGAAATTTTTTACTTTTAGGTATGTGGTATTCAACAAGGATTTTCTTCCATCCTTGTGGCCTTAAATTCATTTTCTAAAACATGGATTTGCCAAATTTATTTTTTAAGGTTTATACCCACTTTATAATTTTGGTTTCATTCTTATTTTTTTCATGTTCCCCATGGTTATTATTACTTTCAAATTGTATAATTTTTTAATTTATGAGTTTCAAGCATGAACTTTAGCTATCATGATATGAATTGCCAAAATTTCCATAAATTAGCATATCTACATCAATTTTAGCATGATTTAAATAATTTGACATAATTTTACCTAGTGCTCTCCAGCTTAGCATGAATATCAAGAAACGGCCTATGTTGACACAAAACAGAAAAATGCATATTTGGTTTAAAAATTTATAAATTAGTTTATGAATATTTTATGATAATTTCCTAATGTATGAGTAATATAAAATATTATGGAATTAGTATTTAGCATTATGGTAATATGGGTTCAGATAATATCTAAATTTCCAAATAATGTGCCACCACAGGTTAAGAAGGGGGTCCTCGCCAGTTGAGACTGTCTCCCTTTACCTAAAATGGGCTTATGAGTGAATTCATGCGAAATCATAGTTCTCTACCTTGGGCAAGGTATTAAACATCCTCCCAACAAGGGTTACAAGTTGGGCTCCATGTTTTAAAAAATGAGGCATATCAATTAAGAGAATTTCCCATAAAGATAGTTTTAAAAGGACTTTTGTACTTGCAACACATTTTCAATTAAATTGAGTTCTTTTATGAAATACAGTTTGCCTTATGTCTACAGTTTATGGTTTACTTTTGTGTTATTATATTACAACGTTGATATTTTCCATAATATAAGTTTTAACTGACTTGAAACTCTTATGTATCACTTAGCTTCCATGTTTTAAATTTTTTTTGTCTCGTTATTCATGTCTTACTTTCTATAACACATTATGTAAATGCTTGCATCCTCATATTTTAGATATTATTTTTCCATTATTTTACTTTTTTCATCTAAAACCATATTGAAATCATGTTTTGAGTGTTTATTGTGATTATTGCATATCTCACATACACAGAACATTCAAAGTACTGACCACGTACCTCTTCTGCCTAAAATTTTTATGTGATGTAGATTCAAGTGCTCATTTTTATGTTCGTGCATGGTTCAGATTGCACTTGCAGTCAGCATGTGATGGGTTCTCCTATTTTGGGAACTATAATTTGTTAGTAGTCATATTAGTTAATTTTAGTTCTTATACAATGATTAAAGATAGTTGGGTCATGTCCTCACTAACTGTAGTCAGTGTTAGTAGAGGCTTTATAGATAACTCAATTGGTTAGAGTTGATGTATTTAGTTCCAGTTTAAATTTTTATAATCCAGCATTGTAAGTGATTTTAAAAAATATTGTATTTTATGAGAGAATTTAGTTCATGGTATTTTCTTACACTTAGTATTTACTAATTTTATATGTATTTATTTAGTTGCTCATGAATTATGCTAGTACCATTAGCTTGGGAGACTTGTGGTTCTAAGCACCATGTTACGTTTTGGGGGTAGTCTCGGGCCATGACAAACTTGATATCAGAGCACAGAGGTAAAGTATACTAGGGTGCCTTATAAAATTTGTGTATAGTAGAGTCTTGCAAAATGATACAGATACATCTATACTTTTCTATAAAACCCCATAAAATTTCAACGAATTTATTTTTTACCCTTTCGTGTGCATAATATCTTTTTTGACTTAAATTATGATTAGGGGTGTTAAAAGTATGTTTGGGAAAGTTTCAAGAATTTTAAAAGGGGCTCAGAGTCATTTTAGAACCCTAAGGTAGTAAACCTCCACGATAGTGGCGCCACGCCACTTAGCCTCCGCGATAAGGATGTAGCACGTAAGATAAGCTTTGCGATAGCAATGTTCCATGCCGCTATAGATTTTTCATCCAACTCTTATTTTTTTCACTTGGGGTGAGGGGATTTTGTTCCTTTTACCCCTTAAATAATTTTACAACATTAAAGTGACCCTTTTTCTTCAGTTTTTAAAGATCAAACACTACGCTCTCTTCTTTAACTCACAACCCAAAAAAGCTCAAGAGTTTTTCAAAAAATCACTACTTTGGGCTCCAAACTTCTATTTCTCTTTAAATTCATTGATATTTGATACATTTTTTTCATTGTTAACTTGAAGTTTACATTGTGGTATTTATTTAATCATGATTCATATGATTTTAATTGATTGGTTAGAAATTAGGTTGAGGGATTTTGATTAATTATTACTTTAATTGTTTTGATCATGTTTAAATATGTATTTCATACTTTACTTGATTGTTTTTAGGACTGAATGGGTGCATTGTCATGAGAATTGGAATGGGGAACATGGTTTTCCCCGATTTAATAAAATTTTGGCTTGTTAATGGAATTAACCTCAAACCACTTTAAAATCTTGGTTTTGAACATGCACTTTACAATATTTAACTTACTTTGGAATATTGCATTGCATTAAAGGATAATAAATAGTAAAAATGGTTTTAGAGTGTCCTTAGTGGCCATGATTTTGGATTTTGTATGGAACTAGAGAGTCTAATAGTTGTATGGACTGGATTGGCATAATTGAAATTTCTTGCGAGAATATTGGTATGATGATACCATGTTGGAAAATTCCTTATAAAGACTCCTTATTTAATAGTTTGGTTTAGGTACAAACTATTTTAATTTAGTCTTAAAGAGAATTGTGTAGCTTACCCTGAAGGTATAATCTCGAAGGGACCGACACTGGAAGCCATGTTTGCCAACATGGGGGTCTATATGACAATGTTTCTTCAGACACACTATATTTTGGATGGCTATCGCCTTGGTGTCTTTAGCCTTTCCTCAGTTCGTGCGGCGAACATGCACTAGGGCCCTTCCAGTAGGGAGAGCTTGACCCGTATAGCCCATGGGTGCCTTTAGGAAAAAGCAAGCTACACAATTTAGGCTAATAGTTTAAAATCTCATATTCATGACCCTTTTCCCTATCCCAACAATATATATATATATATATGTATATAAATATTGTGCATATAGTTTTTGACTAGTTTTTGGAAATGACATTATTTTACCTTTTTTCTCAGAGTTACATACCAGTGCTCTCCCTACTGACTATTCCTGGATGCTACATCATCTCATGATGTAGGGACTGAGGGCTTTTCTATTATTGTTGTACAGCATTAGGTGGTGTGGTATGTTTGTGGATCTACTGTAAAGTAGTGAGCCTTCATCTTTCGAAAAGCTCGATCATTTTATTAGTTTCTTTATTGTCCTACTACTGTGGACTCTTTTGAGCCTCCATCTATTTATATGTTTTCTCAATTTATGGCATCACAGTCTCATCAGTCTGTTCATGTTGGTCATGTTGATAGTTCATTTAAGGTCACTCAAGTTGGCCAGTTTATGGGGTTGAATCCCCCAACCTTTACAGGCTCTAAGGTCAAGGAGTATTCTAAGGGTTTTATTAATGACATGGATAAAATCATTAGGGTGATGCATGCAACTGATTCAGAGGGTGTGGAGTTTGTTGATTATCATCAAAAGATGTAGCTTACTAGTGGTATAAGGAGTGGGAAGCGATAAGGGGTGATAATGTTAAGCCGGCGGTGTAGGGTGAGTTTTAAGGTGCTTTTCTTAATCACTTTTTTTCTCAGGAGTTGAAGAAAGCTAAGGCTGAAGAGTTTGTAAAATTGAAGCAGGGTAAGATGATTATTAAGTAGTATGCACTAAAGTTCCAATAGTTGTCATGTTATTTCCATAGAGCTAGTGTCTAATATGATATCAAAAATAAATAAGTTTGATTTTGTATCATCCTGTGGTTTGGTGTTGGGGTGTAAATCGACTATATTAAATAATGATATAGATATCTCCAGGATGATAATTTATATACAACAAGTGGAGGATAGTAAAAAAAGTAGGTAGAGATAAAAGAAAGATAGAGTGAGAAGTTTAGATATCTAAAGCAGGATGCAAGTCATCAAAACAGTGGGAGAGATAGTAGACAGTGGATTAAGAAGAAGAAATGGGGAAATTCATATTCGACTACTAGTTCTCCTTGTCCTAAGCCTTCTTTAGATTGTCGTTTTAAGGCTAGCAGTGGTCCTAAGGCACAGGGTGCCTAGTCTGAGGTTATTGGGGCTTAGTCGGCCCCACCTTATCCTTCTTTTTATTTTTTAAACAGTTTCACTATGGATATTATGAGGAGTGAAGGAATTTATGTTTCAATTATGGTCAGCCTGGTCTCTCAACAAAATTATTTGATAGCTAAAGTTGCCACGGGAGATAATAAGATTTTGATTGCTACTTCTTCAGCTCCTGTACCTAAAATCAGTACTTCGGGTACCAGTAATGGCTAGAATCACCTCTATGCACTTACTACTCATTAGGAACTGAGGCATCCCAAATGTTGTCACTGGTATGTTACAGCTCTTCTCTCATTATGTTTATTGTTTGATTGATTTGGATTATACCAAATCTTATGTGACCTTTTATGTATTACATACACTTTGGTTTTGGTCCTAAAAATATTTCCGACCCTTTTCTATTTCTACTTTTATGGGTAATTCTATTATTGCTAAAAGATTATAGGGGTTTTGTGGTGCCCGTCCTTCATAAAGAGACATTGGTGGATTAGATAGAACTTGATATGGTGGAATTTAATGTAATCTTAAGGATGGATTGGCTCCATTCATGTTATGCTTCTATGGATTATAGGACTCCAAAGGTTAGTTTCCATTTTCCTAATGAACTGATAATTGAATGGGAGGGAAGTTCCTTAGTACCCAAAGGGAAGTTTATTTCCTATATTTAAGTGCAGAAGTGATTTAAAAAAGGTGTCTATATCATCTAATTTGGGATAAGGATTATGACTTTAAAAGTCTTTCTTTGGAATCTGTCCTTGCGGTTAATGAGTTTTCTAAAGTTTTTCTCGATGATATTTCTAGAATTTCTCTTAATAGGGAAATAAATTTTAGGATTGATCTTTTACTGGATACCTATCCTATTTCTATTCCTCCTTATAGAATGTCTCTAGCTGAATTAAAAGAGATAAAAGAAAAGCTAAAGGATCTTATTGATAAGGGTTTCGTCCATCCTAGTATTTCTTCGTGGGGTGCTCTTGTACTTTTTGTGCGAAGAATAGGTTTTTTAAGATTTGTATAAACTATCGTTAGTCGAATTAGGTTACAATAAAGAATAAGTACCCTTTCCCTAGTATTGATGACCTATTCGATCAACTTTAGAGGGTTAGGTGTTTCTCTAAGGTTGATCTTTGTTCGGGATACCATCATCTTAAAAGTAGGGAGGTTTATATTCCCAAGACTAATTTTTAGACCTGGTATGGCCATTATGATTTTTTGGTTATGTCATTTGGTTGACTAATGCTCTGACTTCTTTTATGGATCTTATGAATTGGGTGTTCATGCAGTTTCTGGAATTGTTTGTTATAGTCTTAATTGATGACATATTGTACTCTAAGAGTGAGTAGTGTCATGTGAATCACCTCTGAGTTATGTTGAAGACTCTTAAGGACTAAAAATTATATGTAAAATTTTCAAAGTGTAAATTTTGGTTAAGTGTTCTGACCTTTCTTGGGCATGTTGTTTCTAGTAAGGGGAAAAAGGTGGATCTATAGAAAGTTGATGTAGTTAAGAAATGTCCTAGACCCATGACTCCAACCAACATTTAGAGCTGCTTGGGCTTGGCTTAGAATTATTGGAGGTTTGTGGAGAGTTTTTCATCTATTGCTTCTCCACTGACAAGGTTAATTCAAAAAAAGGTTAAGTTATTATGGTCTGATGCTTGTGAGGGTAGTTTTGAGAAGTTGAAGGATAAGTTGACTTCTACCCCAATTTTAACCCTACTTAAGGGCACTGAAGAGTTTATTATGTATTTTTATGCATCTCACATGGGACTGGGTTATGTTTTAATGAAGCATGGTAAGGTTGTAGCCTATGCTTCTATCCAGCTTAAGTTTCATGAGAGGAATTACCTGACTCGGGATCTAGAGCTGGTAGTTGTGGTCTTTGCTTTGAACATTTGGTGCCATTATTTGTAAAGGGAATATGTGGATATTTATTCAGATCATAAGTGCTTGCATTATGTGTTTACGTAGAAAGAATTGAATCTCAAGCAAAGAAGGTTGCTTGAATTGCTTAAAGATTACAATATGAGCTTGCACTACCATTCAAGTAAAGTTAATATTATCGTTGATGCTCTTAGAAGGTTATCTATGGGGAGCTTATCTCGTGTTGATGAGAATAAAAGAGGGTTGGTGAAGGATATTCATAGGTTGGCTAACTTGGGAGTTCATCTCTTAGACTTCGAGGATAGAAGAGTGATTATTCAAAAAGTGGTTAAAACATTTCTTGGTGCTAAGGTTAAGGAGAAGCAGGCTTTGGATACCATACTTATGTAGATTAAGGATGATGTAGGTCAATAAAAGCTTTTGGCTTTTAAAATTTGGGGAGATGGCATCTTGAGGTATCAAGGTAGATTGTGTGTTCCAGATGTAGATGGGTTATGTGAAAGAATTTTTATTGAAGCTCATGAGTTTAGATATACAGTTCATCTGAGTTTGACTAAAATGTACCATGAATTGAAGAAAACCTACAGGTGGAATAATATGGAGAGAGATATGATATATTTTATTGCTAAGTATATTGTTTTTCAATAAGTGAAGGTAGAACATTTAAGGCCTAGTGGCATGTCCCAATAGATAGAGTTGCCCATGTGGAAGTGGGAGATGATAAATATGTACTTTATTATGGATATACTTTGTTATGAGTCTTTTGTGGTCTCGCAATAAGTATGATTCTATTTGGGCCGCTGAGGATTGAATTACTAAGTCTGCTCACTTCTTGCCTGTAAGGACTAACTACTCAGGAGAGGATTATGCTAAGTTGTTCATTCAGGAGATAGTTAAGTTGCATGGAGTGCCAGTGTCCATCATTTTAGATTGATCTACATAGTTTTATTCTCATGTCTGCCATTTGTTTCAAGAGTTTTGGGTACTCAGGTGAATCTTAGCACCACTTTCCACCGTCAAACGGATGGAAAAATAGAGAAACTAATCTTACTCTAGAGGATATGCTAAGGGCCTGTGTGATTGATTTTAAAGGAAGTTGGGTTGACCATTTTCCTTTTTTTGAGTTTGCTTACAACAATAATTATCATTCTAGCATCCAAATGGCCCCTTTTGAGGATCTTTATAGTAGAAGAAGGTCTCTTATTGGATGGTTTGAGGTGGGTGAGACTAGGTTGTTTGGTCCTGACTTGGTTCACCAAGCTATGCAGAAGGTGAATATAATTAGAGAAAAACTTAAGACTCCTTAGAGTCACCAAAAGTCTTATGTGGATGTGAGGCAGAGGGAGTTGAAGTTTAAGGTTAGTGATTGGGTCTTGTTGAAGGGTTTTTCTATGAAATGAATCATGAGATTTGGGAAAAAGGGAAGCTCAGTCCACGTTACATTGGTCTATATCATATTGCAAAGAGAATTGAAAATATTGCTTATGAATTAGATTTACCAGTGAGTTTGGCTTTGATTAATCCTATTTTTCTTATATCTATGCTAAAAAAGTGTGTGGGTGATCTTTCTCTGATAGTGCCTGTTGAGGATGTTGGTGTTTTGGATTCGGTGCTTTATAAGGAAGTTGGGTAGGGAAGTTCATATATTGAGAACTAAGAAAATAGCTTTGGTGAAGGTCCTTTAGAGAAATCAAAATGTAGAAGAGGCTACTTAGGAAGATGAAGAAGATATGAAGTTCCTGTTCTTGCTCCCTGTGTTGGACGAAAGTGCTTAAGGTATGAGTTTAGTTTTCCTCTTGTCGCATTTCAAATTTGTAATTTGATTCTGATATATTCTCTCTATTATAATGCTAAACATGTCCCAACTTCCTATTTAAGGATGAATGATCCAAAGTGGGGGATAATATAAGACCCTACAAAATTTCAACAAATTGATTTTTGACCCTCATGCGTGTGTAATGTCATTTTTTGACTTGAATTATGATTAGGGATGTTAAAAGGGTGATTTGGGAAAGGTTTGAAATTTTCCAAAGGGTTTTTGGCCATTTTGGGACCTCGAGGTAGTAAGCCTTTGCAATGGTGGTGTACCATGAAACTTAACCTCTGCGATAAAGGGGTGGCATGGAGGCTAAGCTCTGTGATAGTGATGTTCCACGCCACTATGTATTTTTCATCTAATTTTTGTCTTTTTCACTTGGGGTAAGGGGATTTTGATCCTTTTACCTTAAATGACCTTATAACATTAAATTGGCATTTTCCTTCAGATTTCAAAGATCAAACACTACTAGTCTCTTATTTAACTCCTAACCCAAGAAAGCTCAAGGGTTTTCAAGAAATTATTACTCGGGGCTCCAAACTTTGATTTCTCTTCAAATTCTTTGGTATTTAGAGTATGTTTCTCATCCTTAACTTGAATTTTACATTGGTATTTATTTAATCGTTATTTATGTGATTTTAATTAATGAGTTCGAAATTGGGTTGAGGGCTTTTGATTGATTATTACTTGATTTGTTTTCCCCATGTTTAAATATGTATTACATGCTTTAATTGGTGGATTTTCAGACTCAATGAGTGAATTGTTAAGAGGATTGGAATGGGGAACATGGGTTTCCTAAATTTGATGAGATTTTGGCTTGTTAATGGAATTAACCTCAACCCACTTTAAAAAGCTTGGTTTTGAACAGGAAATTTACATTCTTTAACTTAACTTTAAATATTGCATTGCATTAAAGGATAGTGGATGATAAAAATAATTTTGGAATGCCTTTGGTGGCCATGGTTTTGGATTTTAAAGGAACTTGGGAGTCTAATGGTTATATAGACTGGTTTAGCATAACTGATATAGCTTGCAAGCATATTGATATAACGATACCATGTTGGAAAATGCCTTAATAAAGACTCCTTGGTTAATGGTTGGGTTTATGTGCAAATTATTTTAATTTAGTCTTAAAGGGAATTATGTAGCTCACCGTGAAGGTGTAGTTTGGGAGGGACCAACACTGGAAACCACGTTTGCCAATGTAGTGGTCTATATGACTTTGTGTCTTTATACACACTATATTTTGCATGGCTATTGCCTTGGTTTCTTTAGCCTTTCCTCAGTTCATGTAACTAATATGCACTGGGGCCTTTCCAGTAGGCAGAGCTGGACCCATATAGCCCGTGGGTGCCTTTAAGGTGGAGTGAGCTACACAGTTTCTGCTAATGTCTTAAACTCTTTTGTTCATGACCATTGTCCCTATCCAGACATCCTATATATGTATATAGAAATGGTGTGCATGTGGTTTTTGACTGGTTTTTGGGAATGACATTATTTTATCTTTTTCTCCTTAGATTAAATGTCAGCGCTCACTCTACTAACCATCCCTAGACGTTGTATCGTTTCATGATGTAGGGTTCGAGAGATTTTTTCATATCCCCGTGCAGCGTTAGGTGGTGTGGTCCGTCTGTGGATCTGTTATGAAGTGGTGACCCTCCATCTTTCGAAGGCCCGGTCATTTTATTGGTATCAATACTACTTAGTCATTTGGACTCTTTTTTCATACTCGGGGGCATGTCCCGACTTAGTTTGGTATTCTTGGTTTAAAGGATTTTGTGGACACGTGTTGGGTTGGTTGTTTATTTTGATTCTTAGAACTTTCATTTGGTTTATATATCCTTTTTATTACTATTTTGGTTGGCTTCTGGTGTTTATATTTATGTGCTCTTGATATAAGTCTAAGGGGGTTTCCTCCAGCCCATGGTGGGTTCGAGATTGCCCATCATGTCCAGGCCTGGGTTTGGATCGTGATATTTTATTTAAGAGGCTACAGAGTATTTAGGAAATCCTTTCCTTTTTTTCATATTTTAGATTATGCCGTAGATCTATTCTCAACAAAATATATGCCGATCCGAGCATTGCAATATTTTTGCTTAATATGGCTTAATTTTGAGGTAATAGAATTAGTCACTCTTAAATCCCATTGTATAATGTTTTCTTAGATAAGCCAATTCACAACTACGAGACTTCATAAGGGCTTGAGAGAAGCCCATTAGTGCTTTTAAGTTCAATGATTCAAAAGAATCCAGTTTTGTTCATGTGAATCGTGTATTAAACCAAAGTCAGATATGATCTAAAATCCCAAAACATTATTGTAAGAGATCATTAAGATAGAAGTTGTAAGTATCTAGATTAAATTCTTGAATATTGTTATCGTAATAGGTATTGTGAATTGGAATGTTATGATCCATAAGTAGTTGAATGACCCTAGAGCTAGAAGTGTGATTTATAAGTGCAGTAGCTTAGATAATGGGGATAGTGATTGGCCAAAGTAAGTAGTTAGAGTCATGTTGTAATGTTGTGGAGAAGAGTATGTTGGTGGGCTGAACTTTGGTAGAAATTGTGGTTAAGGTTTATTATTCTGTTAAAAAATATTTTGTGGACTAGTGTTCTAATTTAGTAGCGCATAGCAGTAGCTTTAGTGCACTGGGCTGCCCTTTTTTTATTAGATAAGTATGGAGAAGGCTAATTATATAACATATGGTGCTCTCCATAATTTAATTAAGACATATACAGATAGATGGTGATGAGCTCCTCAATTATAGGTTTTAGTCCCATTTATTTAGGTGGAGGTAAAGTTAGAGTAGTGAATTTAGTAGACTAAGAAGAGAAAGTTTGGTTACTAAATGTTATAGGAAGAGTTTAAGTACACTAGTAAGAGTAGGTGTTATTTCAAATAATTATGATTATAGAAGCTGGAGAAAGTTAAGAGATTTTCCAAAGAAATTCCTAGCAAGAGTGTTATATCTACACAAATAGGATAGACTAAGGAGATTTTAGTATTAATGTGTATATTGATGCACTAATCATTAAGAAAAATATTCATGTAGCGCAATTTAGATAATAAGCCTATAGACATAGAATGTTGTCTTTTGAGCTAAAGGGGAGATATTGTGACACCCCCAAGTTTTTTCCATTTTTACATAGTTATAAAATGGGATAAATTGTCTTATAGACATAAAATGTTGTCTTATAGACATAGAATGTTTATGTGTTTTTGATCCATAAAATATTGTTGGTTGACCGTAGAAGTGTATGGAAACCAATTGGGATAAATTCCATTACTTGATAATTAATTTTTTATACAATTTAGATATTTGTGCATAGCTCTACAAAGTCCCCACAAAGGACCCCGTGCTGCAGAGCAATATAAGGTGTCACGACCCGAGACTACCCCTAGTCGTAACACGGTGCTTGGAACCACAAGTCATCCCAAGCTAACCCATTAATTGGCATACTACTTTAGCAACTAATTTAAATTTTATAAAAATGAAATTCGTTGCGTGGAAGCATAATCATGAGAAGACAGAATTAATGAAATACTGATAAAGTTTATAACATAATAAAACTAAAGAAAGAAACTTGAATTACATATAATGACTCTGACTGACTGTCTATGAAGCCTCTACTATACTGACTATAGATAATTGGGACATGCCTCCAACTACCACTAATCAATACATATGAATAATCAAAATACAAAACATAAACTACATTGGACTGGAGTCCCAAAAACAAGAAGACTTATCACCTACTAGCTAAAATCTAAGAACTGCCTAATTGTGATGTGTAGGATACAACTAGTACCTACATTACGAAACAATGTAGCCACACAAACGTATATTTGAATCAGTACTTCTGGATTGTACTGAGTAAGTGGGTATGAATAAATAAGTAAAACCGATTACATACATAATCTTAAAACATGCATGCTAAGTGCAAGTAGACTCACCAAGAGACTGAAATAAACCGAAAGTGGAGTATCTTAAAACATGAGTAACAAACATAATCTGATAAGCTGGTGAATCACTACACAGTTTCTTAAAATCTTTACTTTTGTAGAATAAGTATAACTGAAGCTGGGAAGCAGTAAAACATGAATACTGTATATAAATCTCATGTAAAGCTAAACATGCTGTAAAATTAAACTGAGGATCATGTATGATTATGGAATATAAAAAAAATTGAACATGTAAAACTAAGAATGAAAGACCAAGCATAAACATGTACTGAAATAAGCTGCAAATCTGAATGACTAAATCACTAGTATAACATAACTAAATAACTGAAGTTTGTATACTAGGTCATGCAAGCCTGAGCTGATCTATTCTGACTACTACACTGAGACTGTGGGAGCTAACTACAACCGACGTGCCCTAATCTAAGTTGTTAGGGTCACCCCTATAACCCCAGTTGGAAGGGTACTGGTACCTTGCCAGGGGTACCAACATATGAATGACCATGTGGATCCATAAGGCTGATGTCCCGAAGGAAGAGTTTGTCATGCCTCTACTGACGAGGAACCCCTTATAATCTATTGTGGTGTTGTAGGTCTGGAACTTAGAGACTGCTACTAACGACTTATGCCTCTACTGGCAGGGGATTCTTCATCCCTATATTCACTCAGTGCTAAGTGGTACTCCCAATCGAAAGACTTTGGTATTATTAGTTGTTTAACATGACATGGTACGGTACTTGTAAATGCTCAGTATGAATATAATATTCTGAAGACGGTAATAAAAATCATGGTCTGACTGGTTTATTTCTTGGAAACAAAAATCATGTAAAAACACAAAGGTATCGGGTCTTCATAACCCGCCAGCACTGAATGATTACAAAAATATGATAACAACTCTTAAGACAATAATATGAAATCGTAATTCAGAGACCCAAATATTGGACAGGTTATTACATAAGTATAATACATGGATGTAAGCACGGGAACGTATTAAACTTAGGAGAATAAGAATTTCTCATCAAAATAACAAAATTCAAGATAAAACATCAAACTTGTAGTTTAAAACATGAATAAGTACAACTCTCATGCTCTTTAGTCCTTTAAATCACAAAGTAATGTTATGTTTCAATACATGAGAATTTGGGGATGAACCCTTATTTAAAATATGTAAAGTCAACTTGAAAATCATTTATTTGGGCACAAGTATGAAAGATTAACCTTTTTCAAAACCCCACATACCTTAATTAGATGAATTCTTGAAAGAAGCTTGAAATTGGAACTTAAACCCTTGAATTCTTGAGGAAGAAAACTTGAATTTCTTGTTCTTGGGAAGATAGGCTTGAATGACTCATTCTTAGGGAGGGGGAGGGTTTCTACATGAGAAATTTTGAGGGTAATGGGCAAATAATTCCCTTCTTAAGTGTTATAAGTCGTGCTTTAGACGATTGGGGTTGAGAAAAAAGGACAAAATTACCCTTTGGCCCCTTAGATCAAGAATAGTGGGGGAATAGACATCGTGGAATGACCCCTATTCAAAGGAAATAGCCTTGCACGGGACCCCAATTCCAAGGAAATAGCCCTCATGGCGCGGGGATATTGTAGACCCTTACTGTTTCTCAGGAAAATGGTCATAACTTTTTGCTCGAGTATCGGATTAAGGAAAAATTGGTATCGTTGGAAATCTAATTCAATTATATATAATTTGGTGGGTATTGAGCTGCAAAATTCCACATATTTTAAAAATTACACACGTTCAAAGTTGACCCTTGCAAAATCGAACACCAAAATTTGGTTGAATCAAAGGCTCTTAGCTCAATTTTGCTCTAAGTGATTCCTATGAATATTTTTTAACTATAAATTACTTCACACACTAGGATAATAATCATGTCACATGTATTCAAATACAAATCATGGGAATAAAGTTTACACATGTAGGAATGATGGTTCAATTTCTAGCCTAAAAAGGCATGGTATTACATTATCTCCCTCTTGGAATCATTCATCCTCGAATGATGGATCAAAACTTGTGGAAGCTTTATAAGTGTGGAATTATGTACATATGACATGCATAGTAATGAAGGATATAGCTAAGCTAAAACATTATTACTTTAGAGCTCACTTATAATGTTCATGATACAATCATACATATATAACTGCAAAGTGATAACTATTGCAATAAAATTCTAGGAGTTACTAAGGATGGAATAAAGTATGTAACTTCTCATTAGGAATTGTCCCTCAACAAAACAAGTATATGAATCAAAATAAAAGGCTTCATGGCATCGCCAAGTACATTATGTAAGCACGAATCATGAGACAATGAGACTAAGGCCGTACAATAGGTATCACAATGTCTGAGCTAGAATACTTGAAGAACTGAGATCATGCACTGAACACTTATGAACTGAGTCATGACTAAATAGCTGAATCTGAAATATGATGCATGAACTGAGCTGAATTCACAATTTAGATGGGCGTGAATGAATTACCTCATGGAATAGTCATACTCATGAAACTTTGGATAGTAAGACTAGGTGGAAAGTTTGAAATATATAGGAGCTTATCTGTCTGAATTCTAAACTGAATTACTGGCTATATAATTGAATCATACTGAAAGTTTATACTAAACTGGAGTATTTATTCTAAACTCTTTGCAAGAAGTTCTAATAACATTCGGGGGAAAACAATTTTGGGCATGATCTAAATAAAATATCTAAATAAGGAATCTCAACATGGCTACAAGTCTATAACATGGAACATAGGCCTATGAAAACAAAGCTGGGATAGAATTACCAGGCCTTAGGCAATGCAACTGCCTAATACAAACTTAACCTCGCTTCTTAAATACTCACTTGGGTACATACAACTAATCTAGACAAAGTCTAAGTTAAGATACATACTCTCACCATGTTCAAGCCTAACTCAAAATCACAAGGTACTGCACATAACACTATAATACTAGTATGAACCTTGAATTCAATACGTCATACATTTTCACAACTTCTCATCTCAAGAATAATTCTTCTTACCACTTTAAAAACTAAATTCAACCTCTTACTAGGAATTCACTAGCACATAATTCACCCATCCACTTATATACCAACATGACATTCAAGCCTATCATTATAACCATATATGAACTTCTTGGAAAACCCTCATAAAGCATCTTTGTCATTTCTCTAAACCTCTATCAATAACAACTTTATCGCATTATTCTTAAGAAGACACACATGAAATTCTCAACTAGCCACGATATACACCAAAAGCTTTGCCTAAATTTTCCTTCACACATATAGCCTTAGCTAGAACAAGCATACAATAATCTTTCCCCAACAAGAAATATTTTCTCTCTCCTATCTAAATAATGGTTCATCACCCCTATCATTTCATAAGAAGAGGTCACTGAAAAGTTAGAACATGAGGACGTGAAGCATAAACAAATATTATACATAACTTTAGCATATAACTGAGGCCTGACGAATGGAATATCAACATCATAGATTTATCAGAGAGATCTAATCTGAGGACATACGTGACATGATCTGAATTTTACTAGTCATTAAGAGTGCACCATGAGTTAGGGGAACTAGGCATACTATAAAGCATGAGTACATGAGTCATGAGTTGCATGAACCTAAGTTTGGAGTTCATAATTTCAGGGAATGTAATTCGTACTACTGAGTGAACTAGAACTCCTCATACTAGGAACTGCGAGCACATATGATTCTCTATTATGTGCAAGAAGATGAACTATGATTATGGAGATGACGTGTAATTCATGAGTAGATATTGTGATGAATGAAGTAAAAAACTTTGCACTAAGATAAGAATGGGCCGGGTATCTTCCTCCTTAGTGTTGTTCTACAACACACTAGTATCACTACTAGAATCTTAGAGCCTGACTTGGTTTCTTATTCTATCATATTCCCCTTAGATTTAAGCCATCATTCTAATTTTGTGGACCCCTTTACTAAACTCTGACCTGAACTGAAACCCCTTTACTCTAGAATCTGAGAAATAATAATACACATAAATAATAAACTCACCCTGAAAGACTACACCTGAAAGTGTAAAACTCACTTCTAGTACTTCCTTCTAAAATAAAACTCTTAACTTCTTATTGCCCTAATAGTCATCATAAAATAACTTGAACACTGACAAACTTACAATTTTCAAGAGTATCACCATACCCTGAGTTCACACCATCTATAATTTAAACATTTTTTTCAAATAGATCAATCATCTAAGTTCAAACTTAGATCCTAATTGAACCATACTAACTTCCTTCATAGGATACTAATATAACATCTCTAAACTTATATTTTTCCCTTAACCATAAGAATTACCATTACATTAAAATACCTGACATCAACAACCTATAGCCCATAACTTAGCAGGTAAGAATATCATATACTACACAACTAGCGTCACTCACACTTAGCAACTCAAGGGTACTATCTAAGCACACATACTTTAAAAAAAACTTAAAAATAATACAATCCCATATCACCTGGGGTACATATATAGATCATACCCATATCATCGTACTAAATTTTGAATCAACAAATATAAATTCTTGCATACACTATTTCAAGCCTACTGGTTAACCTTTCATACAACTAGCCCCATAGATACATAATCTACTAAATTCAAATAACACTATCCCCACTTTACTATTGCTAAATTTTTGGGTTCATAATTCTAATTCTAGATCATATACTAGCATAAGATTCTGAGAGGGGATCTAAAAGCATATCTGACTTTGGCTTAGTGCATAATTTTCATAAACATGAATAAAATCCTTCAAACTTTAGAGCATAAAGGAACTAGTATGATACTTTTGAGCCTACGTGTAATCTCAAAACTATCTGCGGGAACTGTATGAGAAAACTCAATCTGTAAGAATTTAAGCTTCGCTATTTCTATTGCCTTAAGAATAAGGTAGAGTTGACACAAATAGATTCAGGTAAGAATCTATATAATTTCCTAAGAAAACATTTTTACTATATAATATGGGACATGAAAGAAGAGAACCATTTCTTAAATGCTCCATAGCCTCTTGAAGAAAAGTACAGACATCTCTGTACCATTCTACAAGACTCTATTAGACACGACTTCATAGACACCCTAGTACACTAAAACTCTGCGCTCTGATACCAAGTTTATCATGACCCGAGACTATCTCTAGTCGTAACACGGTGCTTGGAACCACAAGTGATCCCAACCAAATCCATGAACTGGTATACTACTTGAGCAACTGATTTAAATTGTATAAAACTAAATTTATTGAGCAGAAGCATAATCATGAGAAATTTTAAATAAATAAAATACTTATAATGTTTACAACATAATAAAATAGAAGAAAGAAACTTGAATTATATGTAAAGACTCTGACTAACTATCTTTGAAACCTTTACTACACTGACTATAGATAGCTGGGACATGCCTTCAACTACCACTAATCAATACATATGAATAATCCAAATACAACAAATAAACTGCAATAGACTAGAGTCCCCAAAATAAAAGGACTTATCACCTGCTGGATGAAAGTTGAGAACTACCTAATTATGATGTGTGGGCTATAATTGGTACCTATATTATGAAATAATATAGACATACAAATGTATATATGGATCAGTACTTCTAGAAATGTACTAAGTAAGTGGGGTGAATGCAATAAGTAAAACTAATTACATATATAATCTTATAACATGTATGCTAAGTGCAAGTAGACTCACTAAGAGAAGAAAATAAACTAAAGTGGAAGTATCTTAAAATATGAGTAAAAAACATAATTTGATAAGCTGGTGAATCATTACACTTAGTTTCTTAAAATCTTTACTATTGTAGAACAAGCAGAACTGAAGTTGGGAAGTGGTAAAATATGAATATTTTGTGTAAATCACATCTAAAGATGAACATGCTGTAAAATTAAACTGAGCATAATGTATGGATACTGAACATCAAAAATATGAACATATAAAACTAATAATGCAAGACCAAGCATAAATATATATTGAAATAAGTTGTAAATCTGAGTTACTGCATCACTATTATAACATAACTAAATAACTAAAGTCTATATACTTGGTCATATAAGCCTAAGATGATCTATTCTGAATACTACATTGAGATTATGGGTGCTAACTCAACCGACATGCCCCAATTTAATCTATCAGGGTCAAATCTGTAACCGCAGTTGGAAGGGTGTTGGTACCTTTCCAGGGGTACCAACACATGAATGATGATGTGGATCCACAAGGCAGATGTCTAGTAGGACAAGGGTTTCATACCTTTACTAATGGGGGACCCCTCCTAATCTACGGTGGCGTAGTAGGTATAGAACTTAGGGACCAATACTAATGACTCATGCCTCTACTTATAGGGAGTCTGCATTCATGCATTCACTCGATGTTAATTTTTACTCCCAACTAAAAGACTTTGGTATTATTAGTGATTTAACATGACATGGTAAAGTACTTGTAATTTCTTAGCATAAATATGATATTCTAAAAGTGGTAATAAAAATAATGGTCTGACTGGTTTATTTCTTGGAAACAAAAATCATGTAAAGACATATAGGTTTTGGGTGTTCATTAACCCGCTAACACTGAATGATTACAAATACAATGAGAACAACTCTTAAATAGTAATATGAAATCATAATTCAGAGACCCAAGATATTGGATAGTTCATTACATGAGTATAATACATGGATTTAAGTATGGGGACATATTAAACTTAGGAGAATAACAATTTCTCATCAAATTAACAAAATTCAAGACAAAACATTAAACTTGTAGTTTAAAACATGAATAAGCACAACTCTTATGCCCTTTAGTCCTTTAAATCACAGAGTAATGCTATGTTTCAATACATGAGAATTTGGGGATAAGCCCTAATTTAAAAAATATAAATTCAACATGAAAATTATTCATTCGGGAATAAGGATGAAAGATTAACCTTGATAAAAATCCCACATACCTCAATTAGATAAATTCTTGAAGGAAGCTTGAAATTGGGACTTGAATCCTTGAATTCTTGAGGAAGAAAGCTTGAATTTCTTGTTCTTAGGAAGTGAGTCTTGAATGGCTCATTCTTGGGGAGGTAAAGGATTTCTACATGAGAAGTTTTTAGGGTAATGGAAAAATAATGACCTTTTAAGTTTTATACGTCGTGCTTCGAATGATTAAGATTGGAGGAAAAAAACCAAATTACTCTTTAGCCCCTTAGATCAAGAATAGTGGGGGAATAGACCTCATGGAATGACCCTTATTCCAAGGGAATATCCCTCACAACACAACCCCAATTCAGGGGGAATAGCCCTTGCGGCGCGGGGCTATCGCGGACCCTTACAGTTTTTCAGGAAAATGGTCATAGCTTTTTGCTCGGGTATCGAATTAAGGCAAAATTGGTATTATTGAAAATCTAATTCAATTATATATGATTTGGTGGGTCTTGAACAAAAAAATTCCATATATTTTAAAATTTATACATATTTAGAGTTGACCTTTATAGAATTGAATATAAAATTTGGCTAAATCAAAGGCTCTAAGCTTAACTTTGCTCTAAGTGATTCCTATGAACATTTTTCACCTATCAAGCACTTCACACACTAGGATAATTATCACGTCACATGTATTCAAATAAAAATAATAGGATTAGAGTTAATACACATAGGAATGATGGTTCAATGTCTAACCTAAAAAGGTGGAGTATTACATAAGGGAACTACCTGTCTTGCCCTCACATTAGGTAGCATAGGACGACACTATTTTAATTCCTAGGAGTTGTACTACACCAGGCCTCCTCTCAATAAAAATTCATTCCCAACTTTTAGTAAGGGTACTTTGGTCCTTCCTCAATTATGAAATCCTCACATTTGAATCTTTTAAGTCCCTTAGCAAATGAAACAATTAGATAGTGCTTTGTTTAAGAAAAAATTTCTTATGATACAATATTTTATTCTAGCATATGACTTGAATTTAAATTTATATGACACTCCACTCTTGCCTTGTATGTCAGTGTCATGATCACAACTTATATTCATCTCATGCAAATGTATGTCCATTCTTAATTCCTAGTATGAGGAGTAATAGTTCCCACAGTAGTATGAATCATACTCTTTGACTATGTGAATTCATTTCCTATGTCATACAACTCATGACTCATTTACTCAGTCTTATCACAGTATGCTTAGTCCTATGTCGTCATGATATGCCCGTGGCGATAAGTGAAATCACAAAACATTATGTATGTTCTTAAATTAGATATATTGAACAAGTTTTTTCATACTATATTTTAATCTTTAAGCCATAACTGAGTTTCAAATATATGAAAATCCATAAGTCAAGATTTTCAGTATCCCTCTTATTCCATATCCTTTTCTTCTAGTTTTTCAATGACCCTTCTTATGTTATGGTGGTGGTGTAAATAAAAGCTAAATGATATGATGGTGATGTCGATGTTGGTATAAAATGACTTTTGATGATTAGTGAATCTTTACTTAGAACTTAAGCAGACTGTTTAAGGTGACAAGAACAACTGTATAAATAGGTGATAGCTCCTAGTGGTTACAAAATATAGATTCTCATATTTGAGATCAGTATGGTTATTTTAGTGGTAGTGTTTTATATATCTGATTTAAGCTTGAATAAAGTAACATTATGCAACTAGACTTACCCTTTAGTATCCATATGTTGTGTACCTCTAAGAGAGTTAGAAATTTTAGCAAGTTTGGAGTAGTCTTTTCATAGAAGCAGCATGGTTGAGAAATATTACTAAGTTGGAAAATTGTTAGTTTCATTGCATGAATCAATGTAGTACCATTCTTACTTTAAACCCAAGATACTCAAGTTCCATGTTATATAACTTTAGACCAAAGGTGTCTCATGTTTAACTCTAAGTCGTTCCTATTATGTAAACTCATATTAGCAGACTAGGATGCTCAAACCATGTTAGAATATTTTAGTTATATGTCTCACCCAAATCATGTCTGTGAGTCATTCCCTCAAATGTTATTAGAACATCTGACAAGGAGCATCAGAAGAAACATATATTCCTTTCACAGTGACTCATATAATTTTTTCTCCATTATCTATCACATTATAATTCTATATGTGTATTTGTACCATGAATATTTTAGAAGAGTTCTAAAATCTCAGTAGGAATTAGTCTCATATAGCCCAACAAGATATTCCAAGAATTAGATAAACAGTTCCAATAGTCTTTCCTCCTTCCTTTAACTCTTACTCTTCTAAGTTTCATGTTGATGTATATTTTATGTGATTACTTATGCACATTTGTTCACTATCTAAATTTAGTTGAGTCCTTACTCCCTACTCAAATTATCATGGTCATGATGTATGTTCAATTTTATAAAATAGTTCTATGTTAGTAGTTCTATTCTCTCAAATCTAGTTTCAGTCTTCATTCGCGGATGAATAATACTAGGGGGAGATATTATATATCCAAAAAGCTCATGAATGTTTATAGTGGTGTTTCCTATGTTATGAGGATTACAAGATGAGGTTATTCTATGCATAAAAAGGTTGGAAAAAGTTTAGGTGAAATTTTGGGTCTTAAAAGGACATCATGGACCGAGAAATAGGATCATGTGATTAGATATTTGGGGAACAACAAGGTGTTGAGTAATGGATCATGTGAGGCATAGTAGGGTATTGAGAGATGAACTGCATGGAGCACTGTAGAGAGATACCCAATGGGGAGTGATACAAACTCAATTTTTTTTAAGTTGGGGGCAATCTAGTCTTCATACCCAAATGTAAATTCCCCAAACTCATTTTTAATAAATCCCAAAACAATTAGATTCATGTCAATACCTCAATCCACTTCTAACCAAAACTCAAGAACTTTGAAAGGGGTTTTTCAATTCACAATCACTAAGGCACCAAAAGTCAAGCTTTTCACCAAGAAATAATCTACTTTCAAGTATTTAGGGATTTAACAAGTATTTCCTTCCAATATCGTACCCTTAAATTTACCTTCTAAAACATAGATTTCTCAAATTCAGATTATAGGATTGCATCTACTTTATGATTTTGGTCTCATTCTAATATTTTTATATTCTCAATGGTTATTATTTCTTTCATATTTTATGACTTTCTAGTTTATGAGTTTTAAGCATTAACTTTAGCTATCAAGACATGAATTTGCTTAAATTTCCATAAATTAGCATGTTCGATAAATTTTAGCATGATTTAAATTATTTGATAAAATTTGACACTATGGTCTCAAACTTAGCATGAATATCAAGAAATTGTCTTTGTTAACATGAAATAGAAACAAAAGCATACTTGATTTTCAGATTTATAAATTAGTTTATACTTATTTCATGATAGTTTCCTACAGTATGAGCAATATAAAATGTTTTGGGAGTAGTATTTAGTACAGAGGAAAAGCACGTTCAGATAAAATCTAAATTTTCAAACTACGTGTCACCAAAAGTTAAGGAAGGAGTCCTTGCTAGTTGAGGCTATCTCCCTTCATCTAGAATGGGTTCATCAGTGAAATCATAACAAATCATGGTTCTCTTCCCTTAGAAAGGTATTGGACATCCTCACAACAAGGGTTACAAGTTCTACTTCATGTTTTCTGAATTGGGATATGGCGGTTAAGAGAATCTCTCATAGAGATGGTTTTAATAAGACTTTTGTACTTGACCTATATTTTTAGATAAATAGAGTTATTTCATGACTTACAATATACCTCTTGTCTACAACTTATGATTTACTTTTTGTTCATTGTACTATAACTTTGATATTTTCCTCAATCAATTTTAAAACATGTGACACACTTAGGTTTTACTCAACTTCCCAATTTGAATAATTTTATCTCATAATTCATATCTTATGATTTTCTATAACATATTCCTTGGTATCCTCAGATTTCAGATATAGTTTATTCATGATTTTGCTTATTGCATCCAAACTATATTTAAAGCATTTTTTAAGTGTTGTGCATACTTATTGCATATCTCACATGCTTGATAATTCCAAGTATTTACATCATACCACTTTGTCTATATTTTTCATATGTTGTAGATTTAGGTGTTATTCTAATGCTCGTGGCTAGTTTAGGTTGTAACCTCTAGTCAACAGGTGATGACTTCTCCTATTTCAAGAACTTCAGTCAATTAGTAGTCAGTTTAGATAATTTCAGTTCTTATACAGTGATTAAATACAGTTAGGATCGTGTCCAAGTAATTATAGTCAGTGTTATTATAAACTTTATAGACAGTCAGTCAGAGTTGATGTATTTAGTTTTAGTTTCTTTTTTATAATCCAGCGTTGTAAACATTTTTAAATAGTTTTTTTAAATAGTGTTGAATTTTATTAGAGAAGTTTAGCTCATGATATTTTCTTCTACTTAGTATTTTTAGTTTTATATGATTTTGTTTAGTTGCTCATGAATTATTTTAGTATCATGGATTATCTTAGGATCACTTGTGGTTCTAAGCACCATGTTACATCTAGGGGATAGGCTCGAATCATGACAGGTGATCGATGTTCCTTGAAATTAACACATATTATATATGCTTTAATTTTTATTATTCTTGGAGTTAATTGTTTCAATATGTTTTATTATATTTCTATATTAGTTTATCATTTTGTAGAATATTGATATCTAAATGGCCAAAAGTTAGAAACTTTAAGAAATTACCAAATTTTTTAGGTGATTTATGGTCGCATCTGAACTGCAGATCCTTTAGTGGATCGCATCTTCAATTGTGGAAATATAAAGAGGAATAGTCACTTATGAACCTGAAGAAAAATGTAAGAATACAAACTAGAAGATAGTCACAAAGTTATTTGACGAGAGCTGAATAGAAGGAAAGGCCTTAAGCTACCCAACACTCTACAAGACATTATTCTACTCGTGAAACTTGTTCATGACTGCAAAATAGAACATAACACAAATCCAAAATAATCTGAAGGGCAATTGATGGTCGGCCAAAGTTGATTCTATAACCCTTAAAGAAGTTAACAATTGTTAGAGGACTACAAGCTTGTCGGTAAAACTTACCTTGTTATTTAAGAATTCTACTTTCTTGGATCATTATAAATAGACATGTAAGCTACTATTGCTCAAATTCAAAAACTTTCCTTAGGTTTTAGTATAGTATTTCCTGTTGTCCAAGGTTTTGTAGTTTTCTTAGTTCTTCAATTGTAATGATCCTTCAAGACATTTTCCATTTTTCTTCCTATTTTTTCCATTAGAGCTTTTTCATAGCTGTCCCAAGTCATTTACGACTTTCTAGGACTGACAATATAGTTACCAGGTAGTTCATTTGGTTTTTAGAGCTAATTTCATAGTTAAAACTCTTTGTTGGTTTCAAACGGACACTGGGAAAAAACTTCAGTAAAAGAATCTCAAATGTAAAATCCAACTGCGCCAGCAGCTCCAGAATATCAATTTTAGGCTATGTAGACCTTTTGTTTTGATCCCAATGCACTCGAGCTCATTTTGACCTATTGGTCGGAAAGTTGCAAAATTAGAAGTTTGGGTGTGGGATCCACATTTGGTCGAAAAGAACTCAGATGGAAAATTTAAATTTTCCAACAAGTTGGAAATGTTGAATTTAGTGTGGTTACATAGTTCATTTTCATATAATAGATTCTGAATGAATCCTGAGGCATCATCGAAAACTTGGAAAATTTTCCAAGTTTGGTGGTACTGAAGCTTGTACGATCGAATAAAAGGCATCATGATATCCCTATTATGATCTCCATTAGGAAATTATGATCTCCCAGTGCAATTTCCATCGATAGAGTGCGATAGAAATATCTCATTACCTGATGTGGTTATTTAAGGACCCTTTAGGATGCATTTTGGGCATTCCTCACCCATCTTTGAGACCTAGTAACCCTATGATAGTGTGCTAACCTTAAATTGAGCCATGGGTATGACTTGAGAGCTTGATAAACATATATTTTTATGATTAACATCAGATTTAAGGTAACATCCTTTAATTTCATGCTTGAATTTCTTGAATTCTTGACCAAAATTCCAAATAGCTTGAGGACTTGCTTTTACTCCAAATTATCTTAGTTTTCACCTAGTTCTTGAGGTTTATGATTTTTTGATGGTGTATGAACTTTGGGTTGACCTTAAAAATATGTTTTTAATAAGTGCACCCACTTGAGATTTTTGGTGTCATTTTTGAACCCAAAGCATAATGGTGCAATATGGGTATCGATATTCTCGTAATAAAGTGTATAATGTGTTTTTGATAGATTGGTACCTTGAATAAGCTTCTCAGAAGGAAAAATCAAAGGTTTAGCAGTTCGTGAGCTTTCTCTAGCTTTGAGGTAGGTTAGGTTTAGTCCTTGTTAGATTGAGTTATGCTATAGTATAATTGTTATATCTTGCTATATTGGGAGGGGTTTTAGGTGTTGGATTTATAAATGGTAAGGCTTGGGATTATTTGCATCATTTAGGTCACTTGAATGCATAGATTGGAATGCTTGACTTGTAGGCGTGAACCTTGATGAATTGGACTTCATGTCTCATTGTTATCATGAGGATGCCTTAGTTACTCTAGTTGGATAAGAGTAACCTAGTCACTCATATTGTGGGTAAGTTAACCGTAGTTGCTTATATTAATGGAAGTGCCTTAAATACTATGGTTGAACTAGGTGTAGTGCTTGGGAAAGACCTTTACCTTAGGACTATTAGTGGGTTGCTATACATCTAGGAGTGGATTTAGGTACCTTGGCCGAGTCCAGAGTAGAATTTGGACGTAGAATGTATTTAGGGAATTAGAAGAGGGTTCTTGTCCCACCTTAAGTTTGAATTGATATAGTTTCCTTGAAGACCTTAGATGCTTATTAAATATATTGGAAAATGCTCCATTGGAAGTATGTTGACTAACCTTGATTAGGATAAATGTTCATGGTCTAATTGACTATAATTATTGATGATTCCATAATAAGCTATTCTTTATTCTATGAAAGGATCCCATGACCATATTATAAATTAAGCCATGGATTTGTTATTGTTGAAGTAGTGAAAAACTTTATTTATGATAATGGTGGGCTAATAAATAGGTTAATTATAGGCCATTACTCATGTTAATGCTTATGGTTATACTCATGGTCTAATAGACTAGATTATTGGCTTATAACTTATAATATTCATGTTACATTTATATATACATTTATTAATAATATGACACTGATTGAACGAGAAAATATGGAGGTATGCTCTTCTCGCTTCTCTTTTTATGTTTCTTTACTTTATCCCTCGTAGGACTTGTTCTTTATTTTATTCCTCGTGGGGCTTATTCTTTAACTTAGCCCTTGTGGGTCTTATATTTTATTATAGACACTGAATTGGGTATGATGATATATTTATATCCGGCAAGGTTGGACAATATTATAATGATAAATTTATACCCAGCATGGCCGAAGGATGTTATAATAATGATATTGATACCCAACAAGGCTAGAGGATATTGTGATGATGATGATGATGATACCCGACAAGGCTAGAGGGTGACTATGATAATATACCCAGCAAGTCCAAGGGGTGATTATTTAATATGCCTATACGTACATTTACTAGATCGAGTTTGGCTAGCCCTATGTATGGCAATTTTACGCTTATATATATACATATATATCTCCATGCGATTAATGTGAATGTAATGTGACATTAGAATGCCGGATGTAGTGCAATAGTGTTAAATGCATATAAAGTAGTATAGTTAATGATTAATGATAATTAAGGATTCGTGATGGATATTTTTTAAATTATTAATCAAGACTAGTTGGTAAGTGGAAAACCAGTTGTAAAATGAGGAATCACTTAGTGAGCAAGGTTAGTGATAAATAATGTTTAGTTATGGAATGGTGGCTATTAAAATGACTATATAGAGAATAGTTGTCTAATAAATGTCTATACTCATGTGATGGCTAGGAATCTAATGAACTTGTTAAAGATCCTTGTTTAGCTAATAGCTAGTGGCTAGTGGATATTAATGATAAGTGGCTAATGATGGTAATAGTATGGAATATGATAATATGGCCAATGTTGGTAATTAATGAGAGTTTGGTAAAATATTCGATTGGTGATAAATGTGGAATATGGTTGAAAATTAATGAGATTTGGATATGCTGTTGATCAAATGCCTTATTAATATATCTCTTGAGTGTATTCTCAAGTACTATAGAATGTTGTGATGAGTTCTTTATTTTATGCACCAGTTGGCGTATGAGATCCAACTTTGTGTTGTGTTTGCTTGTGGTTATACTTTATGATACTTTATGGTTTTGAATTATCTATTACTTATGTATGATAGTATTGGCATGGGTTGATACCGTATGTTATACTATTGTCCTGATTTAATTACTTATTATGTGTAGTGATGATGGGGATGATTCAGGTTTAAATTTGTACCTTGACTTAGTTATGACTATCTTGCATTATATCATCTTTATATAGTGACCTGGCTCAGCCGGCCAATGATGCCAGCTGAGTACCCATTGTTTTGGTACTCATACTACACTTCTGTTTCTTTTAGTACAAATCTTAGTACTAGTTGCCGCTATTGATTTGAGCTCATGCAGTGTTGACATTTTGGATATAGAGTGAGTTATTGGAGTCTAAGTCGTCTATTTCCTTCTATCTTATTGTTATTTAGTCTTTTATTTTGAGATAGGTATATTGGATACTTTTAGACCATTGGATTGTATGATTGATATTAGATGCTCTTGTACAAACTTTACCAAGTCGTGGGATTGATATCCATGTTTGACTATTTATCTATATGAGAAAATTGTTTATTTATAACCTGTGTTCATTGAATTGGGCCTATGTTGGCATTGCTTGCCGAATTAACCCATTGTGTTAGCTCCGGGTTATAGTATTGTCTTAACTACTATTGTGTTAGCTCCGGATTATAGTATTGGCTTAACTACTGATGGGATTTAATAGGTGTCATCATGACTTATAAATCGGGTCATGACATGAATATAGTCTTTAACATTGTTCATGCTCCAGCATTGATACTAAGTTAATGATTTCATTTAATCCATATTGTTGTTCTTTCTTTGCAAATATGAGTAGCTAAAGCCTTTACTGAGGTTGTGAAACCCAATAATTTTGTAAAATGTATGAGGTTTTCATATAATTATATGTTACTGGGGTTATTAGATATCAAATTTATTTTATTTTTATTAAAGGAATTAATGATTGTAAATTTGAATCTGTTTCATGGCATATTATACTCCTAAGTAACATAGAAATCTCTTTAAGGAAAACAAGAGTAGCTGCATATGTACAATTAGAGTCAATTCCTTTAGTAAAATTAATTAAGGAATTGAGAATCCCCATTAGATGCGCCTGTTTGTGTTTGAAAATTTATTGAAGAGAGAAAAAGAGTTACCGTTGCAACGGGTCGTTACTTTATCATGTTCTTATTGTTTAAATTTTTGTGATGGTGTAAACAATATATAGATTGCAAGTCCATAGAACTTACAAATTTGAATAAATACACATACCATTTAAGAATGTGCCTTTACTCACTATATGAAACACATGTTTTCCAATTCAGTGCTTTTTTAATTATATGTCCAGGCATATTTCTCCATCTGATTCTTGAACTTTCTCATTAATATACAATCTACTTACTGTGTGGTCAATTCCAATGCCCTACTTGATTATTAAATATTACTTTGTATACCATGTGTTGGTGTAATAGACCACAAATTACAATAATTACATTTGAAATAGTAAAATAAAGAAATAATAATCTTCTTCCTGGTTGAGTGTAACGCCCCGAGATCGGATCCCGAGATGTCACACGGTGCTTAAGGTCACAAGTGACCCTAAGCTAACCCTTCATCTGGCATAACCCAAAGCAACTGAATAAAATACATAAAATAGAAGGAATAATGCAGAAACAACCCATAACTTAGTCTGACCAATATGAAAGTAAATTTACACGGTCACAATTCTGCTCATATATATACAAATCTGAAACTGAATATACTAACTACTAGTGACTGTCTATGAAGCCTCTACTATCATTGACCAAAGATAGCTGGGTCATGACTCCCAACTACCCCTACTCAATACGACTGAATACAGAAAATACAATACACCTCAAATCTGAACAACTCAAGTCCCTGAATCAAAAGGACTAATCACCTGCCGATCGAGAGCTGTGACCCAGCGGAACATGATATGTGCGCTATAGCTTGTACCTATATTTTGGTAAGAATGTAGCCAATGAAAATACGTGGGTCAGCACTTTGAAATATACTGAGTATGTGGGGGGGGCATGCAACAATATAAATAGTATAATCAATTTCATGGAAACATGCATACGGACAATGATGACTCACTTGTCTTGAGTTATATCAAATCATACTTTTTGTAATTTCATAATAAATAGTTCATATGATAAAATCTCGCAATCCACGTAAATCATTTAAATCATAAATTATGATAAATCATCCTAAATCATCATAAATTATCATATCGTCAAAAATCATCATAGGTAATTATAAATCATCATAAATGACCATAAAACATCATAAACATCTCAACTCTTTGACTCAAATCTCGGAGTGACTCGATAATTCAAGAAACTTAATCTTATGGACACAGGAGTTTCCTAAAACCGACAAGCCCACGTGAGCTACGTGTAATAGCAATGTTTGAAACCCCCATTGGCGGGAGCGTCATACTCTTTGCCAGGGAGTACGACCATAAAACTGCAATAATCACAATCAGGCTCTCTGGCCAATAATATCATCATCAAACAACCCTACGGTGGCACATAGGTTTGGGGAAATACCAAATTTCCCTCTCTGTGCTAAGTACTACTCCCCGACAAGCTCAGAACGTATTAGGAAATCCACCACAACATCACAAGGGTCTATCATAAAGACCAAATCAAATCTCTTTCTCATTTATCAAATTATATCAATTT
>NC_061121.1:153852012-153912263 GCF_002878395.1 Capsicum annuum | reverse complement strand
GATTTGACATGCTGAAATAAATTGATCGTAACTTATTACTCTGATGTTGGAATGGGGTGAAACTAATTGCATTGGAAAGAATACTCAAAGATCTTTCATTTGATATATACCAGATCTCCCAGTTCCTTATATTCAGGAAGTGATGATCGTTTGAAGTTGGCCTTGAAATGCTGAAAATTTCTGGAGCATGCTAATCGCATGGTACCACTATTTTGGGCACCCAAACGTGCCCTTCTGCTACTCCAAAAATTCTAAAACTCACTCGGGATGTATTATGACCTTTACCCATTGCAACACAACTTGAAAATTGAAAAACGGATGTCAGAAAGATCGTCAAATAAATACCCGAAGATTAGAGGTCTAAATGAGAAAGTTTCAACACGTAGCAATTTTTTTTTTTGAGTGCTAATCTTCTTTTGGCAAGATAAAAAGGCTTTAACGACTCGACACATTTGGGAGTGAAATATTTAACGGGAAAAACTCGGGGAATCACACTGAGGTGCGAATATCTCGCTCTATTTAAGGAGATTTAATCCTATTGCGGCATAATCTATACTGATCCAGCAGTATATCTCTTGATCTGTCCCCTCTAGGATACAATAATTCATCAACAATGTACAAATCAAGCAACTCTTGATTTGTTGAAGAGTCCAAAGCTCCACCAAAAAAACACTTACCTTCAATATATTAAAACTCTTTTTGTTTAGTGAATATAGTATAAGACATAGAATATGTCTCGACTCTCTATTTCACTACTACTCATAATAATATTTTTTCACACATCATCTTTTTCTTATCCTTAATGTTTTTAAGCACAAAGGAAGAAAAACCACAACTTGTACGTATATAATTCTTTTGTGTAACGAATGGAAAGTAATGGAATAGTAAAGATAGTAGATAAATATTCTTTAGGTTACAAATATTACAAGAGCTACATGAGTAATGAAGTAGACTAATGGTAGAAGTTACAAAAACTAAATGTCACATTCTACCATAAAATAATAGGTGAAATAAAGTGTTAGTGGCTATAAGAGTTACACAAAGTAAATACACACTTTTGCTCTTAAAAATATTTCACTAACGTGCATTGGAGAAGTGCAACCATCAACAACACACTTTGTCAATTTGATAGAATGTACTTTAATATAATTAAAATATTAAAATGCACTAACATTTCCCCCTTATTTTAATATTGAAATAAGAGAGTTATGCTTAATTAGTTAAAGGGAGACTATTGTGCATAATGGAGGTATGCTCTACATTGAACCTTCACTTAGTAAAACATTAACTTTACTTCAGAGTCAATAGTGGTATCAGACTTGAACTATAACTTCTTTAAAAAAATAATGTATCACTGCATACACATAACAAACAAGATATTGATATAAGTTTTAATAGCTAGTAAATTACGTTTAACACTCTCAAATTTTGGATATTTTATTTTTGAGCCTTCCCGTGCTTGAAATATTAATTTTTGACTCAAATCGTGTTCGGAGATATAAAAAGGGTAATCCAGGAGAGTTTTGGAATTTTTGAATGTGGTTCGGGGTGGTTTTGGGTCGGAGGTAGTAAGCCTCCATGGTAGCCTCACAGCGCGGAAGGTAATCACTACGATGAGGTCCACGACACGGACCTATGTTTTCTACGGCTGATTTTTTTAAGTTAAAAGGGAGAGAAGGCTAGTGAAGTCTTTATACCTTTGGACGAACCTTAAGTGTTATATAACCCCTTTACTTCAGTTTTAAGAGACTTGTTACTCCTAAATTCATTCCCAATGTAGAAACCCAAGAAGGTCAAGGATTTCACTGTACAATCGTATCTTGGGTTCCAAGATCAAGATTTCTTCCCAATTTTCTTATTTTTGAGGCACATATCTCTTTCCCTAGAAGTATATTTTATTTATGACATAAATTAATTATCAATACATAGTTTTTTATGGGTCTTGATATAGTTGAGGGTTTTTGATTTGATTATTTATTTAATTGATTTTTCATGGTTATTTATGCAACATTCATGTTTTACTTATGATTTGAACATTTTGGGATGCATAGGAAGGGTAAATTAGTTTTGGGGTACTATGGGTTCCCTCAAATTACTTGGTTACAATTTTCGAAAATTGTGTGCCCTCAACTTGTTTGTGAAATTGTCCATGAATATGATTTTCTCACTTGTTTTGACTTACCCACCTATGTAATTGCATGGATTAAAAAGGTTAAACAAGGAACATTGATGTTAAAGGCCTTGTTGTCTATGTTTTGATTTAATGAACAAAGGGGTCGAGGCATTCTACCAAGTTAAAGATAATTGTTATGGCATAGAGATAAGTTTGCAAGTGTAAGGTTATGATGTTACCCATGTGTGCCTCAACTGTTAGTTCATTGAATAATAAATAGGTTATATGAAACTTATTTTAAATTGCGCTTAAAGAGGGTTATGTAGCTAAGCTCTGAAGGTGTGGGTCTTGGATGACTTTTACTAGAATCTCGTGTTCGCCGACATGAGGTTTGGTCTTGATGACCTGTGTGCATAGTTTTCACTATTAATGTATATTTGTATCTTGGATTAACGTGGATTCAGAGTATTCCCTAGTGTTTCTTTATACCTTTGGTACGTACAGCTAACACACACCAGGGCCCTTTCAGTATGGGGAGCAAACCCTATATAGACCATGGTTGTTTATGACGGTTGAGCTACATAGTCCAGATTAAATTTTTATATTTTATGGAAAGCCTTGTTCTCTTTCCCGACATATGATATCTATATACGTATGTATTATATGTTATGTTGTACATTGGCTTCACTGGTATTTGAATAATGGATCATGGCATTTATTTTCATCCTTTATCCCTGAGTTTCATGCTAGTGTTCAACCCATTAACTGTCTTCAGACTCTGTATCCCTACACGATGCAAGGTCCAAAAGTAAGTCTACCTTTCCTTCGCAGTGATCAGGTGTTCGTGGTTAGATCTAGAGTTGACTTAGTGAGATTCCATTCATTGGAAGACTTCATTTCATGTATTAAACCTTATATCTTAGACTTTATTTTGGATTATTTTTTCTAAGGTTAGGGTAATGTCCCGACACTTTATTGGTACTCGATTTGAGATAAAGTCTTATGGATACTATGGACGTGGGTATTATGGATGTTTTTGGATATTGATATCACTTAGACTATTGGGTTTATCTCTTTCATGTCTTTATATATTTGTTGTATTCTTATTTGGATAGGTGAAGGAGGTGATCTCTGATCCTCGGTGGACTTAACATACCCATCATACCCAGGCCCTGGTTTGGGTTGTGACAAAATTAGTATTAGAGCCTAGGTTTTGGTATCATAGGGTGTCCATAAGCCTTGTCAATTAGAGTTTATTTTATGGGTGTGTAGTGTGCACACTTATAAGAGAGAGGCTATGAGGCATTTAGGAATGTTTCCCTTTTTTGTTGTCTATTTTCAAGCTATATAGTCTCGGGTCTTGAATCCTCTCTAATTCCTATTTGTTCGCCTTTCAGATCATGCCTCCCAGACAATCTGATGTTTGTAGACACTCTTCTGTCCCAATTGGAGCTAATGTGGATTAAGATCATCCTACTCCTAGAGTGAAGACACGCTCTAGGTTCACTACTTCTGACTGTTTTTAGGGAGTTACACCTGTATCCACTGATTCTTTTCCAACTGGTGGTACTCAGAATCAGTCACCTCATGAAGATATTACCAATGTTGAGTTTTGTTAGTCCATTCATTTATTAAATCAATTGGTAATATGTCAGGCGGGTTCTGCTGGTATTATTATGAGTTTTTCTGAGGCTACTAGGTCTGGCCAGTTTATGAGGTCGAACCCTCTTACTTTTACTGGTACTAGGATTAAGGAAGATCCTCAGTGTTTTAATGTTCAAATGGAGAAGATCTTTTAGGTAATTCATGTTACTAGGGTGGAAGGTATAGAATTTGTTTCTTATCAGTTGAAGGATGTAACTTACTAGTGGTATGAAGCCTGGGAGCTTCTTAGGGGTAATAATGCAGAGGCTGCTTTATGGAATAACTTCTCTAGTACTTTTCTTGACCGTTTTTGTCCTCAGGATTTAAGGGATGAAAAAATAGAGTTATGGACTTGAGGAAAGGCAGCATGAAAGTTAAGGAGTATTCTTTGAAATTCCATTAGTTATCCTGATATGCTCCTAAGCTAGTGTCTAGAATAAGAGCTAGAATAAGAAAATTTGCTTCTTGTTTATCTTGTGAGTTGATTTTGGAGATCAAGGTTGCCTTGTTGAATAAGGATATGGATATCTCTCAACTTTTGGTGTATATACAGCTGGTTAAAGAGAGAAAAAGCAATCAGAAATGAGAGATAGGCAGAGTAAGAAATTTTGATATTAAGATTAGGGTAGAGGTTAGTAGTAGAGTGGTAGGGAAAATGGTAAATAGTATAAGAAGAAGTGGGGCAACTAGGACTCATATTCGATGGCTAGTGCTTTGAAATACCCTATTTTTGACCCTTAGAAAATTTCTTGATTTTGAACTTTTTGTAGATTATATGACTTTCATCCTACCACTTGTATGAAGTGGATATAATTTGAAGTCCTTGGTCATATGTTACTCAGTGTAGTATTGGTTGGTTACTATCTATTATTTGAGAAGTCATCATACAAGTCATATATTAAGGTACGAGAAGTACAGTGCCAAACTGTATGATGTCTATACGTAGTCTAGATGATTCTGTCTATGGTATGGTTTATGGATACCAATTGTATATTATGTATACGAGTTGGTCCTCAAGGTCGTATGTTGGACATTATTGTAGTCCAATATTCTATCTAAGGTATGAGTAGTGGGTACCACTCATATCCTGGGTGTATGAGTTGGGGGAAGTTGTACCCTCCTGCGCTTATTTTAAGCTTTTAAGCTGAGGATATTTTAGACATTTCCCATGCCAAAAACCTTGAGATCCCACATCTTAAAACATATTATATCCTCTCATAACATACTTTGAAGTAGCAAAACACTCCTAAAACTGTCTCTAAACACTCTTTTGAAGATTGGGCTAGGGTTTTTACAAGGTGTTCATCTAGAGGCTCACGGGTCAAGTTCTTTCCATGAATCTTCATGAATAAGGCATGTGAATCTTCCCTCATTGTTAGTTCTCAACTATCATATGTTTTAAACATTGATTGTGATTCATTAGGCCGATGTGAATCTTTATTGGTTTAGACTTGGATATTAGTTTTGGCTGTTTTTAGGGACATATCCCGATTGGACATTCTTGTTTTATTTTAGAGTCTTTGAATAAAAAAACTATGAACTTGGTTATATTATAGAATGGTTATGGATTTGGTTATTATTTTGTGGTTTATTAATTGGTTGGGTTGGGTATCGAGGGTGATCTTCAATTCTTGTTTGACTTGGGATGCCCATTATGAGAAGGCCCTGGTTTGGGTCATGTCAAGTTGGTATCAGAGAACTAGGTTCATGGTCATTGGGTGTTCACAAAGCTGTGTCAAGTAGAGTCACTTTTTTGGGTGCGTAGCACGACACACTTATAAGAGAGAGGCTATGGGATATTTAGGAATATTTCACTTTATTATTGTCTTACTTCTAGCTATAGTGTCTGAGTTCTTAGATCCTTCTAATTTCTACTTGCTCATCTTTTAGATCATGCCTCCAAAAAGATCTGATGTTCATGCAAACTCTTCTGTCCCAACTCAGGACAATATAGACAGAGCTCATCCAACTTCTGGAGTCCAGACCTGGTTAAGGGTCGCTGCATCTGACTGCCCTCATGGGGTTCTACCTGTCCCTACTGATCCTACTCTTGAGGGAGATATATATACTCAGTCTCCTCAAGGGAAGGCCACTAACATTGAGTTCTGTTGCTCAATTACCCTATTGACTTAGTTGGTAGCTTCTCAGTATGATCATGGTGTTCCTGTTACTCCATCTTCTGGGACTATGGCTAGTTCATAAGGTTGCATCCTTCTATGTTTACTGGTATAAAGGTTAAGGAGGATCCTCAAAGTTTTATTGATGAGATGAAAAAGATCTTCCAGGTTATGCATGCTTCAGAGGTTGAAGGTGTTGATTTTGTTGCCTATCAATTGAAAAATGTAGCGTACTAATGGTATTAAGAGTGGAAACAGTCGAGGGGACAGGATGATGGTTCTGCCTTTGGGGAGGATTTCTCTAGTGCATTTCTAGACTGTTTCTTTCCTCAGGAGTTACGAGAGGTAAAAGCAAAAGAGTTTGTGAATTTAAGGCAAGGTAGGATGCTTGTCAAGGAGTATGCCTTAAAATTTCATCAGTTGTCCAGGTATGCTCCTGAGTTGCTTTCTAGCATGAGGTATAGAATGCGTAAGTTTTCTTCAAGATTGTCTCGTGAGTTGATCCTTAAGAGTATGGTTTCCTTGTTAATCATTCAAATAGATATTTCTAAGTTAGTTATCTATATACATCAGGTGGAGAAAGAGAAGAGGAAGAAGGTTGAGTTTAGTGATAGGCAAGGGAAGAAATTTAGGCCTTCTGAGCAAAGTGGTAGAGCTTGGGGTAAGTGGCAAAACAAGAAATTAGGGAGTCTTGGTTCTTTCTCTACGGCTAGTGCTCCTTACCCAAAGTTGTTGGGTGATCATCAGTCTCATCATACTGGTAGGGTCCAAGCATAGGGTGCCCAATCTCAGGTTGGTGGGGCTCACTTGACTTTATCCCACCCTTTGTAGATTTTGTGGGTGGTCGCATTATGGGTTCTAAGAGGAAGGGAAGAACAAATATTTTTATTGTGGTCATATAGTTCATATGCAGTTGACTGTCGTGCTAGAATAGCTTCTAGGGATAATAAGATCCCTAATGGCTCTTTATCTTCTCTTGCATCAAAGGTGTTGCTTCTACTGCTTCTGGTACCAAAACTGGCCAAAATTGGTGATATGCTCTTGCGTCTCATCAAGATTCTGAGTCATCCCACAATGTCATTACTGGTATGTTTAAACTATTCTCCCATAATATGTATTGTTTACTTTATCTAGGTTCCACTCTTTCTTATGTGACCTCATTTATGGTTATGCATTTTAGTTTTGAAGCTGAGTTTATTTCTGATCCTTTTTTTGTATCTACCTCGATTGGTAATCTGTGATTACTAAAGAGTCTGTAGGAGGTGTGTGGTATCTGTTAGTAGCAGAGAAACTCTTGTGGATTTGATAGAATTAGACATGTGTGACTTTGATGTCATATTGGGAATAGATTGGTTGCATTCACTCTATGCTTTTCTAGATTGTAGGACCTAAAAGGTCATGTTTAAATTCCCTAATGAGTTAGTCATTCTATGTGAAGGCGGTTCTTTAATGCCTAAGGGGAGATTCATCTCATATCTTAGAGCCCGAAAGTTTATTTTTAAAAGGTGTTTGTATCATTTGGTTCGAGTTAAAGATTCTAACTCAGAAGGTACTTCTCTAGAATCTGTTCCCATGGTTAATGAGTTTATTGAGGTTTTCCCTAATGATCTTCCTGGTATTTCTTCCGAGCACTTGTGCTATCTCTATCCCTTCTTATAAAATGGCTCCAGCTGAGTTAAAAGAGCTTAAGGATCAATTAAAGGGTCTCTTAGATAAGATTTTTATCTATCCTAGTATGTATCCTTGGGGCACTCATGTGTTGTCAAGCATAAGAAGGATGGATCCCTTCGGGTGTGTATTTATTATCGTCAGCAGAATAAGGTGACAACAAAGAACAAGTATCCTCTTCCTAGGATCGAGGACTTATTTAATAAACTTCAAGGTGCAAAGTATTTCTCTAAGATTTATCTTAGGTCAGGTTATCATCATCTTAAGATTAGGGAGGAAGATATCTCAAAAACTGCCTTCAGGACTCGGGATAGTCACTATAAGTTCCTAGTGATGTCTTTTGGGTTGACCAATGCTCCAACAGTATTTACAGATTGGATGAATAGGGTATTCTATCAGTTTTTAAATCTATTTGGCGTTGTCTTCATAGATGATATTTTGGTATACTCTAAGATTGAGATGAATCATGTCGATCACCTCCATATTGTGTTACATACCTTAAAGGATCAGCATTTGTAGGCCAAGTTCTATAAGTGTGAGTATTGGTTGAAGGCGGTGTCACTTTTCTTGGTCATTTTATCTCTAGTGAAGGGATCTTGGTGGATCCACAAAATGTTGCAGTAGTTAAAATGTGTCCTAGACCCATAACTCCAATCGCTATTCGAACCTTCTTAGATTTAGCCAGTTACTTTAGGAGGTTTGTCGAGAGTTTTTTTACTGTAGCTTCCCCATTGACTAGATTGACCCAGAAGAAGGTGAAGTTCTTGTGGTCGGATGCATGTGAGAGTAGTTTTAAGAAGTTAAAGAATAAGTTTACTTCAACTTCGGTCTTGACTCCACCTGAGGGTACCAAGGATTTTATGGTATATAGTGATGCAAATTGTGTTAGGCTTGGTTATGGGTTGATGCAGCATGGTAGGATGGTGGCCTATGCTTTTAGGAAATAGAAAATTAATGAGAAGAACTACCCTACTCACGATTTGGAATTGCTGGCTGTGGTATTTGTGTTGAAAATTTGGCGTCACAATCTCTATGGGGTTCATGTTGGTATCTTTTCTGATCATAAGAGCCTCTAGTATGTATTTACTCAAAAAGAGTTAAATCTCAGGCAAAGAAGGTGGCTTGAGTTGCTAAAGGAACATGATATTAGTCTCCATTACCATCCAGGTAAAGTTAACATAGTTGCTAATACTCTTAGCAGGTTATCCATGGAGGTTCTAGCTCATGTGGATATGGATAAGTGGGAGTTGGTAAAGGACACTCAATATTTGGCTAATCTTGGAGTTCATTTCATGGACTCTGAGAATAGTGGTGTGTTTATGCATTAGGTATCGCAATTGTCTCTTGTTGTTGAGATAAATGAAAAAAAATATTGGATACTAATTTGAAGAAGATTAGAGAAAATATAGATCAGCAAACGGTTATTCACTTTGTGATTGGTTGAGACGGTATCTTGGGGTACCAAGGTATGCTATGTGTTCCCGATGTAGATAGTTTGAGAGAAAGGATTTTGGTAAAAGCACATGGATCTCGTTATGTTATTTATCTTAGTTTGATGAAGATGTATCATGATCTTAAGGAGTTCTATTGGTGGCATAATATAAAGCGAATGTGGCTAACTATGTAGCTAAGTGCATGGTGTGTCAACAAGTGAAAACTGAGCACATGAGATCCACATGAGAAGTGGGAGGTAATTAATATAGATTTTTTTACTGGACTTCCTCGGTCTCAGAATCAGTGTTATTCAATTTGGGTCATTATGGATAGGATGACCAAGTCTGCTCACTTTTTGCCTATGAGGACTAGTTATTCGGTGGAGGATTATGCTAAGTTGTATCTTGCATAGATTGTGAAGTTACATGGTGCCCCTGTTTCTATCATTTTTTATCGTTGTACTCTGTTATCATATCATTTTTGGCAGTTATTTTGGGAAGGTTTAGGAAATAAGGTTTGCCTTAATCCTGTATCATACTTGTAGTCAGATGGACAAGTGAGGAGGACTATGCAGATATTGGAAGATATGTTTCATACTTGTGTGATTGAATATGGTGGTAGTTAGGTTGACCATTTTCCTCTTATAGAGTTTTCTTATAATAATAGTCATCACTGTAGCATTAGATGGCTTCTTTTGAGGCGTTGTATGGTAGGAGATATCATTCTCTTATTAGGTGATATAAGGTTGGTGAGGGTATGTTGTTTGGCCCTGATTTGGTTTACCAAGCCTTTGAAAGGTGAAGGTAATTCATGATAGGTTGAAAACCACTCAAAGTTTCCAAAAGTCCTATACGGATGTGAGGCGTAAGGAGTTGGACATTAAGGTTGATGATTAGGTGTTCCTAAAGGTATCTCCCATAAAGGGAATGATGCAGTTTTGTAAGAAAGGGAATCTCAGTTCCCGATATGTTGAATCATATTTTATCTTGAAGAGAGTTAGTAATGTTGTATATGAGTTAGAGTTTTCTTCTAGTTTGAGCTCCATTCATCCGGTTTTCCATGTCTCTATGTTGAGAAAGTGTATGGGTGATCCTTCATTGGTTTTTTCTTTGGAAGGATTGGATATCTCGGATTCCTTCTCTTATTAGATAGTCTGGATTGAGATCTTAGATCATCAAGTCCGTCAGTTGAGGATGAAGGATGTGGCTTCGTTAAAGGTTCTTTAGAGGAACCATAAGATTAAAGAAGCTACTTGGGAGGCGAAAGAGGACATGAAGTCAAAGTATCAGCATTTGTTCCCCATTTCTGAAATTCATGCATGAGATATGTTTTGATCTTAATATCTTTGTTTTATTTCTTTGATTTCTAACTTGGTTAAAGGGAATTTTGATGAGTAATAATATGTTAAATCGTGCTTGTTCTTGCCTTAACCCATCATTCGAGAATGAAAGATCCTAGTGGGAGAGAATTGAAATACCCTAGTTTTTATCGTTAGAAAGTTTCTTGATTTTGAAGTTTCTATATGTCATACGATTGGAAACATACCACTCATATAGAGTGGATATGGCTTGAAGTCCTCGGTTGTATGTTACTCAATGTAGTGTTGGTTGGTTACTGTCCCAGGTATGAGAAGGCATTATACTAGTCGTATGTTAGGTTATGAGAAGTATAGTGCCAAACCATATTACGTCTTATGTCTAGCCTAGTTGATTCTACCTAGGGTATGGTTTATGGGTACCAATCGTATGTTATGGATATGAGTTGGTCCTTGGGGTCGTATGTTGGATAATTTTGGAGTCCAATATTCTGTCTAGGGTATGAGTGGTTTGTACCACTCGTATGCTAGGTGTACGAGTTGGGGGGAGTCGTGCCCTCCTGCGCATATTTTCATCTTTTAAGCTGAGTATATTTTAGACACTTCTCACCCCAAAACCCTTGATACCCCATCTCTTAAAACATATAGTAGCCTCTCATAACATACTTTGAAGTGTCAAAATACTCCTAAAACTCTCTCTAAACACTCTCTTAAAGATTGGGATAGGAGATGTATGGTAGGAGATATCATTCTCTCTAACCTTTGAAGTATCAAAATACTCCTAAAACTCTCTCTAAAAACCCGCTTGAAGATTGTGACATGATGGTTTTAAATTGGGATTCAAAGCAGGATGTGTAGCCGGGCTTTGAAAGTGGAGTCCAAAGGACTAACACTAGAAATAGCGCTTATCGGTGTGGGTTTCTTTATGATCGGGTGGTTCGATTCCCCCAAATAAATATTTTAATGAAAGATTTGAGTCCCTCATAATACATGTATTGGTGCTTAAGTCACCTTGATTATGCCAGTAGGTTCAAGTCCCCCCTATAGGCATATATGGTTATGGATATTCTCTGATTCATGCGGCTGCACGCACTGGGCCCTTTCAGCTAGGGGAAAGTTGGGCCCACATACCCCATGGGTGCCTTGTTCTATGATGGTTATGCTACACAGCCCAGGTTAATGATTTCAAAGTTCATTCTAATCTTGTTACTTATCCAAGCGTGGTATATATATGTGTGTATGTGTGTGTGTATTTATATGTATTTATATGTTTGTATACATTGATTATATACATTGATTGATTAGTTTTGAATTATCGACATTATTTTATCCTTATCCTTGAGTTACATGCTAGCGCTCCAATCGCTAACCGTCCCCGTACGTTGTATCTCCTGCGATGGAGATACTGGTCATACTATCACACCTCCTGCTCAGAGACTTGGATTCGGGGATAAATTGTGTTGACTTAAAGTGGTGAGCCTTCATAAATAGAAAGGCTCCATTTTGTTCTTTGAGTTTCTTTTGTCTTTATTGGTTTAGAATTGGATATTTGTTTTGGCTATGGTAGAGGGTATGTCTCGGACATTCTTGTTTTGTTTTAGAGGCTTTATATGGACAAAGTGTGGACTATGGTATGTTATGGAATGGTTATGAATTTGGTTATTATTTTTTGGTTTGTTGATTGGTTCGGTTGTGTATCGAGGGTGATCTATGGTACTTGTTGGACTTGGGATGCCTAATATGACAAGGCCCTGGTTCAGTTTATGTTATGCTCCTTATCTGAAGCAATTCGAGGATCGTCATTTTTAGAGTGGTGATGGTTATAGGGAACAAGGAGCCTAATTCAAGCCAGTGGAGCCCAGCCAACTCTATTATATCCTTCCTACAGATTTTATGGTCGGTTGCATCATGTTTCTGTTATGAGAGGAAGAATAAGTATTTTAAATGGGGCCAGCCTAGCCATATTCAGAAGAATTTTCCATCAGGTAATGTTTCTACAAGGGAAAATAAGGTTCTTGTTGCCTCTTCATCTGCTCCTACACCAAAAGGTGTTGCTTCTGACTTCAGCATTGGTTGGAATTATCTATATGCTCTTCCTACCTGTCAGGAGCCTGAGGCATCTCCTGATGTCATCACTGGTATGTTGAAACTTTTTCTCGCGGTATGTATTATTTTCTTAATCTGGGGTCCACTCTTTCTTATATGACCCCATTTGTGGCTATGCATTTTCATTTCGATCCTGAATATATTTTGGACCCTTTTTCTTTTCTACCTCGTTAGGTGACTCTATGGTTTCTAAAATAGTCTATAGGGTTTAGTGGTATCTTTTGGCGATAGGGAGACTTTGGTGGATCTGTTTGAGTTAGATATGGTTGATTTTGATGTCATTCTAGGATAGATTGGTTGCATTCATTCTATGCCTCTTTAGACTGTCAGACTCATAAGGTCATCTTTAAATTTCCCACGAGCCGGTTATTATGTAGGAAGGGAGTTCCTTAGTACCTAAGGGGAGGTTCATATCATACCTTAGATCCCAAGTATTGATTTTCAAGGGGTGTCTTTATCATTTGGTTTGTGTTAAAGATTATAGCTCAGAGGGCCCTTATTTACAATCTCTTCTAGTGGTTAGTAAATTTCCTAAGGTTTTTTCTGATGATCTTCTTGGTGTTCCTCCCGATAGGGAAATTGATTTTAGGATTGATCTAGTTTCAGACACTTGTCCTATCTCTATCCCTCTTTATAGGATGGCTCTAGCTGAGTTAAAGAAACTTAAGGAGAAATTGAGAGATTTTCTTGATAAGGGTTTTATCCATCCTAATGTGTCTTTGTTGGTTGCCCCTGTTATTTTTGTGCGTAAAAAGGATGGTCAATTGAATAAGGTAACCTTGAAGAATAAGTACCTTCTTCCTAGGATCAATAATCTATTTGACCAACTTCAGGGAGCTACGTATTTCTCTAAGATTGACCTATGATCAGGATATCATCAGTTAAATATTAGGGAGGAGGATATCCCTAAAACTGCCTTCATACTTGGTATGGACATTTTGAGTTCTTGACGTCTTTTGGGCTGACCAATGCCCCTGTAGCATTTATGGATCTCATGAATCTAGTATTTTGTTAGATTTTAGATTTGTTTGTGATTGTGTTCATAGATGTTATTTTGGTGTACTTATAAAGGGAGGTGAATCATGTCAATCACCTCTGTGTTGTATTACAAATGTTAAATGATCAGTAATTGTATATTAAGTTTTTGAAGTGTGAATTTTGGTAAAATATTGTAACTTTTTTGGGCCATGCTGTTTTCAGTGAAGGAATCATAGTGGAATGTTGTTACTTTTTTGGGCCATGTTATTTCCAGTGAAAGGATCATAATGGATCATAGAAGGTTGTGGTGGTTAATAAATAGCCTAAACTCACGATTCCAATCGATATTCAGAGCTTCATGGGTTTAGCGGGTTATTATAGTAGATTTGTAGAGAGCTTTTCATCGATTGTTGCACCTTTTACTAGGTTAACTCAAAAGAATATGTAGTTTCTGTGGCCCGATGCTTGTGAAGGGAGTTTTGAGAAGCTAAAAGATAAATTAACTTCTGCTAAGATTTTGACCTTGCTGAGGGTAGTGATGATTTCATGGTTTATTATGATGCGTCCCGTGTGGGACTTGGCTGTGTATTCATGAATCATAGCAAAGTGGTAGAATATACTTCTAGGCAGTTGAAAGTTTATGAGAGGAATTATCCAACTCATGATTTGGAGTTTTTAGCCGTGGTGTTCGAATTAAAAATTTGGCAGTATTATCGATGTGGGATTCATGTCAACATTTTTTCACCCAAACAAAGCTGAATCTCAGGCAGACAAGATGTCTTGAATTGCTCAAAGACTATGACATGAGTCTCTATATCACCCAGGTAAAGCTAACGTGGTTCCTGATGCTCTTAGCAGTTTATCTATGGAGAGCTTATCTCATATGGATGAGAAGAAGAGGGATTTAGTGAAGGACATTCACCGTTTGGCTAATCTTAGAGTTTGCCTCTTAGATTCTAAGAAAGGTGGGGTATTTGTGCAAGAGGTAAAGAGATCATCTCTTGATGCTGAGTTAAAGGAGAAGCAAGTGTTGGATTTTGTATTGATACAAATCAAGGATGATATGGGTAAGAGAAAGGTGATGGTTTCTTGAGGTACCAAGGTAGGTTGTGTGTTCCTTATGTGGATGGGTTGTGGGGTAGAATTTTGGTTGAAACTCATAAGTCGTGTTATTCTGTTTATCCTGGTTCGACAAAGATGTATCATGACCTTAAGGAGATTTATTGGTGGAATAACACGAAGTGGGACATGGCTAATTTTGTGGCCAAGTGCATGGTGTGTCAGTAAGTGAAAGTGGAACACTTGAGGCCTGGTGGGTTGTCTCAATAACTTGAGTTGCCTGTATGGAAATGGGAAATGATAAATATGGATTATGTTACCAGTATTCTATGGTCTCAGAACCAATTTGATCCTATTTAGGTCATTGTGGATCGGATGACTAAGTTTACTCACTTCTTGTCAGTGAGGACTAATATTTCAACTGCGAATTACGTGAGGTTATTTATTTTGGAGATCGTGAAGTTTCATGGAACTCCATTTTCCATTATTTCAGATTGTGGTACTCAATTCTTATCTCATTTTTGGTTGTCCTTTCAGCGAGGTATGGGGACTAAAATGATCCCTTAGTACCTCTTTCCACCCGCAGATAGATGGACTAGCAAAAAGAACCATTCAGACTTTAGAGGGCATGCCTCGAGCTTGCGTAATCGACTTTAGTGTTAGTTGATTTGACCACTTACCTTTTCCATAGTTTGTATACAATAATAGCTAACTAGGAATGGTAAGGCAGCATTTGGGGGTTTGTATAGTAGGAGGTGTAGAACCCCTATTGGATGGTTTAAAGTTGGTGAGACAAGGGTGTTCGGTCCTGATTTAGTTCATCAAGCTATGGAGAAGGTAAAGGTTATTCAAGATAGCTTAAGACTGCTCAAAGTCGCCAAAAGTCCTATACGGATGTAAGGCGAAGAGAATTGGAGTTCGATATGGGTGATTGGGTATTCTTAAAGGTGTCTCCCATGAAGGGAGTGATGCATTTTAGAAAGAAAAGAAATCTCAGTACCCGTTTTGTTGGTCCGTATTTGATTTTGAAGAGAGTGGGAAGTGTTGATTATGAGTTAGAATCGCCTGCAAGTTTGGGTTCTATTCACCCTGTGTTTCATGTGTCTATGTTGAGGAAATGTGTGGGTGATCCTTCCTTGGAGGTGCCTGTTAAGAGCATTGGTTTTTAGGATTCCCTATCGTACAAAGAGGTATCGGTAGAGAAATTGGATAGACAAGTTCATAGTTTGCGGACTAAAGATATATCATTGGTAAAGGTCCTTTGGAGGAACCATAAATTGGAAGAAGCCACTTGGAAGGCGGAAGAGGATATGAAGACTAAGTATCCATTTCTATTTTATGTGACGGATGAAGAAGCTTGAGGTATGAATTTTGTTCTTTCTTGCTATTATCCGTACTTATCCTTTTATTTTGGTGCATTGTTATTATTCTCATTCGAAATGTGTCCCAGCTCATCATTTGAGGACGAATGATCCTAAGGGGGGATAATGTAACACCCTTAACTTTTGTGTACTTTAATTTTGGGCTTTCCCATTCTTGAAATATCAATTTTTGAATTGAATCATGTTTGGGAATGTAAGAAGGGTAACCCGGGAGAGTTTTGGAATTTTTGGACGGGGATCGGGGTAGTTTTTGGTCACACAGGCAGTAAGCCTTCGCGATAGCCCACGGCGTGGAAGGTAATCACTGCGATGAGGTCTGCGATGTGGACTTGTATTTCAGTTGCTGATTTTGTTAAGTTAAAATGGGCCGAAGGAAAATAAGGTCTTGACACCTTTGGACGACCCTTAAGTGTTATATAACCCCTCTACTTTAGTTTTAAGCGAATTGTTACTCCCAAATTCATTCCTAATGTAGAAACTCCAAGAAGTTCAAGATTCCACCATAAGTTCATCTCTTAGGTTCCAAGCTCAGAATTTCTTCCCAACTTTCTTGTTTTTTAGGCATGTAGCTCTTTCCCTTGAAGTATAACTTATTTATGGGATAAATTGATTATCAATGCATGGTTTTGTTATGGGTTTTGACATAGTTGAGGGTTTTTGACATGGTTGGTTATTTAATTAATTTTCTATAGTTATTTATGTAACATTCATGTTTTTCTTAAGATTTAAACATTGTGGGGTGCATGGGAAGGGTAAACAGATTTTAGGGTACTATGGGTTCCCCCAAGTTACTTGGTTACGATTTTGAAAAATTATGTACCCTCAACCTGTTTGTGAAATTATCAATGAATATGATTTTGTCAATTTGTTTGACTTACCCACCTATGTAATTGCATGGCTTAAAAAGGTTAAACAAGGAACATGGATTTTAAAGGCTTTGTTGGCTATGTTTTGATTTAATGAACAAAGGGGGTTGAGACATTCCCCCAAGTTAAACATGATTGTTATTGCATTGAGATAAGCTTGCAAGTATAAGGGTATGACGATACCCATATGTTCCTTAATGTTTGGTTCAATAAATAATAAATGGGTTATGTGAAACTTATTTTAAATTGGGCTTAAATGGGGTTATGTAGCTAAGTCGTGAAGGTGTAGGTCTTGGAGTACTTATATTGGAAAGTCATGTTTGCCAACATAAGGTTTGGTCTTAATGACCTGTGTGAATGGTTCGCACTATAGATGTATATTTGTATCTTAGATTGATGTGGGGTCAGGGCATTCCCTGATTTTCCTCGATACCTCCAGTTCGTGAGGCTAACATGCACTTGGACCCTTTCAGCAGGGTGAGCTGAACCCATATAGCCTGTGGGTGGAATGTTTATGACAGTTGAGCTACATAGTCCAGGTTAAGGTTTTAAAGTTCATGCTAAGCCTTGTTCCCTTTTTAGGCATATGATATATATACGTATGTATTACATGATGTTGTGCATTAGCCTTACTAGTATTTGAATTATGGATCATGGTATTTAATTTCATCCTTTATCCCTGAGTTACACGCTAGTTGCATCAAATGGCTAGTTGCATATTGTACCAATCCCTAAGTTACACGCTAGTGTTCAAATGGCTAGTTACAAGAACAATTTTGAGAGTCTTGTTGCATATTGCTGAGTATTGCAATATTCCTAGAATGAAATTTATCTCCCCAAAATATTTAATGTCAAAGGGCTACCCAATATTTTTTTTATCCTTCTTCGATAAAATGATATTCTAAATTTAAAGACATCACGTCATATGCAAATAGTAACATGCATGTGATTTATTTCAAGACTAATTATTCATTTGTTACACTATTTATACATGTTCTCAAACGTGCAAACTCACATTTTCTAGGATGATATTTTTCCCTTTCATTAGCCCCCAGTATTTCAAGAATTTAAATACCATTTTATGTTTAGAAAAGTAGTATTACTTTATTCATTAAAAATATTAGGTAGAAAATATTTTTACCTTTCTTCCACTAGAAGTAGAAAAGTTCTTTTACCTTTCCTTTGCTTGAGTTGAGCAAGTAAAAAATACCTTACTCTTCATCTCTTTCCTTTCATATCTTGAAGAGACTAGTCACATTGAGATGTTGAATCTCCATCTTCATATCTGTATTTTTCAAACTATAACAAAACATGAATCTCCTTAAAATTGTTGGTATAATATACCACAATTACAATAAATTACAGTTGAAATAATAAAATCAACAAAAATGAAGAAAATAAAATAATCTTCTTCTTGGCTCAAGCACGGATATCTCGCTCTCTTTAAGGAGCTTCAAGCTTACTGCAGCATAATCTACACCGATCCAGCAGTATCAACTCTTGACTTGTCACCTCTAGGATACAATAGTCTATCAACGATGTACAACTCAAGAAACTCCAGAGTAGTTGAAGAGTCAGCTCCTCCACAAAAAACATTCCTTCAACATATTATTATTCTCTTTTGTATAGTGAATATAGTTTTAGACTTAGAATATTTTCTTTTTCTCAACTCTCTCTTTCACTAATATAATTTTTATACTTGTCATATTTTTTTATTAATTGATGTATCAAACACAAAGGAAAAAACATCACAATTTATAGGTGTAGAATTCTTTCATATAATGAATAGGATAAATGAGGGGTAGTAATGTGCGTAGATGGATAGTTTTGATGTTTCACAAGTTACATGAAACTAATGGCCATGAAGTACCGTAAAATTAATGACCATGAGAGTTACCAGAACTAATGGTCATATGAGTTACAAGAACTAATGGTCATCCTTTACCACAATTTATACCCACTAACATATGCACTTCATATATTAAGTTAATAATGAAATGCATATATACCAACATTCTCTCACTCATTTTAATATTAAAATAAGAGAGTATTTCACCAAATTAGTTGAAGGGAGACTGCCATGCATAATGAAGGTGTGTGCTTCATTGAACCTTCACTTAGTAAAATAGTAAACAATACTCCAGAGTCAGTAGTGGTCTCGACTTGAACTATGACTACTTAAGAGAAATAAAGTATCATTGTTTATGCACAATAATCAAGGAGTTGACATAATCTTTAACATCTAGCATATTATGGTTATGTGTTATCCCAATTTTTCATGAGTGTTTTCAAGAATAAGCCTAATTAAAAAGAGACCTACTTCCACATTCATATAGGTGAAATTTGACAAAGGGTGGTCCTGCAATATCGACACCGTACTCATACAAGATATAAAATTTCATTAAGAGTTGTCAGACTCAACCGTTCATAAATCATTATAGGAACAAAACGTACTCACATCATAGGAAGGATTAAACAATAGTGTATCCCACACCCAGTCATCATATGATTCGTTCTACCCACTGAACCTAGTTATAGGATCTCTAGTTCCCAAGTTAGGTTTTCTTATATATGATTCATAATTTTTCTATAGGCTTCATTCCTTCTTTTTGATGTGCTTCAGACTATTTATCTTACCAAGATTTTAGCCTATGAATTTGCAAGGTTATCATAGTTAATACAATTAATATTGGTATATAATTGATCAATATGATCTCATGATATTGTATTTTTCTCCTTATGGTTTGAATTTACCATTAGAAAAATGATTTATACTTTATCAATAAATTTTGGTGCGATCACTATAACTCAAAACTAGAGAAATCAATTTCTCAAAATAAAGTGATTAATCAATTGACTTTTTTGCTAGTTGCATCTAAATAATCAGTTCAACCTCCGTAGTAGAGTTAACAAATAATAATTAATTTTTTTAATTTCAACAAATAACATTAATTTTTTTCATTGCATAAAAAAATACTTTAGCAGAATATTTTTCTTTTTAAAACAAGCTTCTACTGTTGTACCAAGTAAATATACCTATTTGCTTGTATCTGCTAAGTATTTTTTATTGCATATACATTATCATGCCAAGTTGAAACACCCTAGTTTATGGACCTTAGAAAATTTCCTGGTCTCTGGACCCAATATGACTCATGAGTAAGAGCCGCATGTTGAGGTATGGATGGTATGGTCCAGTCGTATACTAACCGGTGTTGGTTGGTGGGAAGGTGTAACACCCCACAAAAATCATCTACATGGTATCTCACCTAGTAACATGTTTGAGAGACTAGCAACTTGAAAATTTCTTATTTGTCAAAAAGGACTTAGTCACATTTTAAGATCCTAAACTTGTGTGATCTCTAAATCAATTTTTCCAATCTTGCGATATGGATTTTTAAGTTGTTTCATGTTCTGGGGAGTAAAGGGGATGTGTTAGGGAAGTTTTAGATTTTTCAGACAGTGTTAGACGTGATATTGGATATTGGAAATGGTGAATCGACACGAAGTCAACGTATCGCATCGATGAATGCATCAATGAAATAGTGGACTAACGCGATATCGACTTGTCACGTCGGTTGGCGCGTCAGTGCCCAATTCGCAATTTCATTTTAAATTCTGGGTTAGGAGGGGTATATTAGTCAATTCTCCTCATCTAAACTTTATCTTAACACGAAATTAAATCATTTTTGGGGAAAAATACATCAGAAACCTCTTACAATCTCTCAAATCAAAAGCCCTACTCTCTTCTCCTAGATCAAGAGTTCATCTTTAAAGTCAAAAATTTCAAGAACTTAAGCGAGATTTGGAGCCCACCCTTCCTCCTAACTGATCTAAGGTACTTGGAGTTTTCCTAAAACTACATGGGCATAAGGAAATTATTTCAACAATATTTAAACATTATGAAATCATGAATTCTTGAAGGGTTTTTGGAACTTATGTTACGATTTTGCTTTATGAATTCTTTAATGGTATAATTGATTTGGTCTTGAGGCCTTTCCTCTAACTTTAATTTATAATCATGTTTAAGTATATACATATATATGTATGCATTGATGAGTTTGAATGATGAATTGAGAGCTTGAACTATTAGAAATCTCTCTCTTATTTACAAGCTTCTTGTTTTCGTAAGTTATGATTTATTGAAAAATGCATTAGTGGAAGCATGATATAAATGCCTTGATTTTTTTTATGACTTGATTGTGGTTTGAACTGAAGAGAGGGTGCTTTACTTGTTGTTTAAGGTTAAAGATGTGATTAATAAGACAGCATGTTTTGTCACTAGTTTCACGACCACCACATATTTGTTGAAATACTAAAAAGAATGACTTTTATTTGATTTGATAAATGTTTGAAGTATGAATCTTTTGAATTGTTTGAAGTATGGTGGTCCAAGCTTTATGTTTTGAAAGAAGAGATTTTAATATGATATTATGGATCAAATATAAAACTTGCAAGTCTTAGTATGATGATACCAAATCAGATAAGGCCATGATAAACTCATAACAGAATACAGATTTAATTTCAGATTACCAATTTTGAACTCAAATAGATGCATGCTTAGAATAGATTAAAAAGTGGGCACTAAGAGAGTTAGGTAGTTACCTGATGTAGGCATGGGTCATACGATTCATTTCCCAAAATTGTATTTTTCTGATACGGGTTTATTATTTCCCCAAGAGGGATTATACGCTGCCCTAGTGCCCTGGGGCATATCAGATTCAGATACTTCAACCCTTGTGGAAAACTTGGGTTAGGGGCTTGGCCGTCGAGTTAATGGCAGATCCCATATTTCCCATAGAAAACTTTTAGATGTGTAGGGTGTACCACCTAGCTCAGAAGTAATACAAAGTATAGAATTGCATTGACAAGATTATTTTAAGATCTTTTGTGATGGCCCATATATTTTAAACCATTTCATACATAATGTTATATGACTTGCTCTCACCTATGTTATATATGTAAAAATTCACTATTTTGGATTGCTCTGCATACCAGTACAATTGTATTGACCCCCTATATTTTAGGGTCTGAGGCTCAGTCTAGAGGTCCTGCTTAGCCGTAGAGTTTTTGAGAAAGAAGTTAAGTCTGCAGCTGGTGAGCCATTTCTATTCCAGAAGGCTTATTTCTTGTTAGATAATTTTCATTTACTCTGGTTTTGGTCCACTAGGGGCCTTGTCCCAGTTTCAGATAGTTTGATAATTCCATATGTAATTGAGATTTTGCAAACTGGAACAGATATTGTCTAAGTATTGATTTACTTATTTTTGAAATGTTAAACCGAACTCAGAGTATGACCTTGATTCCTTTTGTTCTATTCTACATCTTTTCTTTATTATTATGAATGTTTTTTATGAGCACCAGACAACAAGGGGTGCCTGAGCCTACACAATTCGGGATGCTCGTCGCGGTCAGGGTCCCGACTCGGGTCGTGACAAACTTGGTATCAGAGCATGGTTCATGGTCCCAGGGTGTCTACAAAATTACGGCAGGTAGAGTCCTGTTTATTCGTGTGTAGCTCGCCACATTTATAAGTAGGAGGCGACTAGGCGTTTGGGGATATTTTCCTTATTTGTGATTTAGTTCGTGCGGTAGAGTCTAAAAGTCCCCTAATCAATGATCTCTTGTATTTCAGAAAAGATAACATACCTCCACGTTGCTCCAATGATCAGACTGCCCAAATTGAAGATATTTGTCCTACCCATGGGATGAGGACATGTAATAGGGCTCACACTTCTGAATTTATAGCTCCTTCGAGAGTCCCTCCTGTTCAGACCAGCCCACCCAAGGCACTTAGGGCTCCCCGGCCAAAGACTAACCACACCCAACCTCCCTAAAGAGAGATATCAAAAGCTGAGTTCAAACAAGTGATGTATATAATTGTACAGTTTGTGGCTTCACAGACCCGACAATTGAAGGATGTTGGGTCTATGTCTGGTGTGTCCGAGACTAGGTGTGTGGGTCAGTTTATGAGGTTAAAACCACCTAATTTTATAGGTACAAAGGTAGAGGAGGATCCAGAAGAGTTTGTGAACGAGATGGAGAAAATTTTTTGAGTAATCCATGTGGATGAAGTGGAAGGGGTTGAGCTAGCGGCTTATCAACTTAAAGAGGTATCAAATTAGTGGTACAATGAGTGGGAAGATTTGAGAGTAGAAAATGTTGAGCCTTCTATGTGGGCAAATTTGTGGAAGCTTTCCTTGACCAATTCTTTTCCCAAGAGTTGAGGGAGTCCAAGGCTAAAGAGTTTATGAATTTGAAAAAGGGAAAGATGAGCGTCAAATAGTACACCCTGTGTTTCAATCAACTATTTCGTTATGCCCTGGAATTGGTGGGGAATATGAGGGCCCGTATGACAAAGTTTGCATCCGTTCTTTCGGATGACTTAGTGTTGGAGTGCAAAGGGGTGATATTGAATAGGGATATGGACTTCTCCAGATTATCAGTTCACATGCAGGAAGTTGAGGAATAGAAAAAGAGGGTTGCTGAAGCACAGGAGAAGGAAAGATAGACCAAGAGGGCCAGACGGCAGATCAAAACTACATTGAGCACCAAGATGGTAATTGGGGTAACAGGTGGCTGAAGAAAAAGTTCTGGAGTAATGTTCAGCCTGCAGCCAACGCGTCTGTACCCAGAGCTCTAGTTGATCAGTGTTTTTAGAATTTCCAGCCTATCCATGGGCCGAGAGTACAGGGTACACAGTAGCAAGGAAGAATGGCGCAACCTGCTAGGTCATACCTTTGCTATAATACGTGTGGTAAGTACCATCCAGAAAGGTGCCAGTTTGGCAGGCTAGTGTGTTATGCATATGGCTAGCCAGGTCATATTCAGAGGGATTGTCCATCTGTTAAAGAAAGTATTAGAGGTTCTAAGTCCCAAGCAAACTCCTCCACGCCACCACCGCCTTCCAAGGGCGCTACTTCAGCTATCAAGAGCAGTCGCAATCGATTGTACGCTTTATCAAATTATTAGGAGGCAGAGGCCTCACCAGATAGAGTCATGGGTATGTTACAAATCTTTTCCCATGATGTGTATGTATTACTTGACCCTGGGTCTACTTTGTCTTATATGACCCTATATGTGGCAGCCGGTTTTGGGTTTGAGCCTAAAGTTATTGCAGAACCTTTCTCTGTTTCCACTCCTATAGGTGATTTTGTTGTGGCTAGGAGGATATATAAAAACTGTGTTGTGTCTATTTATAGCCGTGATATCATGACAGATCTCATAGAGCTTGATATGGTTGATTTCGATGCCATTCCAGGACTAGACTGGCTCTATTCGTGTTACGCTATGCTGGACTGTAGAACCTGAAAAATTACCTTCTCTTTTTCAAATGAACCTATGATAGAATGGGAAGGGAATTCTTTAGCACCTAGAGAGAAATTCATATCTTACCTCAGAGCCCGTAAGCTTATTTTTAAAGGTTGTTTGTATCATCTCATTCGGGTTAAAGATTCAAATACTGAAAGTCCTTCTCTTTAGTCTATCCCTATGGTTAATGAATTTCTAGAAGTCTTTCCCGATGATCTCCTAGGAATTCCACCTAATAGTGAGATAGATTTTACAATTGATTTATTGCCAAATACCCATCCCATTTCTATTCTGCCCTATAGAATGGCTCCTACAGAATTAAAGGAGTAGAAAGAACAGCTAACAGATTTTCTTGACAAAGTGTTTATCTATCCTAGTATTTCTCTCGTAGGTGCACCTGTACTCCTCATGCATAACAAAGACGAATCCCTCCGCATGTGTATAGACAACCGTAAGCTGAATAAGGTCACTGTCAAGAACAAATATCCCCTTCCTAGAATTGATGATCTCTTTGACCAACTTTAGGGTGCTAGGTGTTTTTCAAAGATAGATCTTTATTCGGGGTATCATCAATTGAAGGTTAGGGAGGCTGATATTCCTAAAATAGCTTTCCAAACTCGATATGGCCATTATGAATTCTTACTCATGTCCTTCGGATTGACTAACACCCTTGTAGCTCTCATGGACCTAATGAATAGGGTGTTCCATCAGTTTCTAGATCTATTTGTAATAGTTTTCATTGATGAATTTTGATTTATTCTAAGAGTGAGGAGGATCATGTCAATCACCTCCGAATCATTCTTCAGACCCTCAAAGATCATAGATTATATGCAAAATTTTCCAAGTATGAATTTTGGCTTACTACTATTGCTTTCTTGGGGCATATTGTGCCTAGTGAGGGAATTAAAGTTGATTTCTAAGAGATTGAGGCAATAAGAAAATAGCCCAGACCCACGACTCCAACTGATATTCAGAGCTTCTTGGGTTTGGCGGGGTATTATCTGAGGTTCGTAGAGAGTTTTTCTTCCAAAGCTTCTCCACTTACCAGGTTGACACAGAAAAAGGTAAAATTTTTGTGGTTTGACTCCTGTGAGAATAGTTTCAAGAAGTTGAACGACAAGTTGACTATTGTACCTATTTTAACCCTTCCCGAGGGTATAGAAGGTTTTGTTATATACTATGATGCTTGTTGAGTGGGACTTGGATGTTTACTTATGCAGCATGGCAAGGTGGTACCTTATGCATCTAGGCAGTTGAAGGTACACGAGCGAAATTACCCCACTAATGACTTGGAGTTAGCAGTTCTGGTGTTTCCATTTAAAATATGGTGGCACTATCTTTATGGGGTACATGTTGATACATTCACTGACCATAAAAGTTTGTAGTATGTTTTCTCACAGAAAGAACTAAATCTCTTATTGAGCTATTAGCTGGAACTGTTGAAAGATTATGACATGAGCCTGCACTATCATCTAGGTAAGGCGAATATGATGGCCGACGCCCTCAGCAAATTATCTATGGGATTCTTTCTCATGTTGAGAAAAGAAAGAGGGAGATGGTGAAAGATATTCACTAGCTTACAAATCTAGGAAAACAACTTTTGGATTTCAAAGATAGAGAAGTAGTTGTGCATAAAGTATCTACATCTTCCTTATGTGTGGAAGTTAATGAGAAATAGGCCGAGGATCCCATTTTGGTGTAGATTAAGAAAGATGTGGGTCAACAGAAGGTGATGGCATTTGAAATTAGCAGTGATGGTATTTTGAGGTACCAAGGCAGGCTGTGTGTACCAAATGTGGATGGTTTGCAAGGGATAATCCTTGATGAATCTCACACTTTGAAGTATGTGGTTCACCCAGGCTCTAGTAAGATGTACCATGATCTTAAAGCTATATATTGGTGGAATAATACGAAACATGATGTTGCTGATTTTGTTTCCAAGTGTTTGAATTGCCAACAAGTTAAAGTTAAAAATTTGAAACCAGGTGGCACTTCCCAAGAGATAGCTTTGCCTATGTGGAAGTGGGAGATGTTCAATAGGGACTTCATCATGGGACTTTCGAGGTCCCAAAACCAATATGATTCCATTTGTGTAATTGTGGACCAGATGACCAAGTCATCTCACTTTCTGCCGAAGAGGACTAACTATTTGGAAGATGATTATGCCAAGTTATACATTAAGAAAATAGTTCGCTAGCAAGTGACACCAGAATCCATTATATCTGATCGAGGTACACAATTTTATTCATAGTTTTGGCAATCTTTTTAGAGGGTTTTAGGTACCAGAGTGAACCTAAGTATTGATTCCAACCTCAGATCGATGGGCAAGTTGAACGAACCATTCAGATCCTGGAGGATATGTTGAGGGCATGTGTAATTTACTTCAAAGATAGTTGGGTAGATCATTTGCCATTGATAGAGTTCGCCTACAATAATAGTTACTATGCTAGCATTAAGATGGCTCCTTTCAAAGCACTTTATGGGAAAAGGTATAGATCACCGATTGGATGGTATGGAGTGGGTGAAACATGCTTGTTTGGGCATGATCTTGTACATCAAGCAATGGAGAAGGTGAAAATCATTAGAGAATGACTTAAGACAGTTCAGAGTGGTCAAAAGTCCTATGCTGATGTTAGAAAAAGAGAGTTAGAATTTGAGGTTGGTGATTGGGTATTTCTCAAAGACTCCCTCATGAAAGGAGTCATGCATTTTGGAAAGAAGGGGAAATTTAGTCCTTACTTTATATGACCATACCAGATTTTGTGAAGGATAGGTAGAGTTGCCTATGAATTGGAACTGTCCGTGAGTTTAGGCTCTGTACATCCCGTGTTCCATGTGTCTATGTTGAAAAAATATATTGGGGACCATTCCTTGGTGTTGCCTATTGAGGAAATCAATATGAAAGACTCTTTGACATATGAAGAAAAACCTGTTTCTATTCTGGATCATCAAGTTTGGAAGCTAAGAAGCAAGGAAATAACTTCGGTTAAAGTGTTGTGGAAAAATCAGAAAGTTGAGAAAGCTACTTGGGAGTCGGAGGATGATATTTGTGTAAGATACCCAAATCTTTTTTATCTGGTGAATGATGAAATAGAGGGTAAAATCCTTGCCTTATTCTTTTTATATTCTACTCACTGAGATAAATCCTACTTACCTGTGTTCTGCATCATCATTCGGGGACGAATGATCCCAAGGGGGAATAATGTAACACCCCACAAAAATTTTCTACACAGTATCTCACCTAGTAATATGTTTGATAAGCTAGCAACTTAAAATTTTCCAAAGTGTCAAAAAGTACTTAATCACATTTTAAGCTCCTAAACTTGTGTGATCTCTAAATTGATTTTTCCTATCTTGATATATGCATTTTTAAGTTGTTTCATGTTTTGGGGAGTAAAGAGGATGTGTCGGGGAAGTTTTAGATTTTTCGGACAGCGTTAGAGGTGAGATTGGGTGTTGGAAATGATGAACCTATGCATAGTCGATGTGCCATATTGATGGATGCATTGATGAATCAGTGGACTGACACGATATGGCGTGTTGCATCGGTTGGCGCGTCGATGCCCAGTTCATGATTTTTTTTTAAATTCTAGGTCAGGAGGGGTATATTTCCCCTAATCTAAACTCTTCTTAACATGAAAATAAATTGTTTTGGGGGAAAATACATCAGAAACCTCTTACAATCTCTCAAATCAAAAACCCTAGTCTCTTCCCCCTATGATCAAGAGTTCATCTTTGAAGTCAAGAATTTTGAGAACTTAAACGAGATTCAGATTGCACCCTTCCTCCTAAGTGATCTAAGGTACGTGGGGTTTTTCTAAGACTACATGGGCATAAGGAAATTGTTTCAACTATATTTAAACATTGTGAAATCATAAATTCTTAAAGGGGTTTTGGAGCTTATGTTACAATTTTGCTTTATGAATTCTTTAGTGGTATAATTGATTTGGTCTTGAGGCCTTTCCCCTAACTTCGACTTATAATCATGTTTAAGTGTGTATATATATATATATATATGTATGCATTGATGAGTTTGAATAATGAATTGAGAGCATAAACTATTATAAATCCCTCTCTTGTTTATAAGCTTCTTATTTTCATAAGTTATGATTTATTCGAAATGCATTAGTGGAAGCATGATATAGATGCCTTGATTTTATTTATGACTTGATTGTGGTTTGAACTGAAGAGAGGGTGCTTTACTTGGTGTTTAAAGTTAAAGATGTTAGTAAGAAGATTGCATGTTTTGTCACAAGTTTCATGACCACATATTTGTTGAAATGCTGAAAAAATGACTTTTACATGATTTAATAAATGTTTGAAGTATGAATCCTTGGAATTGTTTGAAGTATGGTGGTCCAAGCTTTATGTTTTGAAATAAGATATTTTAATATGATAATTATCGCTCAGTTATACAAATTGCAAGTCTTGGTATGACGATACCAAATAAGATAAGGCCATGATAAACTCAGAACAGAATACAGATTTTATTTCAGATTTTTGATTTTGAACTCAAATAGATACATGTTTAGAATAGATTAAAAAGTGGTCACTAACAGAGTTAGGTGATTACCTGAAGTAGGCATGGGTCATACGATTCATTTCCTGAAACTGTATTTTGCCAATACGGGTTTATTATTTCCCCAAGAGAGATTATACGCTGGCCTAGTGCCCTGGGGCATATCAGATTCAGATACTTCAACCCTTCCGACGAACTTGGGTTGGGTCTTGGCCGTCAAGTTAATGGCAGATCCCATATTTCTCATGGGAAACTTTCAGATATGTAGGGTTTACTACCTAGCTCAGAAGTAATATAAAGTATAGAATTGAATTGACAAGATTGTTTTAAGATCTTTTGTGATGGCCCATGTATTTTAAACCATCTCATGCATAATGTTTTATGACTTGCTCTCACCTATGTTATATATGTAGACATTTATTATTTTGGATTGCTCTGTGTACCAGTACAATTGTATTGACCCCCTATATTTTACGGTCTGAGGCTCAGTCTAGAAGTCCTGTTAAGCCGTAGAGTTTTTAAGAAAGAAGTGAAGTGTGCAGCTGATGAGCCTTCTCTATTTTGTAAGGCCTATTTCTTTTCAGATACTTGTTATTTACTTTGGTTTAGGTCCACTGGTGGCCTTGTCTCAGTTTTAGACAGTTTGATAATTTTATATGTAATAGAGATTTTGCTTACTGGAATAGATGTTGTCTAGGTGTTGATTTTCTTATTTCTGAAATATTAAAACAAACTCGGAGTATGACCATGATTTTGTTTGTTAAATTCTGCATCTTTTCTTTATTATTATGAATGATGGTCATGAGTACCAGACAGGAAGGGGCGCTCGAGCCTACATGGTTTGGGATTCTCATCGCAGCCAGGGTCCCAACTCGAGTCGTGACTAAAGGACTTTAGTTACTGTAATGGATATGACTTAGGGGTACGAGTGGTATTGGTCGTTATGGATAGTTTGGTTCCTTCACTTAATCTTAGACTTGGTTACTTAGGTTGGATCTGAGTATGAGTGGATCACCATGAGTCGTAAGCTAGGGTACGAGTCATACCAAGGACTCGTATAGTGGATAGTGTCTAATTCTTCCTTGGGTTTAAATCTGCCAAGGGTACGGATTGTATGTTGTCAATACGACTTAGTTGGATGAGTCATATGCTGGATAGTGTTTGATCCAGGGGTTAAGGCTAGGATACAAGTGAAGGATACCAATCATATCTGAGAATAAGACTCATGTTCATCAATCGTATTCCTATGATAGGATTTTGGTGCAACTTAAGTGGGAGTATTCTGAACATATCCCCATACATCCTAATAGGGTCCCGCAACTTTTAACCTACTTAGAAGGTTATTTACCCTATTATTTCATTTATTAACAGTTAGAAACTCTTCTAAACACTCTATAATTCTCTTAAGAGCTTTTGGCCTAGGGGAGCTAGGGTTTCAACCAAAGGATCAATTTGGGGCTTGTATTGGTGATTTTTTTTCATTATCATCTTGGTTTAAGGCATGTTCTCTTCCCTCATTGTTAATTCTAACTAAATTCATGGTCTTCATGAATGTTTTTATGATTTCATTGACTGTATGATTTTGGTTTTCATATATGAATTGGGGGTTTTGATGTTAAATGGTTGGTTATGGTTTCCAAGGTATTAATTATACTTTTATATGCATTAATGGTGTTTTTGGATAATTGAATTACATGGGAATGGTTTAATGGTAATTGGAACTGGTTTTGGTCATATTATGCCCTCAATGTGTTTGACAAAATACTTTTACAGATATGTTCATTGCATTTACTCCTTTTAATAGAACTCTTTCATGTTTTAAAACTTGGTAAGGGAATTATGCATGGTTTAAATAGCTTGGAATGGTAAATAGCTAATGGTTATGCTTGAGAGGCACATAGAATCCCCCAAGTGATTTAATATAGTAAATGAAAGGGCACTTGAAAGTCCTCTTAAACCAATAAATGGTTGGTTATGGATGATAATTGCAAGTAAGGATTGGTATGACAATACCAATATCAATGTCCTTAGTTAATAAATGGATAATAGCTTGGTTATGTGGAAATTGGTTTTAATTGGATAATAATGGCAGGGGGTATAGCTAAGTCATGAAAGGTGGAGGTCTCGGAGGGACCAAAATTGAAAACTCATATTTGCCAGTATGAGTTTGATCTTGGTAATCGTGTGCATGATGTCATACTATATTTGGGGGATGTACTAGACATCCCAAGGGATACTTCTATGGTCGTGTGGCTACACGTACTGGGGCCTTTTCAGTAAGGAGAGATAAATCTATATAGCCCGTGGGTGGTTTAGGACAGCAAAGCTACACATCCTAGGTAAAAGTTTTAAAGGCATGCTAAACCCGATCCCCTTTTCCCGACATAGTTATACATATATATGTGTGTGTGTGGTTGTGTACATATGGATGGTTGTACTTGGTTTTATAAATGGCATTATTTTATCCTTACCCTGAGATCATGCTAGCGGTCACTCGCTAACCCCATCTACTTGTGGCTGTATACCCACGTTATGCAGAAATTGGTCATTCTACTCTTCCTATATAGTGATTGACTTAGGGAGAGCATTTGGACTGAAGTAGTAAGCTTTCTTCCTTTTGGAAGGCTCTATTTTATGTTATGGATATTTCTTGACACTTTGATTTTATTTTGGATATTATTTTTGGCTATGGTTGGTGGTATGTCCCAACCGAATTTTGTTACTCTGTTGGTTAGAGGCTTTGTGGTACTTTTATGGGTTGGAATGGACGGGGCCGGTATTGGTGTCTTTCTTAGCATTAGAATAAGCTGAAAGGCTGACTTCATAGGACGGTATTATTAGTTGTTCCATCCTATTTCATTTTGGGATTATTATATTGTGTTTGGAACATCCTTGGTTATGGCTTGGTTTGTGGCCCTTATTTTGTATGGTTGGATTATTGGTATGGGGTGGTTGGAATTGACTGGGCCAGTCACGGTTGTGATCTTATCCCTGAGTTTTTATGTGAGATGTTACACTATTTTGGTACATGCTCATAATTCAGGCAACTCAGGGAAGGCGACTGGAGGTTGGGTTGGGTAACGGGGGTGGTCTTTGGTCCTGGATGAACTTAGAATGCCCATTACGTAAGGCCCTAGGGTGAGTCGTGTCAAGTTGGTATCAGAGCCTAAGTCTATGGTCAATTAGGAGTCCATAAAGCCATGTCGAGTAGAGTCTCTATTAGGGGTGTGTAGCACGCCACCCTCATAAGGGAGAGGATACAAGTTATCTAGGAATGTTTCACCTTCTTGTTATTCTATTTTCAAGCTTAGAGACTTAGTCCTAGAATCTTGTCTAATCCTTTTTTGTTCATCTTTCAGATTATGTCTCGTAGATCAGGAACACTAGGAAATTCTTTTATCCCATCTGGGGATAATGCTTAAGGGGTGCATCCTACTTCTAGGGTTTATCTTCGAACTCATGGTCCTATCTCTTATAATTTTGGAGTTCCACCCATTGCTACTAGTCCTCCTCAGGGTGAGGTGACTAATGCAGAATTTCATCAGTCTACTCATGTGATTGCGAAATTAGTTATTGTTTAGGTTGAGCGGGATGTGTTCGGTATTTTATTCATTGAGGCCATAAGGGTTGGCTAATTTATGAAGCTAAGTCCTTTCACTTTTTTTTGAGTGAACATGGAGGAGGATCCACAGGGCTTTTTGGATAAAATAGAGAAGATATTTTGGGTGATGTAGGGTACCAATATGGAAGGGAGTAAACTTTGCAGCTTATCAGCTCAAAGAGAATGCATATCAGTGATATAAAGAGTAGGATAGGGATAGAGGAGATGTGGAGGAGTCATCCTTATGGGATGCCTTCTTTGATACTTTTTTGGATTATTTCTTTCCCTAAGAGTTGAGAGAAGCAAAGATGGAAGAGTTTGTGAAGCTCTAGCAGGGGATAATGACTGTCAAGGAATATGACTTAAAGTTTCATCAATTGTAAAGGTATGCTCCTTATTTAGTTACTACCTTGCGGGCAAGAATGAGGAAGTTCACTTCTGGGTTAAATTGAGATTTGATTTTGGAGACCAAGACTGCCTTGCTGATTAAGGATATGGATATCTCTAGGTTGATTGTTCATATGCAGCAAGTAGAGAATGAGAAAAAGAAATAGGTAGAGTTTGGGAATAGCCAGGGTAAGAGGGATAGGTTTTCTGACCAAGGATATGGTTAGTCTCAGGGTGGTCGAGATGGTGGCAAATAGTAGAAAAATAAGTAGGGGAGTTATGGTTCCTACTCTTCTGCTAGTGGTCCTTACCAGTCGGGTGACAGGCGTCATCAAGATAGTGACAATTTCTGGGTGCAGGGTGCCCAATCTCAGGTAAGCGGAGGGTAGTCAATTTCTCCATGCCCTCCTTGTTGGTTCTATGGTCATCCTCATTGGGGTTATTGCGATGAAGGAAGGGATAAATTCTTCAAGTGTGGCCAGACAGGCCATCGACTCAGGGATTATTCAGTTAATAAAGTAGATATGGGGGCGAATAAGATTCATGTGGCTTCATTTTCTACTCCTACACCTGGTGGTGTTGAATCTTCTTCTATTACTGCTCTTGGTTCTAGTGTTGGATGAAATAGGTTGTTTGCTCTGGCATCTCTACAGGAATTCAAGGCATCACCAGATGTCATTACTGGTATGTTACATCTTTTCTCTTATGACATATCTTGTTTGCTTGATTCGAGGTCCACTATCTCGAATGTAACTCCTTATGTGGCAGTATCTTTTGGTTTCGATCCAAAAGTTATTTTAGATTATTTTTTCTATTTTTACCCCAGTAGGTAACTCAGTTATTTCTAAGAGATTCTATATGGGGGTATCTATTGGTGGCAAGAAGACCTTGGTGGATCTATTTAAGTTAGATATGGTAGATTTCGATATCATTCTGGGTATGGATTAGTTACACTCTTGTTACGCATCCTTGGATTGTCGGACCCGTAAAGCTATCTTTAGGTTCCCTAGTAAACTGATCATAAAATGGGAGGATGTTTTTTTAGCTCCTACGAGAGGTTTATTTCTTATTTTAGAGCTCGGAGGTTAATCTCCAAAGGTTTACTTTATCATATGGCCCGAGTTAAAGATTCTAAATTGGAAGGTCCTTCTTTCTAGTCAGTTCCAGTGATTAATGAGTTTTCAGAGGTCTTTTTTGATGATCTTCCTGTTGTTTCTCCGAATAGGGAGATAGAGTTTGGTATTGATCTAATTCTGGATACTCATCAAATTTTTATTCTTTCGTTTAATGGCTCCAGCTGAGTTAAGGAAACTTAAGGATCTTCTGGATAAGGGGTTTATTCATCCTAGTATATCTTGTTGGGGTAAACTGATATTGTTTGTACATAAGAAATATGGTTTCCTTCGGATGTGCATTAACTATAGGCAGTTGAACAAGGTGACGGTCAAGAACAAATATCATTTTCTAAATATAGACAATCTGTTTGACCAGTTTCAAGGTGGCAAGTTCTTTTCTAAGATAGATCTTTGGTCTGGATGCCATCAGCTAAAGATTAGGGAGGTGGATATCTCTAAGATGGCTTTTTATACTCGGTATGGGTACTTTGAGTTCTTGGTAATTTCATTTGGGTTGACAAATACTCTAATGGTGTTTATAGATTTGATGAACAGAGTTTTTCATCAGTATTTGGATCTTTTTATTATTGTGTTTATTGATGACATTCTATTTTATTCGAAGAGTGAGGTGGATCATGCTAATTACCTCCCTGTGGTGTTGCAGACCTTAAACAAACAACAGTTGTACGCCAAGTTCTCCAAGTATGAGTTTTGGTTGAATGCTGTAACTTTTTTGGTTTATATTATTTCTAATAAAGAAATCATGGTGGATCTGCAGAAAGTTGTTGCGGTGAGGAGGTGTCCTAGACCTATGACTCCATCCAACATTTAGAGCTTCTTGGGTTTAGCAGGGTATTACAGGCAGTTTGTGAAAAGCTTTTCATCGATAGTTTCTCCTTTGACTAAGTTAACTCAGAAAAAGGTCAAGTTTTCTTGGTCAGATACTTGTGAAGGAATTTTCAAGAACTTAAAAAATAAGCTAACTTCAGCTTCAATTTTGACTTTTTTGGAAGGCAATGATGGGTTCGTGGTTTATTTTAATGTATCTCGGGTAGGGCTTAGTTGTGTGTTAATGCAGCATGAAAAGGTGATTACCTATGCTTTCAGGCAGTTAAAAGTACATGAGAGGAATTATCCTACTCCTGATTTGAATTTATTGATGGTTGTGTTTTCTTTGAAAAAATAGCAGCATTATTTGTATGGTGTACACGTGGATATCTTTTCTGATCATAAGAGTCTACAGTATGTATTCTCCCAGAAAGATCTTAATCTCAGGCAGAGGAGATGGGTTAAGCTTCTCAAAGATTATGATATGAGTCTTCACTATCACCCAGGTAAGGCTAATGTGATTGGTGATGCTCTTAGCAAATTATCCATGGGGAGTTTAGCTTATGTGCAGGAAGATAAGTGGGAATTGGTAAAGGATATTCACCACTTGGCTAATCTTGGGGTTCACCTCTTGGACTCCAAAAATGGTAGTGTGGTGGTGCAAGAAGTAGTTCGATCATCTCTTGGTGCGGAGATTAAGGAGAATCAAGTGTTGGATCCTATCTTGATGAAAATAAAGAGTGACGTTGGTGGGAAAAAGTTAGTGGTGTTTGAGATCAATAGGGATGGTACTTTACAATACTAAGGGAGGTTGTGTGTTCCTGATATCGATGAGTTGGGACAAAGGATTTTGGCTAAGTGACATGAGTCGCGTTATGTAGATCATCTCAGCTCGTCTAAGATATATCATGATCTCAAGGAGATCTATTGGTGGAATGGCATGAAGAGAGACATGGCTGATTTTATGGCCAAATACATGGTGTGTCAATAAGTTAAGGTTGAGAACATGAGGCCAGGAGGGTTGTATCAAGAAATAGATTTTCCCGAATAAAAGTGGGAAGTGATCAATATGGACTTCTTCACTGGACTTCCTAGGTCTCAGAATTAATAAGATTTGATTTAGGTCATCGTGGATAGGATGACTAAGTTTGCACACTTTTTGCCAGTGCAGACTACCTTCTCGGTGGAGGATTATGCTAATTTGTATCATCAGGAGATTTTGAAGCTGCATGGGGTGACTATTTCAATTATTTCTAATTGTGGCACACTATTTATGTCTCACTTCTGGTGGTCTTTTCAGAGAGGGTTGGGAACCAAGGTGAGTCTGAGTACTATTTTTCATCCGTAGATGGATGGGCGAGCAAAGAGAACTATTCAGACATTAGAGGATATGTTTCGGGCCTGTGTGATTAATCATGGTGGCAATTGGGTTGAGCATCTACCTTTGGTGGAGTTTACTTATAATAATATCTATCATCCTTGTATTGGTATAGCTTCTTTTAAGGCATTGTATGGTAGGAGGTACAGATCTCCTATTAGTTGGTTTGAGCTTGGTGAGGCAGACATGTTTGGTCCCAATTTGGTCTACCAGGCCATGGAGAAGGGAAAGATGATTTGGGATAGGCTTAAGGCTGCCCAAAGTCGCCAAAAATCCTATGCGGATGTTAATCATAGAGACTTGGAATTTGAGGTTGGGGACAAGGTTTTCCTCAAGGTATCTCCCATGAACGAAGTAGTGCGGTTTGGCAAGAAAGGGAAGTTTATTCCCCGATATTTGGGTCCCTGTGATTTTGCGAAGAGTTGGTAATATTGCTTATGAGCGTGAGTTGCCTTCTAACTTAAGCTTGGTTCACCCGGTCTTTTATGTCTCCATGTTGAGGAAGTGCATTGGTGATCCTTCTTTGGTTTTTCCTTTGGAAGGATTGGGTATCAAGGATTCTTTATCTTATGAATAAGTCTCGGTTGAGATCTTGGATAGGCAAGTTCATCGGTTGGGGACCAAGAATGTGGCTTCGGTTAAGGTTCTTTGGCGGAACCATAAAGTTCAAGATGCTACATGGGAAATGGAAGAGGACTTGAAGTCCAAATATCCGCATTTGTTTTCTGCTCCTGGGATTCATACGAAAGGTATGTGTCTCTAACACATCTTTATTTTCAGACTTTGCTAAAGTAAAGATTAATATCTTTGCCTCTTTGTTTTCAAACTTTGTTAAAGATTGGAAATATATTTGATAATGTAAATGACTCTTGTGTGTGGTTTCCCTTACCTTGTCCGTCATTCGAGGATGAATGTTCCTAGTGAGGAGGACTGAAACACCCTAGTTTCTGGACCTTAGAATATTTCTTGGAATTTTGGTCTATGGACCTAATGCAATTCATTGGTACAAGCTGTATGTTGGGGTACGGATGGTATGGTCCAGTCGTATACTGACCAGTGTTGGTTGGTGAAAGGATTTCAGTTACTGGAATGGATACAACTTAGAGGTATGAGTCGCAGTGGTGGTTATTGATCATTTGTTTCCTTAACTTAATCTTAGACTTGGTTACTTAGGTTGGATCTGAGTACGAGTAGATCATCATGAGCCATAAACCAGGGTACAAGTCGTACCTAGGACTCGTATGGTAGACAATGTCTAAATCTTCCTTGGGTTTAAATCTTCTAGGGGTATGGATAAAGGGTACAGATCGTATGGTGTCAATACGACTTAGTTTGATGATACGTATGCTGGACAGTGTTTGATCCAAGGGTTGAGGCCAGGATACGAGTGGAGGATACCAATCGTATCAGAGGGTACGACTCATGTGGGTCAGTCATATTCCTCTGATAGGATTTTGGTGCAACTTAAATAGGGGTATTTTAGATATTTTCCCACTTATCCTAATAGGGTCCCACGACTTTTAACCTACTTTGAAGTTTATTTACCCTATTATTTCATTCATTAACACTTAGAAACTTTTCTAAACACTCCATAATTCTCTTAAGAGCTTTTGGGCAAGGGAATCTAGGGTTTCAACTAAAGGATCAATTTGGGGCTTGTCTTGGCGATTTTTTTCGTCATCAACTTGGTTTAAGGCATGTTCCCTTCCCTCATTGTTAATTCTAAATAAAAGCATGGTTTTCATGAATGTTTCCATGATTTCATCTATTGTATGATTTTGGCTTTCAAATATGAATTAGGGTTTTGATGTTAAATGGGTGGTTATGGTTTCCTATGGTTTTTGTTATGCTTTTATATGCATTAAAGGTGGTTTTGGATAATTGGATTGCTTGGGAATGGTTTAATGGTAATTGAAATTCATTTTGATCATATTATACTCCAGTGTGCTTGACAAAATATTTATAAAGATATATTCATTGTATTGACTACTTTTAATGGAACCCTTGCAGGTTTTAAAACTTGGTAAAGGAATTATGCATAGTTTAAATTTCTTGGAATAGTAAATGGCTAATGGTTATGCTTGAGGGGCATATGGAATACTCCAAGTGGTTTAATATGGTAAATAGAAGGACACTTGAAAGTCCCTTTAAACCTATAAATGGTTAGCTATAGATGATACTATCAAGTATGGATTGGTATGACGATATCAATATCAATGGTCTCGGTTAATAAATGGATAATGGCTTGGTTATGTGGAAATTGGTTTTAATTAGGCAATAATGGCGGGAGGTGTAGCTAAGCCGTGGAAGGTGAAGGTCCCTGGGGGACCAAAATTGAAAACTCATATTTTTCGATATAAGGTTGGTCTTGGTGATCGTGTACATGATGTCACACTATATTTGGGGAATGTACTAGTCATCCTAAGGGATAATTCCCTGGTCGTGTGGCTACACACACTAGGGCTCTTTCAGCAGGGGAGCTGAATTCATATAGCCCATGGGTAATTTAGGACGGCAAAGCTGCACAGCCCAGGTAAATATTTTTAAAGGCATGCTAAATCGGGTCCTTTTTCCCGGCATGGTTATATATATATATGGGGGAAGGGGTTATGTGCATATGGATGGTTTTATATTTTTTTATAAATAACATTATTTTATCTTTACCTTGAGATCATGTTAGCGGCCACTCGCTAACCCCATCTACTGGCGACTGTATGCCTACGCTATGCAGGAACCAGCCGTCCTACTCCTCCTACGTAGTGATTGACTCAGGGACAACATTTGGATTGAAGTGGTGAGCTTTAATCCTTTTGGAAGGCTCCATTTCATGTTATGACTATTTATACTCTTTCATTTTATTTTTGATATTGGATTTGGTTATGGTTGGGTGTATATCCCAACCAGATTTCATTACTCTTTTTGTTAGAGGCTTTATGGTACTTCTATGGGTTGGAATAGGTGGAATAGATATTGGTATTGTCCTTGGCATTGGAATAAGCTGAAAGACTAACATCATTTAACGGTATTGTTAGTTGTTCCATCCTATTTTATTTTGGGATTAATTATATTGTATTTGGAATGTTCTTGGTTATGGCTTGGTTTATGGCCCTTGTTTTGGTATGGTTGGATTATTAGTATGGGATGGTTGGATACGATTGGGTCGGTCACGATTGTGATCTTATCCCAGAGTCTTTTTGTAAGTTGTTACACTATTTTGGTACATGCTCGGAATTCAGCCAACTCAGGGTAGGCGGCTGGAGGTTGGGTTGTGTAACGGGGGTGGTCTCCGATCTTGGACGGACTTGGGATGCCCATTACGACAAGGCCCCAGGGCGGGTCGTGTCACAAGTGCAATAAGTTACAGATCTCATATTTTTTGAATTAGGCTAGCAAACTTCATTTTTTATTTGTCACACCACTTTCATATATTTGAATCATAAGGCGTTGCATGACTCTTACAATCAAGAAAATTGAATTTCATAATTTTTCACCATAATGTGACTTGTCAAGAAAAAATTTATCATGTATTTTAGGGTATTTCTTTCATTCAAAGAATGAAACTTATCTCGCTCAATTTTTCATGTCAAAATGGTTACTTAATTTTTTTATTTCTTTGATAACATGCATGTTAGAGGCAAAGAAATCAACTCATATATAAATAGTAAAATGTGATTTATTCCAATACTAATATATGCACTTGTAACACCATTTTTTTAAACACATTTTCATAAGTGCAAACATCACATTTTTCATGATGATATTATTTCTAGTTTCGTTAGCCCCCACTATTTCAAAAATTTGAATACCACTTTATGTTCCTGAAAAGTAGTACCCTTTATTTATTAAAAATATTAGGTAGATAGTTTTTTATCTTTCTTCCGCAAGAAGTAGAAAAGTTCTTTTATCTTTTCTTTACTTGAATTGAGCAAGTACAAAAATATTTTAATCTGCATATCTTTTCTTCTATCTCTTGAGAGAGTAGTGACATTGAGATGTTGAGATCTCTCATCTTGATAACCGCGATATTTCAAATTGCATCAAAACATGAATCTCCTTAATTATTAGTGTAATATACCACAAATTACAATCAGTTGAAATAATAAAATAAAAATAATAAAGAAAATAAAATAATCTTCTTCTTTGCCGAGGCATGGATATCCCGCTCTATTTAAGGAGATTCAAGCCCACTGCGACATAATCTATACCACTCTACCAATATATCTCTTGACTTGTCCCCTCCAAGATACAACAACCCATCAACGATGTATCATTCAAGCAACTCCGGATTCGTTGAAGAGTTCAAATCTCCACCATAAAAAACACCTTCCTTCAACATATTAAAACTCTCTTTGTATAGTGAATATAGTTAAAGATTTAGAATGTTTTCTACGGCTTAACTCTCTCTTCACTACTACACATAATAATATTTTTTTCACACTCAGCATTTTTTTATTATCCTTAATGTTTTCAAACACAATGAAAGAAAAAACACTATTAATATGTGTATAATTTTTTCATGTAATTGAACAAAAAGTAATGAAATAGTAAAAATAGTAGATGAATAGTTTTTAGATTACAAATGTTACAAGAGTAATCAGGTAGACTAATGGTAGAAGTTGCAAAAACTAAATGTCACATTCGACTATAAAATAATAGGTGAAATAAAGTGTTACTAGGTGAAATAAAGTGTTGGTGGTTATAAGAGTTACATAAAATAAATACACATTTTTTCTCTTAAAATATTCCACTAACGTGCATTGAAGAAATGCAACCATCAACAGCACACTTCGTTAATTTAATATGATGCACTTTAATATAATTAAAATATTAAAATGCACTAACTCAATGTCTTCTAATGAATAGTACACTAGTATGTTCCACTATCAGAAATTACCCCTAAGGCGACAGTTGCAATATCGTTGCAATAGATAGAAAAACCGTTGCCATAGCTCTACCGCAATGGTTCAGCAACCGTCCTATAGGTGGGCATTGCAATAGGTCTATGAAAATGGTTTATGCGACGGTTGTCTGAACCGTCGCCATAGGTCAAGCTATGGCGACGGTTTTAGACAACCGTCGTCATAGCTTGACCTATGACGACAGTCATTTTTTGACTTATTGGGATGCCTATTTTCATCTATTACAATGGCTACAACCGTTGCCATAGCTTAACCTATGGTGATGGTTATTTTTTGACTTATTGAGACGCCTATTTTCATCTATTGCAACGGTTACTAACCGTTGCAATAGAAGCTATTGCAATGACATTAAACCATTACAACAGCATCTATTGCGATGTTTGCAACAATATCTACTGCAACAACGTCTATTGCGACGTATTGTAAATTAGTATTTACATACATAATAAATTATAATAAAAAATTATACACGTATCATAAAACAAAATCATTCATTAATAATCACATAATCCAAAATATGGAACAAATTAAACTAGTAATCTAAATCCAAAAACAAAATGTATGTTAAGTACTCAAATGACTAGTTAAGTTTTTACATAGTATCAAGTTATAGTCGCGATAAGTTTCAAGAAATTTTATGTATCCTGTATTCTTCTTCTTCTACTTGTGTTCTAGTATCTGTTTTTCCGTAAAGCTGCAAGTGATCCAACTGAAACAAAGTTCTTTAACTTTCTGATGATTTCTTGACCTTCCAAGCAAGAATCAATTAGCATCTCAAGATTCCGGTCTTTTACCAGATCCAGTGCCTATCATCAGTAGATACATATTAGAAGGAATAAGAGCACCAAAAAAAATTGCGTTAACTCGTGAATGCATGTCCTTTAATAACTGTAATAATATAAACCATAATACATTTGGTATTAGCAATTTAAATTTGATGTCCAATTTTAGCAATTTCGCCAAGCTTTTTGTAGATTCATGTTTCACTCCTTGAAGTCCCCGTCTTTCATTTCTCAAAGACAGAACAACTAAAAATATGATTCCACTTCATGTCTTGAACAATGATTCTTATTATTCCAGTAAGATTCTAAGCATCAGTACGAAGTTCAACAAGATAGATTACTGAAGAAGAGGAGGAAAATACAAGAAAATCAGAACAAAGAATTAGAAGCAGGTCTTTTAGACGGAGATTTAATTATTTTTTCTTATAGAAATATACTGAGAGAGACCATAAAGTATGCAATGTATTGCTATCATTATCTGTACTAAACGGGTTAGGACAAGCGTCAAAGGCAATGTAAACTATTTAAGCGGCCCCAAAAGCCAAGAAGTAGGTACGCTTGAGCTAGAACACGGAGTTATAATTTTTTTTGGTGATAGGTAGGGTCATGTAGAGCTTATCCAAATTACGAATAGTGCCTTACGATCACAATTGTCATTAAGGATGTCGCATATGATACCTTCAAACTCAAAACTTGAGTTTGATAAAAAAGAATTGATAATCTATTTATGTAGCCACAGAAACTTGAAAGAATGTAGGACACTTGTAGTCATGTTTTCTTGTCACAATAAATAGATAAAGTGTGAACAACATAGTTGTAACCTGTATGGAACACTTAACCAAGAAACAAAATAAACTTAGCAGGAAAACCATACATAGCTAGGAGGGATGTGCTTTCCACTGAGAAGGTCGAGAAAAAGTGTCCCAAAGCAAAATATCACACTCTCTGGGGTGATTCATCCTACAAAACAAGTTCAAAGGAACTAAGTGAACTAAAACAATTTCAATAATACATGAAAGATAGATGTATTAACACTATGAATTCAATGACCCCTATACATTGAAAGGATTGCGACAAAATCCTACAAGGCTATACCAATGCTATAATAGTCAAAGGCTAAACTATAACAGTGCTTCAACTTCAAGAAACATGCTTGTCATACAGCTTCATAACAACTGAATAATCCAGCAACAAATTTGTCTCTCAAGATTAGTTCAACAGCATCATCTATCCTGGTCATCGGTATCTTCCCTAATTCCACCAGTGATAGCATCTCCGTCAAAAATAATTCATACCTAAATGGCACCATGACCTGCAAGTATTCATAAAATACAAACGGATAATATGAATTGGGCTAAAAAGCTGCTTTTTTTTTACTTCCTACACTAGGCTTTGACCGTACCATATCAATTCCAGTATTAATGGATGACTTGATTGATTGACGATAATCACATCTGTTAGGGTCAGTAAGCCGATCAAGTGCTTCCCAGTCTGTAATCAAGAGACCCTGCACCAAAATATCGTTTTTTAATAATAAATCTCCTCAACATGGCAGGCATATAATACACAGCAGAAGATATGGGGAAAATACCAAACACATACACCTCCCCTGATAGACCCCACGAAAAAAAGTTAAGTACAGTAATAATAAGGACAAAGAAATAGGATAAAAGATCTTGACATGTTAATTATCCGACTTAATCCAGATGAAGAAGTCATACATATTAATTATCCGACTTAATCCAGATGAAAGTTCAGAACATATCTTATAGCTTTTTTATATTCAAGGTACATTTAAGTTCAAAGTTGTTTACCTTGAATCCAAACTTTTCTTTCAAGACTTTTGTTAAAAGATATCGATAAGTGTGTATTTTGTCTCCATTCCAGCTGGAGTAGGAGGCCATAATAGTGCAAACTCCTTGAGCAATACAGTCTATCATATGAGGTATTCTAATTCTTGGTTATAATAAAAACTTCAAAGAACATGAGAAATTATTGTTTTACCATGTCTGTCCCTCTACTTGATCTATCTTTAAGCTTAACTGCAGCTACCCAGCCATCTGATTGTTATAATCTGAGCATTTGCTAGTTTTCTAAATAAGTTACAAAGTTTTAGAATATATAATCAATCAAATATGCCTCAATACTACTTTATGATAGGTTGGGGTATATGACTTCATTGTATACATTCCACGCAAAAAGTTAAATGAGGCAACTCTTAGCAAAAGAAAAAAAAGACAGGTTAAGTTGCTATTATGATAAAACGCATAATCCTTATTACATCTTAACAACCGACCTATAGACAAACTTGAAATTCCACCAGAAACTAGCCTATAGGTGTGCATTAATTCATTAATTCCACCTGAAATTTTTTGAAGTAATCAAATATAGCACATGTAAGACGGACTTGAATGTAGTTAAACAAGTTGACGCGTGCGGGGAGTAACCTTCTTATTTTAAGATATGCTACTTCTCATGTAGTAAAGGTAGGATCATAATAGACTAAACCAAGGGACAGTTAGAGAACTTTATCGAAATTTCAAAAGTTACATATAGTATCCCGAATATATTCACCAGAAAATTTTTTCTAAATCAATTGATCCTAGCACATATTCTGAACGAATACTCATATTTAGCCATATCCCATGTATAAAATTAAAAGTTAAATATTTCATAATTACCTAGTCATATAGACACAATCATGTGCTACAAAAGGCATCATACTTCAATTTGCTTAAACGGTACTTAAAAAGGAAAAGTTACCTCCATTAAGCTATAATATCTTACAGGTGATTCAAGTTATTAAGTGCTCCCATTCTTCACATTTAAATGATGATGATGTTGTCTAAGTGATGCAGCAATGTCCCTCCCTAAGATACCGATGCTTGTTGGCTGCAACAATGATAAAGAAACACAACTAATCAGGTTATTTCCTTTTGGATACAAGTTAGAAACTTCTTAAGGCATTTTATAGTGTAGCAAAAATTAACCAAATAAACATTCTTTTGACTAGGAACTCTGTGAAAATTTTTATCAGGTGCTCGGTGCAATTACTTGAGGTACATGCAAGCTAGCCCGGAAACCACTATTATATATACACACACACACACACTTATATAGATAGGTATACACACACACACACTCTGTGATATAGGCACACCAAACGGATACTATTGTATTCACCAGAGTTGCTAGCAAGACAAATGATATTTCATAGAAAACAACAGACAACCAAAAGGATAGAAAAAAATAGTCACTAGTTATCAGCATTTGTGAAAAAGAAAATGGCTCGATTTCTGGAAAGTAACTCAGGTCCTAAAAGTGCTTCAGATTTTGTTGAGACAAAACTCTTGTCATCCTTTATGTTCCTCTTAATGACCATTTAATCAAGTAGTACCCATTGCATATGGTTCAAGACGCTGCATGAAATAAATTAAACCTAACTTAAAAATCATAACATCCAATATAACTCCAACCAAAAGAAAAGACAGCTTATTATCGAAATATCCATAACCCCCTACACAATTGGCTTACCAAAACAGACTTCTGTAAAGCAATTTTATGTGGAAATGGCAAGAAACAATTACATGAAAGAGATACTAATATGTAGTTTTGTTTTGTTTGTCATTCTAACCTAATTGATATGATATGAACTTGAGGAACCAAAAGAAAAAAGCATTTTATAACAATACAATATGCTGTAATATGGAAGACATTCTGTATAATGTCATCTTGCACATTCATTTTGCGGCTTAACACTCCACTACACTAAGAAAGAATGTAATTTGTAATTTTCTCATTACTACTATTGCAATACCTTGTGCCCTTGATAAATAGACAAACTTCTTCGGTCTACCGCGACCTCTTTTGAAACCATCCTCGGCCAACCTCTCGCAACTACATAATGAGGCATCCGTGAACCTCCTCGTCATATGACTGAACAATCTCAGGCTCGCCTCCCACATTTTGTCCTCTATCAGAGCCACTACCACCCACTCTGTCCTGGATAGGGTCATACTAAAAACAATAGAGATTGTCCATCCCAAGTAAGGCTTCATTCAAATCTAAATTTAATTTGAAACTAGACCTTTGAAGTAAAAAAAAAAGGTCGATTGGGAAAGTACAAGTAGTCACAGCCTTCTCGCGAGCACTAGGTTCAATATGGATCCCGCGTTGTGAAAAAATTAATGATTCAGCAGTCTTCTACAGTATGATTTAAAACACAATTTACTTCATTGGCACAAATCATCGAACACTTTATAAACACATCAAATAAATACAATAAAACTCAAAATGAGAAATGACAGGTACCTGACCATTGAGTCAAAGCTTAGAGATGTTTTGTTCAGCAGTGGAGGAGATGAAGTCGGAGTAGCTTTGAAATCGAGATACGATGGTCGCACGTTCTGATTTCATGAAGTGGTGGTCGAAGCAGATTCGAAATCGAGGTTTGGTTGTCGGAGTAGTGATACCGTGGTCAGAGTAGTGGTACAATGATCGAAGTATGGTGGACGGAGCAGTGATATGGTGGTCGGAGTATGGTGGTCGTAGTAGTGGCGGATTAGATTTGGTGAATTGTATTATCTTTGGTTTGAGACTTTGTGTGGATTATAAGTAAAAAGGTTTATTTTCAGTGAACTTGTATTGAAATCTTGTGATGAGAATAAATAAACAGATGTAATAGTTTTTTTTTCTCAATAAAGCGTTGCTATAACTCATTCTATGGCAACGGTTGAGGCAGACATTGCAATAAAATACCCTATTGCAATGGTTATCAAACAACAGCAACGCTTATGACACCAAATAGTTCTACTACAATAATTTTTTTTTTGCAACGGTTGAAACCGTTGCAATAGACCTTCTATTGCAATGCTTTTGAAACCGTCGCCAAAAGGTTCGTTGCAATAGGGGTAATTTTTAGTAGTGTTCCCTTATACCAGTATGCATAACTTCTAAAAGGTGGCTTTGACGGAAGAATTTGTGTCAATACTTTTCCATGTTTTTTTCGCAAGAAAGACTCGTCACAAGGAGAATTGATTAATCACCTTCTCTTGGAATTTGGAAATTAAAAGTTTCATATAATAAGGTGAAAAATGTCGTACTAAAAAATGAAATAATAAAATTAGGTGTGGTTGTAATAAGAGCACGCGTTAGCTTGGAATAAGATTTAGGTGTGTTAAAGTATAAAAGTTAATATTTTTGATGAAAAATGTTTTCCTCAAATGTTTTCTTGAAAAATAAATTGATTTTTTACTTATTTTTTAGTGTTCTGTAAGTAAGCAACAAAATTCTTTTTAAAAATATTTATATGTAATCTAGCAAAATACTATAGAGGTGGAATAAGGAGTGATAATTGAGTTTGACCGGAAAAAAGGAAACAATAAACTATGAATGTCACTTATTGAAGTTGTATTTCCTATTTTCTTTAAGGAAGTCATTTTCTCCAGTTTTTAGGAACATGTGTTTCATAAAATATATATTTTTAAATATTTTAACCAATTGAGCATAGATAAATTAGAAATCGTTCGTGCCGAACACACCCTAGGCTTTCCTTAAGCCACAAAATCTAACCACTTTCTTACTACTCCCTCCAGCTCCAAATATTATAGTACTAGTTTTATTTAAAACTGAATTTGTTTTTATATTTTTTGAGATTTTAGGAAAATAAAAAGTTGGTCTAGGAGGTAGATCAAAAACTTCAGCGGAGGTAATCGAACACAAACAACATGCGAAAGCTGTTAGACAACGGACCTGTTTATTTTCTCCAAGTCCATCATTGCCGTTAAATCATAATTAATGAATTAAAGTCGTGTTTTCTCCGTGCTCCCTTCATTTCAAAATAATTGAATTGTTGGGGTATAACACCTCTTAAGAAAAAAAAAATTTAGGACATAAATTGTAGGTTACTTTCCATTTTACTCTTTTAATTATTCTTAAATTACTTTCCTAGAAAATATGAAGTACTTAATAACCTCGTTAAATGAAAGGGTAAAATTGAAAAAAATTTCAACATGTCTTTTGAAGAATGAACAATTCATTTGTTTTGAACATTGAGAAATAGCTTAACAATTCATTTATTTTGAAATGGGGGGAGTATAACAATACTTATCCACTATTAACTTGACATATACATAAATAAATAATAAATAATTGAGATAATTTCATCATATTACCATATAATAAATTTATTGTTTTGAAAAATATATTGAGTTTTTTTTTTTATAATTTCACAGGTTCACTGAGGTGTTGTATTATATCTTACTAATAGGAAGGAGATATAAGTCTTACCTCCGATACATACAACACAAATGATGAAGACATCCTTTTACAAAAACAGGAGCAATCCATTAATATGACGATACTAGCAAATGAGATTTAGCTTACAAAAAAGTTAGCCTTATCAAATTTTGTCCTAATACTAGGCAATTGAGATCTATCCAGGAGAAAAGGTCCTTTGGCACCTTTAGGAAGTTCTTGAAATGAGAGATATACCACAGCTTCATTACTGGTTGTGGCAAACTTTGCCAGCCAGTTCACAACTTGATTTGTCTCTCGATAACAATGAGTTGCATCCACATTTGCTTGGTTCATTATGTGGGAGATTAGATGTTGGTGATAAGCAACGAATCCAATTCAATAGTGAAATTTCTGAACCCATTCTGATAGCACCAATTAAGTCCAAAGACGGCAGCTTGCACTTCTGCACTATTATTGCTGTTGCAACTAGATGGGATGGAAAAAGCCATTATAAGGTCAGTATTATCGTTTCTCAAAACTCCTCCAATTCCAGCTTTGTTGCTCTCGTGTAGAAAGCTACCGCCGGTGTTTAGCTTGATTGATCCTGGACTTGTTTTTTCCCAATACACTAGAATGTCAGACTTAGGAACAGGTTGCATCTTCAACTCATCACAAAAAATAACCCATGGTAATGTTAAGTTACAACTAGGAAAAGATTTGTTAACCACAGCCTAAATATTCCAATAAGTTTGTTGCTTCAGCTTGAAGAGATTGAATTTTTTTTATCACCATATTTACAAGAGAATCGATTCTTCCAGATTTCCCAACAAATGATGACTGGAATTATCTGAACAACTTGCTTGGGCATATCATTCACGTATTTTTTTCTCCCACCAATGATTAAGAAGTCCTCTTAGTGGCAAAAGCTGGTGAATAATCCCTAGGGGGGATCCAATGGTCTTCCAAATGTACCTAGCTGCATCACTCTCAATAAAGACATGTTGAATGGTCTCTGGTACAGGGTTAGTACAATAATTACAAGAAGTATCAATCTGTTTCCCAAATTTACAGACAATATCATCAAAGGGCAGTTTGGATAACCATGCCCTCCATGTTAGAAAAGAAAATTTAAAAGGTATGCTCGTATGCCAAACCTTGTTAAGGAAAATATCTTTACTCTTTATGTTACGGAATAACTGGAGAGAAGATTTATTAGAATATTTACCATCCTCTGTTAGATACCATAAGCTCCATCAGGTAAATCATGATTACCAATTCTAATGAGCTTGATGTGTTGAGAAATATTGTCTGGCAAAAGCTCCATGCAATAAAAGACTGACCAAGTCTTTAGTACTCTTTCTTACATGTGGAAAAAGAGTTGCTAATGGACCCATCCATGTCCAATTATCCCACCACTGACTAGAATTTCCAGAATTAATATTCCAATGGATTTGAGGCTCTATTTTACCTCTCACCTGAAGCATCTTTTGCCAAGAGTGAGAGTTTCTAAAAACACACGATTTAACAGCATAGTATGCTCTAATACAATATTTTTTTAAGAAAAACTGCCCAGAGGGATGGGATAGTTCTGAACCTCTACCACCTCTTGACTGCTGGAGTATTGCCAATATCTATCATTCTTCTAGTACCAATACCTCCTTCATCAAGAGGGAAGCATAGATTCTTCCTAGATCTCCAATGGTACTTATTTTTATCACCTGAAGAACCCCAAAAAAAGTTAGCAAAGTGTTTCTTGAAGATGTTAAAGGAACCTTTGGGGGGCACATAGCAGAGAGAATATAAGTGGGGAGGGATTGGAGAACATGTTTAATAAGAACCGCTTTACCACCAAAAGATAAGAGTTTACTTTGCCATACATTGAGCCTCTTAATAACTTTATTCCTAAGCAATCAAAATACTCATTCTTTTTCCTAGCAATATATAAAGGGCGCCCTAACTAATTGAAAGGAAAATTTTTATCCATAAACCTGGTATAAGTTCTAATTTTTTTGATCCTATAGGCTAAAGTCTTAAGATCTGTAAGAAAAAACTCTTGTCAGTGTTCACTCTCTGGCCTGAGCTGGCATCATAGTTACCAATACAGTTCATGATGAGATTAAGAGAATTTCTACTACCACTAGTAAAAATGACAATGTCATCTGCATAAGTAAGGTGATTGATAAAAGGTCCTCCAGTGGGCATTGAGAATGGAATAAAGTTCTTATCCAAGAAAAAATTATTAGGAGATCTAGAAAGAACTTCTGTTGCAATTATAAAGAGGTGGGGGGATAAAGGATCACCTTGTTTGAGTCCCTATCTTGAGGAGAAAAAACCCCTCCTGGAGCCATTGATAACGATAGAATACCAATTACCAGAAATAAGATTAAGAATCATGCCAATCCAACATTCTGCAAAACCACATTTCCTAAGAACTGAAGTGAAAAAATGCTAAGACATTCTATCATAAGCTTTGGCCATATCCAATTTAATCACTAGATTACCACCCTTATTAGAATCGAAAATGGATTGAATGATTTCTTGAGCAAGAAGGATGTTCTTAGTAATAAGTTTATCTTTAATAAAATCAGTTTGATTAGGAGAGATGAGCTTAGCTAATAAAGGATTCAATCTAATAGAAAAAATTTTAGAGATTATTTTGTTAGTAAAATTAGAGAGACTTATAGGCCTAAAGTTAGAGAAATTGGTACGATTGTCAATTTAGGAATAAGCACAAGGCAAGTATGTAAATAAAATTTAGATAGAGACTTACCTTGAAAAAAATTAATCACAAAGGAAATTATATCTTCCTTAATGATATCCCAACAACAATGGAAAAAGGTTCAGTTGTAACTATCTGGACTAGTAGTACTAGTAGCAGACAGATTGAACACAACATTCTTAATTTCATCCTCTGTAGGGATTGCACCAAGGATGGCATCGTCTTCATCTGTAATCTTTTTAGTGATGCAATCCAAAATTTTAGTGTCCAAAGTGGCAGGAGGAAGGTTGAAAAGAAAGTTGAAGTGCTTCACAGCCGCTTTTGCGATCTTGTCCTCACCTTGGATCCAATTACCATTGTGATTCTTTATCGTATTCAGCTGTAATTTCCTTCTTTTCTCCCTGAGCATGCTATGAAAATAATTAGTATTACAGTCTCCCTCCTCGAACCACTTTACATTAGTTTTTTGTCTGGTTAAGGAATTTTGCATGCTGGTCCACTTGATGTACTCCACATGTACTCTATTGGACTCCTCTATATCAGCATCTGAGTTGTTGATAATATCTTGCTCCTCAAGATCCTGGATCTTTTCTTCCCATTTGAGTACTTGATCATGAACATCCGACAGTGTTTCTTGACCGCTGACTGAGCTTCCTGCTAAGTAATTTCAATTTAGACTGAAGTCTCCACATGTTATTACCTGTGATTTGAGTATCCCAAGTCTCTTTGACAATGTTGAGAAAGCCATCTTGTTTGGTCCAGATGTTGAGGAACCTGAAATACTTGATAAAATTTTGATTAGTATTAAAACATTTCATAAGAAGAGGTCTGTGGTCCGAACCTGTCCTCGCGAGGTGATTAATAGTGGTATTCTGGAAAAAATTGGCCCATTTATCATTAATAAAGACCCTATCAAGTCTCTTCCAAATTCTTTGGCTTGGTCTTCTATTATTGCACCAAGTAAATTTAGGACCCGAGAAACCAATATCAGTGACACCACAATTGTCCATGCAGTTCAAGAAATCAATACTCTTATACATTTTGTGAGGCTTTCCACCAATCTTCGCCCCTGGGTCATAAATGACATTGAAATCCCCTCCAATGCACCACGGGTCATTAATACCCATACTAGTTGACTCCAAACTGTTCCAAAGATCTTGTCTCTCTACTAATGTGCATTTAGAATAAATAGCTGAGATGAAAGTGAAGCTATTATACAATGTATCCTCCAACTTGATGGTAATTTGTTGATAATCATTGGTGATAATAGACACGGGACCAATAGTCTTCCAAAGACACCAAATCTTACCATTATCATTAGATATACACTCTTGGAATCCCCTAGAATTTTTTATAGCCATTTATTTTTTCTTTGCTTATCATTATTTCTAGAATAGCAACAAAAAGAATCTTGTTGATGTCAATAAGATGCTTGAGTCTGTGGATTGCTTTTTTTGACCTTACCCCTCTAATATTCCAAAAAATTGTATTAATCATGGAAAACATTAGAGGGGGTCGCATCTGTTTGTTTCCTTCTCATAGAAAGAGCATTGTTGTTTTTGTTTTTCAAACCAGACTTACTGATAAGGCTTCTTCCCCGTTTCATTATTTTCGAGTCATCGTCTTCTGTATTGATCATATTTGATTGCTGCAGTATATATTTTGCTGCTCGTCATCACTTTGATGTGAAGACGAATCACGTATTGGATGTTTTGTAGTATCCTTGTTAATAGCTTCGCCGATGGCCTCATCATGACTGAAATTAAGATCAACGACCAGATTCAGAGCTGGTTGATTGATTAAATTAGAGGGAATAGTAGAGGAACTTGCGCTAGCTTCCACTTGACTATCCTCATTATCAGCTCCAATAATATTTGTGTTGCTGATAGTGTTTTCTTGTTGCTCCAGGGGAATATTGAGGGGCTCTTTATTTCCTCTAGAGTGATCAGTATCATTCACTCGAATGGATTGTTACTGAGTACAATTTTCATCAACTTTGAATTCTGATTTGGAACTTTGGACAGCTTGGAGTTGGCGAGACTTCTTATTGTTGATGCTTTTTTCTATACTGCTAGAATAAGGAGTCTCTTTATATTTAGAACCCGACGTGGAGTTGTTACCTTTCTTGTTGCTTTCTTGTAATTGAATCTATACAAGTTTGAAAATAACTGTGCTTTTCTTTTTCAGCATTTTCTTGGTTTTATTATTCTTCTTCTTTTTGTTTTTGGTTCTTTCAGCCATACAAGGACTCTTCACCTTCACAGACTTCAACTTATTTTGTGCTTGACCGCATTCTAAGACAGGGCCAGAGTCATTATTTTTCTCTGCTTCTTCTTCTTGATCCTTAGCATTCTCATTGGTGTTTACCTGTGTGTCTACAAGAGTAGGTTGAATATTTTTTGCAATCTCCATCTCATTAGCATTGGCAGATTCTTTGTTGTTTAATTGTGCACCTTCTAAGTTATCTACTACTTCCTTTCCATCATATGCTAATGTTTCCTTGGCCCTTAACCTTTCTAGAACCCTGCAATTTAACATGTTATGTCCCAATTTTTTGCAGTGTTTGCAATATTTGAGGATAGCTTCGTATTCCAATTTTTGTGTAAAACCTTTCAACGGGGAGTTTTCATCTTCATTACCAACCCACACAGATTCAATTCGAGGCTTAAGAAGATCAATTTCGACACGAACTTTGGCCATACTCGGTCTTGTTTTGCTAGCAGTAGCGACATCAAGTGCCAACGGAGTACCCACAGAGCTAAGAATTTGCTTAACATAATGCCAGTTATGCATATTAAAAGGAAGACCAGGAAGAAGAATCCATACCGGAGCAACTGGTATGTCTTCCTTCGGCTTGAAATCCGGGGACCATTTCTGAAGCCACATTTGCATACCTTCGATCTCAATTACTCTCCGAAACCAAACATTTTTGAATTCTTCTTCGATGGAAAAGTCCAAGGAAACATTATGGTTATCATAGGCCCCAATTTTATAGGATCCTTTCATCGAAATTAATTCTCTGAAACTTGATCTAATTTTGTCAATTTGGGGCCTTTGTTTCAGGAACCTGCCAACAATTGTTCTTTTACACTCTTCCGCCATAATTCCATAGTAAACCCTTGATTTAAATATGACTGCAGGCATAACATTGTGAGTAGTATGTCTAGCGATTACCTTTTCCCGTTCGTGATGAATGTTTGTTGCGGAGAAACTGGGGGAATTGACAATAGCCCCTGCGTAGTTAAGTTTTGGGGGAATTCCTTCTAAGAGATGAGTCGTGTTGTCTGGGGAAGGAGGTGAGGCTCTCGATGCGCCGGATTGGTGGCACCCGGAGGCTCCATCGCCGGAGTGTGAGCAATAGATACTGAGAGCCGTTAGTATCCGTTGAGAGAAAAAGTTAGAAAGAGAAAGTTGCTTTTTCAGTATATCTCAATATATTGAGTTGACTATGAGTAATAATAACTAAGAGTAAAATAGCACAAATGGGTAAATAATTTATTAATTTTTTAAACTAGACAATTTTTAGTAGAATGAAAAATTAAAGATGGACAAAGGAGCAATATGCGGTAAGAAAAGGAAAGTGAGAAGAATGAGCCTATGGTGGTTTGACGGATGTAGCGTGAACCATTTGATCTCAAATGACATAAAATATTAAACTTAAAATGATGACATGTGCCTTTGAAATTGTAGCTGCAGTTTCCTCATCATATTTTCCATTCGAAGGGTATAAATATATCCCTCTATCTAACTTTCCATAACAAAACAACCTCAATATCTCAGACTTGTCAATGATACTGAGGAGAGAGAATTAATGTACAAGATGTTTTCCACAACCACTTCTCTTTTCGTGCAGCCTAGAGCTAGGTGAAGTTATTTCTATCAGTGAAATATTTTTTTCTGCCTTTTATAGATAATTTCCTGTTGGCTCTAAAATTATATCACTTTAGTTTTAGTAATTAATATATAAATCATCTCTTCTTTCACATATGCAGTTTGAAAGTGGAAAGAGAGGATATTGGTACGTGAAATTGAAGGCTTTATAATTTTAGATTTTGTTTTACATATTATGGTTTTCTCTCTCTTTATATGTGTTGATAGCTACTTGATGATCAACTGGAAATACAAATCCATGCAGGGATTAGAGGTTATTATTCAACAAGAGTAGCCCGCAATCCAAACTTAGAGAAGTTGCAGACTAACTACTTGTTTCCTGAGGTTAGTAGTGCATTGGGATCTCTCTCGTGGGTTTTCATGCTTGCGTCTTTGTAGTTAAAATTACATGAGAAATATGCCTCATATGAAGTTTGGTGTGAGTCTAGATTAAGTAGCTGATTGATCATGAAAACTAAAATTTTTCGGAGTTGGAGTTGAATTTGGAGTTGATATTGGAGTTGGAGTTGAAATTGGCCTTATCTTTTTTGAATTTTTTTTTTTAACTTTTGAAAAAACTCTTTTAAATATGATTCTATGTCCTAACTTTTACAAACTATCAAAATCACCCAACTAAAATTTACCTACTAATAGAAAAAGAACATAATTAGCCACTATTATAAAAATAATTACATATACATGGACATATTTAATGAATTTCAATTATGACATATATAATATTTACATTAATAGCTATTTTCTCATATTTGAAAATTTTAAATATGGATGTTATATTAACAGATCACTGCTTCCTGATTTTTAGGTAACAAATATTATCTTTCAAACAATTTATTTTTTTAGGAATTTATTTAATTTTTTTCCTTCATTTTCCATTCCTAAAAAAATAGGAAATGATGAGTTGTTATTAAATTTTAGGGTGCCGCTAATTTATTTCTTTAATTTTCTTATACATGAAAGATTTTACTGTGTGTGAATAAATTATTTCTAAGTAAAACATGCTTTGCATATTTATGGTATATTATTTCACATACCATAAATATATAAATATGCTTAGTATGTTTCTTTATACTTTGTATTTTTATATATGTGTATATATGATATATACATGGTATAAACTTCATATATAACATACTTTGTATATTTATATTATAAATATGCTTAGTATGTTTCTTAATACTTTGAATATTTATATATGTGTGTATGATATATACATGGTATAAACTTTATATATAACATACTTTGTATATTTCTATTATAAATATAATACTTTATATATTTATGGTTATAAATATAATACTTTATATATTTATGGGTATAAATATAAATTAACAGTAAAATAATGTCTTAAATAAGAGAGAAAATTAAATAAGGGATAAAAATAATGATGAGAGAGAAAAAGAGATATATATTAATTAGGATAGCATTAAGTTTGAAATTATAATTATCCTATTCTTTAAAACTGTTATATACGTAATATTGAAAAAGTAATGTTATAAGAAAAGTTTTATGTAAAAATTTAAAAGATTGGGGTTATATGTAATAATAATAAAAGTTGGAATTGGAGTTGAAAAATTGTGAAAACAACAAAAACCAGTTTTTCCTTTTCAAAAAAAATTTCCGCAATTATTTTTTGAATTTTCATGGCCAAACATCACAATTTTCAACTCCAAAAAAAAAAATCAAAAAAAAGAAAAAAAATTCCATGGCCAAACGGGCCCTAATAGTAATTCCTCTATCCTAATTAATATGATGTAATTTGGTGAGACACGAAGTTTAAAAAATATCAAACTACCCTTAAAATAAATAGTACTATATCTTTCATTTTCTATTAGTTGAGCTTATGAATTTGACACATTTATTAAGAAATCAATAAATAAAAATATATTTTACATATATACCCTTATATATCTTTTTAAAGTGCATAATCAATAAAATAGTTAAATATTGAAATTATTGGTACATACTCCCTCCGTCTCATTTTACGAGTTAATTCCTCAAAATATCATTGAACTTATGTAAACATCCCACTAAAATAACTTTTGTTTCTTTTAGGACAATATTGTCACTGAACCATGTATTTTTTTCCATTATAAGGTAAAACTAAGAAATTGTTAAGGATATATTTGGAAATCACAAGGAAAGTGAAATTAGATGTAATTAATTTTAATTTCTTTTTCTTTTAATTTTATTTTTAGTTCTATTATTTTAATTTTTTTCATTTTACATTATTTATCTTTCATCACTTTTCTTCTCATTTTCCAACCTCTACTTCTAATGATTCAATATAATTACTCGTATTTTTTTCTTCATTTAGCGCATTATTGCATTTTTATTCTAGTGTTTGAATTAAAGTAGTATTTCATTATTGAATGAGATGACTTGGGTGTTTTTCCTTTCTTTTGAATTATTTACTCGTTGAAATTTTATATAAGAGTATTTTATTTTTTTCTTGAATTTTCAATTTGTGTTTTATTTTATGTTTCAATTTATTTGTTTTAGTACTATAGACTTGTTATTTTATATTGCATGTCACTTCAAATTGTCAAGTTAATTTTCCAAATTGCTATTGAACTTGTGCAAACATCCTACTAAAGTAACTTTTGTTAATTTCTTTTAGGAAAATATTGTCATTAAACTATATACATCTTTCCAAAAAAAGGTGAAACTAAAAAATAGTTAAGAACATATTTGGAAAGCTAAGAAAAATTGAAATTATATGTTATTAGACCATTTGCAGTGGCATGCAATATGAAATAGCATATCTATAATACTAAAACAAAAAAACCGAAACATAAATTCAAAATCCAAAAGAAAAACATAATACTCTTGTATAAAATTTCAACGAGTAAATATAATTCAGAAGAACGAAAAACATATAAGTCTATAATCTCATTCAATAATAAAATACTACTTTAATTCAAACACTATAACAAAAATTATAAAAATTCAATAATGCACTAAATAAAGAAAAAAAAAATATGAGTAATTATATTGAATCATAAGAAGCAAAGTTGAAAAATGAGAAGAAAAGAGATGAAAGACAAACAATGTAAAATGGAAAAAAAAGTAAAAATAAACAAGAAATTAGAATAATAGAAATAAAAAGGAAATTTAAAAGAAAAAGATATTATTTTTTTTTAAATGTAACTTTGTAATTAAATCACGTAATTGCACCTAATGCTCTATTCCAAATTGAGAATTAGACTATTTAATTACATCTAATTTCACTTTTCTCGTGGTTCTCCAAACATATCCTTAACAATTTCTTAGTTTTACCTGATAATGGAAAGAAGTGCATAGTTCAGTGACAATATTGTCCTAAAAGAAACAAAAGTTTAATGACTCATCTCAATTTGACACTGCACATTGATTAAAATAATAAGTAATAACATGACTACTTTACCATAATACCTCTATTAAATGATGTTTACATTTTAATTTAGAAAAATAATAATTAATACTAAGGGTAAAAAAAGAAAAAAAATTGTCTTGTGTTGATTAATGAAAAATGACAAGTAAAATGAGAAATCAAATTATAAAATTTGGGACGAGTAAAATGGGACGAAGGGAGTATTACTCTATCTCATTCATTACGTCTAGAACATTAAGTATTTATATTCGAAATTAGTGTAATAATCATTTAATTTTGGTTTTGAAAATTGATATTATTTATGGACCATTCAATAATTTTGAAAATTGTGCATGTCTTTAGTATTACTATTAACGGCAAAATGGGAAATATATGTATAAAATACTTTTAATTTTAAAACTTGAACAACTAAATTAAAATAAATATTTTTAAAAAGAATGTCAACTAATACGAAACGAAGAAAATACGTTTTTAAATAGAAAAACACATTTGTGGACTTTTTGCCAAATAAGGACCAACATGAGTAAATATTGATATTGTAATTAAATATTTGGCAAATAAGGAAACATGTTTTTTCGTTTCGGAACTGACAAAAAATGTGTTATATATATTGGAAAAAAAGAAAAGTATAAATTGCATGTCATTGGACTATTATGATGGTGATGTATTATAGTCTGGATCTTTTGCTAACTGATCGATGTTTTTTCACATAACAGATCTTAGAGAGGGAGCTCAAGCATGTGGAGAAGTACCCAAATGCTAAAGTAATAAGCCTTGGGGTCGGTGACACCACACAGCCATTACCCCAACCTGTAGCCTTGAGCATGTCTAATGTGCGTAAGATGATCAACTACTACTACTACTAGTTCTTACCCTCCGAAGAGAAGCTATTTGAATATATTAGTATATACATATTAAAATGTTACAATAATGTTTTTTGACAAGATAAAGGGAAAGAAATATCTTCTATTTTATTATAATATTTAATGGTTGTTTACAGATAACCAAAATTACCCAAAATTTTAGTAATTCTATGTTTTGAATTTTTTTTAATCTTGACATATTCAAGGATTTAACTCTGCTGCAAATGTTTATGATGTGAATACCAAAGGTCATTGGATGGAATAAACAAGTTTGAAAATTTTAAGCATTTTCTACGAGAGGATTTTGGGGAAACCTAAGCATTTTTCATGCCTAATAGATTGAAGTTACTTGACGAAGACAATGTAATTCTACTGTCCCAATTTAATTGTCTTAGATTGATTAGACATGAAATTTATGACATAAAGCGAGAATTTTAAATCTCGTGATGTTAAACTAAAAATATATTGTCATTAAATCTTGTACGTCCTTTAATTAATTTACCATGTAATATATTTAAATTAAAAAACAAACTTAATATAAAAAGAAACACTCTTTTCTGGAGGGACAAACTAAAAAAGTAAAAGAAACACTTAAATTTGGATGGAGAGTACATATTTTTTAAATAGGTGAAGAATGGTTCAAATCAAACCAAAGACAAACCGGGTTGACTTCAAAGTTCAAAAATACTGATTTATTTTTTAAAGAGAAAATGGTTAAAATAATACTTTCTCCGTCTCAAATTATTCGTTTTAAATTGACATAACATATTAATTAAAAAATAATTATAACATGACTAGTTTATTATAGTTCCTCTATTAAATGATGTTTATATTTTAATGTAAAAAAAAAATAATTAATGCAAAGAATAAAATATTGAGAAAGAAAATTATCTCTTCTTGATTAATAAAAATAAATAAATAAAATAAAAAATTAAATTAAAAAATTTAAAACACGTAATTTAAGACACCGAGAAAGTATTATCTAAACTATGACGCAATGATTTGTAGTAATCAATTAAACTTTGCGGGGGAGTATTACCCCTGCCCTCTCGGGTTCTTTCCATGTGAAATAAAACACACCTTTTAAAGTTTTTCTTTCTGGTTTCCTTGTTTTCCCTTTTTCTTTTACATTCTCTTTCTTCTATTTAACTCCATGCGCATTGTACGACTCATTTGTCTTCATCACTGCCGTTGAGCTTTGCCATTCCTTCAATAAGCTTCACCAAAATCTCTCTCCGTACTCATTGCCTTTTCCTTTTCTTTTCTTTTTCATCTTTATTTGTCGGCTTCTTCTATCATAGAGTCATAGACTATGAACGACTAGCAGAAAATGGGTTAGCTCATACATGTGTGTTTCTTGTTTGGCGATATAAGAGATTTTAGTTTGTGTGTTTCTTGTTCGGCCGGCAGGGGCGGACTCACGTGTTTTTTTTTTTTTTTTTAGGTGTTTCGGCACTCACTAAATCCACGTATAATAGGTATAATTATATAAGAAATAGTAAAAAAATGGTATAATATATAAAAAAACACCCGGAGAATAAAATCATGGTTGGGTGCTCTGACTTTAAATGTAACTTCTGTCTCTCCCATCTTGGGTTCGAATCTGTGCAGCTATGCTGCATTTTTTAATAGCTTTTTAAGCTACATTAAAG
>NC_061121.1:153740811-153849012 GCF_002878395.1 Capsicum annuum | reverse complement strand
TATATACCCTCTGTAAAACTTTGGATACGACATATATACCTCTACGGTTAATGAAATGGTACATATATGTCCTCATATTAACGGTAGGGGCATATGTGTACCTAAAATATAACGGAAAATATATCATTTATCATAGTTTTGAGGTATATTTGTTCTTTTTCGTTTTAACTTTTTTATCCAAAAAAATTAACCCAAACCCATTACCCGAGCCAATAAAACCACTACTCAACCCTGTCCCAATTAAAATTCAAAAGACGCCAATCTAACAGACGCCTTTTTTCTATCCTTATAACAATATATACACACAATACAATAACACCTACTACAATCATTTTTTTTTTTCTTTAAAAAAAAACATCATAGCACCCAAAAACAACACCAAATAAATTGAACCCCTCATATTTTAATTTTTAGCAAAAATTCGTAAAAAAAAACACTATCTGTCACCGGCCAATACTACATAGCCACGGTTTTCGTCGAACTGAAAACACCCCACCGGTGTACCATCACTGCAACCCTTAGCTCCAGCTAACCTCTAGTCTAATCTCCACTCCATCCAACATGTAAACAATAACTAGCAGCAGCGATCAATCATTCAATTTGATTGGGGTTCACGTTTAAGAGAAAAATAGAGGGAGTATCAGATTTGGAACAAAAAGTAGAAATCAAAACGAGTTGGTTTGAAATCGGGTTCTATGTTTATTGGATCAGATAGTAGGTTTGGGTTAATTATTTGGAATAAAATAAATTAAAATAAAAAAGGGACAAATATATCTCCGAACTATGATAAATAGTTTGTATCTATGCTCTGTCATACATTGGGTTCACATATGCCTCTACCATTAGTGTGAGGAGCATATAGTACTATTTTATTAATCATAAAGACATATATGTACCCAAAGTATGACAGAGAGTGTATATGCATCATTTATTATAATTCAAATGCATATTATATTTGTCACTTTTCCGTTTTACATATTTATTTACTTTTATCCATCTATCTATCCATCCATCCATCCATATATTTCAGTTTAAAAAAAATTATGAGGGTAATAGACCCCTCCTAAACTTTAGGTATGTTATTACAAATCAGATCAGATTTTTGTCAAGTTAATCTTTTTGTAATGAAATTATTGTACATCATTTCTACGTTTTGATTTAATTTTACTGTCAAATCGACCCAAAACCCTATTTTGAATATAGTTATTCCAAAATCTCCTTTGAATACGAAAAATATCTAAAGAATTTTTTTTTTTTATATTGACAGATGTAATGTAATATAATAACTCATTCTTACATCATCAATGTAATATAGTATTTTATAAAAGGTAAATTATCATATATTGAAGCTCATAAATTAATTTTATTAAATTTAAATAACCTCGTAGCCGTAGAGTATTGCTCAACCGTTTGTACGGTCTTATAATGCTTTGGTTGGTTGTCTGATCTAAAGAAGAAATATATCGTACTTTTAATGATAAAGATGAAAATAAAGAGGCTTTGTATGTTAAACTATTGTGATGCCTCTTTTAACTCATGTACTAGTTACTACATAGCTTAAGCCAAAATTAATTTATGAGTTTCCCAAAGGTTTACTGATTGGATAGACTTATCCGCTTGTGTACGTATCATTCAGGCAAAAACGACTTAATTCCCCTGAATATTTATATTCCACACGCCAGATCTGCCACAGAAATTTTTAACTTTGAATTCGGTACATTGCACGCTATATTAGCCATTCCAACCAACAATAAACTTGTAAATGTACAAATTACTTCATATGATTGATAGTTTTCATTTGCAGTACGCACGTGATCTTTCCACACCTCAAGGGTATGCTGGCTACGGACTGGAACGAGGGAACAAGGTGGAGCATACTTTTTTCTTTTTTTAGTTAAACGTGCATCTTTTTTCTTGTTGATCAAACACGTATACAAAGAAGTATGGAGAGAATGCAATTTTGTCTATTGAATTTCATAGGAACTAAGAAGAGCAATTGCAGAAATGTTATATAAAGAACTTTCGGTAGAAGATACTGAGATTTTTGTATCTGATGGCGCACAATGTGATCTCTCAAGAGTTCAGGTATCTAAGTTATTATCCAAAGCTCCCAAGTTATCACGTTAATATTATGCGAACTATACTAAAAATAGCTTAGTGGAAAAGAAAAAATTACTTCTTTGACATGTCTATTTTACTTGTGACACAATAAATTCTACTTATGGTCCTGATTGATCCTTCATTTGCAGCTTCTTTTGGGTTCCAATGTGTCAATTGCTGTGCAGGATCCATCATTTCCAGTGAGTAGTTCCTCTTCTCCTCCCATCCCAATAAAGAAAAATTAATGAATCAAGAACAAACCATTGGAAGTAGATATTTCAACTTATTATACACTTTATATTGTTTGGTATGAGAAATAAGAGATAACTACTCATGACATTAATTTTAGAATAAGTTTATCCCCATGTTTGGTTGTAATAAAATGGTTGTTGGATAACTTATCTCGCGATTGTAACGTTAATTTTATCTCACATTGACGGTGAAACAAAAATCCCGGGATATAACTTATCCTGGGATAACATGTTTCCAAAACAAACTAGCCCTAAAAATACTCGTAATAGTGTGAAGAAGAATTTTTGTGTTGTCAGCGTATTTCACTTGTGGTAACAGGTAACTAATATACAAGATTATCATTTAGGTAGCGTTAAAAAACAAACAATTTACATTGTTTCTCAACATTAATGGAGTGTAAGATCTAGTAATGACACTACTTAAGAAATTCACCCAAATGAAAAATTAAATTTTGTGGAACAAATTATTTGATGCGGAAAAACAGGGATACATAGATTCAAGTGTGATTATGGGTCAGAGTGGTGATTTGAAGAATGACTCGGGAAGATATGGAAATATCAAGTACATGAAGTGCACCCCAGAGAATGATTTCTTCCCAGATCTGGCCAACACTGCAAGGACAGATGTTATCTTCTTCTGCTCTCCAAACAATCCTAGTGGTCATGCAGCATCAAGGCAGCAATTGCAACAACTTGTAGAGTTTGCACAAGTAAATGGTTCAATTATTGTCTATGACGCCGCTTATGCAGCTTATGTTTCAGACTCAAGCCCTAAATCAATTTATGAGATCCCTGGTTCGAGAAAGGTATTATTCTCTGGAACTGATCAAGTGAGACTTGTCTAATGAATAATTATATTTAGAAACTCATCTACAATTATTATTTCTTGCTGCAGGTTGCCATTGAGATCTCATCCTTCTCAAAGATTGCTGGGTTCACAGGTGTTCGTCTGGGATGGACTGTAGTGCCTAAGGAACTCCTCTATTTAAATGGATTTCCTGTTATTCAGGATTTTAATCGCATTATATGTACGAGCTTTAATGGTGCTTCCAACATAGCTCAGGCTGGTGGACTAGCTTGCCTCACCCGAGAGGGTTTCAAGGTATGTATGTTCAGGAGATTTGAATTTGAGAAAAGCTATGCTAGATCGATGTTGAAAAAGTGTTAAATTTTTCTTACCTTTGTACAATGTACTCCAGGAAGTTATGTGTAAGGTAGACTACTACAAGGAGAATGCAAAGATTTTAGCTGAAACTTTTAATTCGTTGGGCTTCAGAGTTTATGGAGGTAGCAATGCACCTTATGTTTGGGTTCATTTCCCAGGATCCAGATCATGGGATGTGTTCAATTGGATTCTTGACAAGACTCACATTATTACAGTCCCTGGAATTGGGTTTGGTCCAGCTGGTGAAGGGTACATAAGGGTTTCCGCTTTTGGACAGAGAGAGAACATATTAGAAGCTTCCAAAAGACTCAAAACCTTACTTTGCTAGACAAATTATTACTTAGGACTCCTTTGGTCAATAGATTTCCCAACTAGTTTCTTCCTAGAAACTAGACATAAAGTATTTGATCATATAATTTGTCATTATTTGACAAATAATTCAAATTTTTAAATAGTAATTACTACTAATATTTGGTTAAAATTTCAATTTTTATAAACTTTTAAAAGTGAAATATGTTTCTCAAATCTATTACCAAACAGAAGGTGAAATTTCATCAAATCTTCACTCAAAAATAACTTGTCAAAAATATTTGGGAATCTATAGTCAAACACTAGCTTACTTTCGTTCTCTATTTTCACTTAAGAGTTGCTTCCAACTTCTGATTAGGATGTTTTACACTTAATAAGATCCACTTGGTTTCCATCTAAATATTTAGTTGACACGCTCTTTTTATTTGTTGTTTGCTCGTGAATTACCAAAGACGCCCGTTTCATTCATAAAGTGAATTGCAATATTGAAACAACTTTTGCAAACTCTCTCATTACATATTCAGATATGCAACTCGAATTGAACGTATAATATTTATAAGAATTGGAGTAAGTTGAGGGTCACTTCCAATAAGTGAGTACTCTATCATAAATAATTGGCCAAATAACATAAATATCAACCCTTTTGGAAGTAATTACACTCTCTTCTACTTTTTTAATTACTTTGTTCTCTCTCCCTATTAATATACATAATATAACCGACATATACATAACATTCTATGTATATGTTGGGATTTTTGAAATATGTTTAGGGGAGCTGGAATTTTTTGTAATAGTGGAAACATAAATTGTGTATTTGTGTAATTTTTAGTAAATAAAAATAATTTGACATAAATGGTGGAAACACATAGGTAGTTACATACCTTTAGCAAAAAAATTTTAAGCCACCTTCTTGGTAGAGGGTAGACATTGTTAGGGTTTTGCACTAATTTGCTTACTATATTTGAACTTCACTTTTATTTTAATGAAAGTCAAGATGTTATCATAATTGTTTTTTACTTGTTTCTGAAGGAAAAATTTAGATTTGTTCCATATATGGCTATTTCTTTCTTGGATGAAATGTTGGAACTTCTGTGCAGGGAAGATCTATCTTTCCCACAACAACAACAAAAATGACATCCATAATGACATAATCTAATCATTAAGAGAGTTTTTTTGGGGGTTGGAAGGGGGAGGGGGGTGAGGTCATTCTCAAGCAAATCCTATTAAAGTATTATGCATTGTTGTATATTTTTTTTGTTGAATGATTTATCATCGTTGAAAGTTTGTAATAATTACCTTTCGCATATCACCCTGACTATTTTGGTCTCAACAAGTGATATCAGAGCCAGTAATTGAAGTCAGGTTTTGGCGAGTTCAAATCAAGTTGAAACTAATTTGATGATAATAAAGATTTTTCTTGAACGACTACATGTGAAGAAAAATTTTCAACAATTTTTTAACATTCCCGCTACTGCATCTTTAAAAATAAAGACAAAATATTTTCAATCATTGATCCATAATATTTTTAATTATGAAAAACAATAGATGTCAAAACCTGGGCCCATATATATACTTATTAGGATCCTTGAGAGAACTAAGATCCTAAAATATTTACTCATAAATAACATCAATTTCTCATATATGTTAGTATTCATCCTATGTAAAAATAATACTAAGAACAAGAGCAAGAATATTAAGAAGGTGTTGTAATAACTCGTGTCTTTAGGTTAAAGTTTGACTCATTTCATGTGAATAGTCCAACCCAAACCAAGATAACATGCTCCTCATACAACCTAAGGTCTTATTGTGTTATATTATGTTGAAGAATAAGTGTGGAATTGATTACATCTCTGTTTAAATATTAATAAATTATAAAAATCTTATAAAATAAACACATACACAAATATACCATGACTAAGGATTTTTCATACTTTTTAAGTCATGTTATGAAGCAACAAAAAATTATACTTCTATTAAAGTTTAATTTAATATGGATTTATTGGAATAGCCACAGTGTTGCAAGAAACTCTCAAAATTAGGCTCGTAAAACTTCAATGCGGGATAGAGATCAAAAAACTCGGTGCATGACATCTATTCTTTGTACTAGATATGTTTCTATGAGAATGGAATATGTAGGTTTCTAAACCTCGAGTGAGATCTCCTGCAACTCTTTCTCTCAAAACTTTATTCTTTTGCCTCTCAATTACTATTTTAGATGCTTCTCCCATCGTTCTTTCACTCAAATCTTTTTCATTTCATATAATAATCAAATTAACATGCATTGGGTGGAATCTACATCAGTGGAGGAAGATCTCTAGGAGGCCTCACATTTATCTCTTAAAACTTCAGATTTCCAAGCCATTATTTTTTAGATTAGCCTTATGATTCTATTCATAATTTTCTGTCAGCTTCCTTAAAACTTATTTCATTTCATTAATTTTGTCTTGCACCGAGTTATTTTGATTCTTCTTATAATTCTGCTGCTAATCTTGTACCTTTTACTAATTCTAATTTTCATTTCCACCCTATGAGAAGTTAGGATGATTTCTCTGGTTCAAAATGTTCCCGGAGTTCTAATTTATTATGCCTATACCTACATAGTCATAAAGTGTAGGTACTCTATATTAGCTCCATACCTATCAACCGTATGATCACTTCCAATGACCTCATAGAACAATGATGCTTGTTGAACTTTCTGAACTTTAAAATTGCAGTTGCACTTGCCTCATAAGCATATTGGTTAGCTTAGTAAAAATTTTGTTCAAAGTATCATTTTGTGCTTGTATACTAATCGTCCCATCAACCACCACAATTCCTACTGTCTTTGTTATAATTCTTCCATTGGACACACCAGTCTACTCTGGAATGCTTGCTACTAACCTGTTCAACAAAAATAACTCTGGACTGCTTGCTATTAACTTTTTCAACAAAAACACTAATTCATCTAAGTTTTCTCTAGTGCTAGTCCACCTACAGAAAAATCAAGAAAAAATAAGAGTAAATATCTAAACTATCAATGAAAGTATTGCTAAAACTTCCTAAGTTTGACCGTTATAAGGATAACTCAATTGTAATGTTTTAAATCATTCCTAAGCTTACGGTAAGCTTTCTCTTTCTTTTTCTTTTCTAAATCCCAAAATCTCACTCCATAACTTGATTGTATTCCTAGATAGAAAGAAGCTTGCAATGAATTTCTGGGCTAAGGTAGCTTGTGAAGTGATAGAATCCGAAGGCTCAACTTTTAGCTACCCATTTTTCTTCCCCTAGTAACAAAAATTGGGAATAAGGAGAGCCTCACATAGTTTAATGGGCCTCCCTTACATGATGTAAGTGTCAACAATCTACAAGAAGATCTAAAATACAACTGTAGATCCTTATGTGATAAACCTATAAATTTCCAACTTGAGTGCAATATCTGCACCATATATTGTTTCATTTTTTTTTATGATTTCCAATTTGACAATATTGGATGAACATTACCAACGAACAAGTTGGACTGCCACTTCGCGAACTGCAAATGGGGTTGATGGAGGATTTGCCATTATGTTATCTTCCATTATTGTTGGCGATTAGTTGCTATGTGCCTACAACAAAACTTTCTCCCTCAATCTATAATAGCCCATATAGTATATTTTGGATTTTTTTTCGTGTTTTGATCATTTTGACCCTCTCTGTAGTTATATCATGGTACTTGTGGGCTGTAGCAGTGGGTAAAAAAATTCTCAAGATGATTGGTGGAGTTTGAATTTTTAATTTTAAAAGGTTTTAAAGTTGGCATGATTGAATTTGGTCAATATTTAAAGTTTTAGTTTTTTGAAAATTAAGTTAGTTTTGTTAGCTTTAAAGTCTTTTTTGAATTAGTAGAATTATTGATTTGATTACCGAGTTGTTCAAATGTATCTTAAGTCATTGGTTGAAAAGTTCACAAATTATGACATAGAGTTGACTTCAATCAATATTCATTGATGGTAAATGATAACCTATGTTGGTAATTCTGATAATTTCGATCCATTGAGTCCAGAACATTGAACTTAGCCTAGTAATATAGTTGATTTGGGTTTGTGAGGGTTTCAAGTATGTTTTGAAGGTCGAATCTGAGCTTGTGGGGGTGTGGTTGTTTTTGTTATTTATTGGCATTAGTGCTAGTACAGTCGCTTACATGGTTCTTTTGCTGAATATGCAGATCTGTACCAACAACTAGTGAGTTACTTCTTTAGACTTCGGTTAGCTTTACCTGGGCCACTCATGGGATGGCTTGTCCATATTAGCGGATACATTGATGCAGACTTTCATTACTTCTGTGGTCTCACTCTTACGAACAACACCCACTTCAGTAAAGGCTCACGCGATAAGTATCCTCCTCTTATTGGGGCATTCTATTTTTTTTGTTAAGCCATTTTGTGGACTTTCTCTATAGGAGCAAGAATGTAGCACCATAACAATCCCATTTTCTCTTTTCTTTTCTTTTCTTTTCTTTCCATGCCTTGTATTTTGGAGCTCGGGTACTCATTTTTGAAAGATTCAAAGGCTTTTCTTTAAAGATTTCTTTGTTGGATAAGTTTATAAATCTATATTTTCATATTCCTCAATGATTATTTCATTATTCACCTCAAAATCTTGATTTTTTCAACTTGAAATTCGGAACTTTTTGGCATAGTTGAAGAATGGTATTTTGATGATTTCAATATCAATTTTAACTCCATTTTCAATAAAATTTCATATTTGAACTATTTATGTTATGGGTCAATTGATTTTTAGTGAAATTCCTAATTAACCCTTTAGGGATTGGGGTTAACTTTCAGGTTGATTATTTAGAACCAGAATAGAACCATAATAATATGAGTGTCCTAGATTTCATTTTATGTGTAGAACTTGTTTTTGAGGGATTTGAAGTGACTTGGGCATGTTTTAGTAGAAAATCTATTTTGTGGTGGTTTGTGAAACATTGTTAGGCTTCAAGGTAGTTTATGACTTAATATTCTTCAGACTTTGCTTAGACGGAGACTTATCGTGTAAAGTATTCTATGGGTTGAGAGAATTAGTGCATTTTAGTGATAAGTAAAATAAATTTATGCGGTGATGCCCAAATTGGGGTCTTACATTGTTAAAGCGATTTTGAAGAGTAATTTTTAATTGATACCAATGCTTGTACTATATTATGAGTTGAGCATTGTGTCATAATTTTTTGTCTGTTTGTTGTTTTTGGCTTTGACTTATTTTTCTAAGCAGCATACCCATTCATTTCATGAATTATTAGATTATACCACTGAAATTACTGACTTTCAAAAAACATTGAGCTTATTTTTCTTACCAGTCTGACGTAGGATTATTGACATGGATATGTGATATTTTACTCATTCAGTTCGCGGAGGGTTCCAGAAATGGATGCATGATGTTATACATATTAAGTCTAATGTAGGACTCTGAACGTAGATATATGGTCAAATTTAGTATTTCATATAGGGTATATATATTAGAGCCTAGGTTCATGGTCAGTTGAGTTTCCACAATACCGTGTCAAGTAGAGTCCCTTTTATGGGTGTGAAGCACACCACATTTATAAAAGAGGGGCTACGAGATATTTTAGGAAATGTTTCCCTTTCTTGTGTTTCAATTTCAAGCTATAGGGTCTAAGGTCTTGGATTCCTTTGATTTTCATTTGCTATATATCAGATCATGCTTCCAAGGAGATTTGGGGTTCAGGCAAACACTTCTACCCCAACTGAGGGCCCTATGGATGAAGATCGTTTAACTTCTGAAGTTTGGACTCGAGCTAGGGCTGCGATATTTGACCATCTTCGTGGGGTCCGATATATCCCCACCAACCTCGACTATGAGAGTGATCCTCCTATTCTATCACCTCAAGGGGATGCTACTAATGCCGAGTTTCATCGCTTCATCAACCTCTTGACTCAATTGGTAACCTATCAATCAAAGCGTGGTGCTCCAACTACTGTTTCTTCTAAGGCCACAAGAATTGGCCAATTCATGAGGTTGAGCCCTCCTATGTTTACGGGTATGAAGGTTGAGAAAGATCCTCAAGGCTTCATTGATAAAATAGAGAAGATCTTTCAAATCATACATGCTTCAGAAGTTGAGGCAGTTAATTTTGCTTTCTACCAATTAAAATATGTAGCGTACCAATGGTATAAAGGATAGGAGTTGTCTAGAGGTGTTGATGCTAGTCCCGCAAGATGGGAGGATTTCTTTGAGGCTCTCTTAAACTACTTCTTTCCTCAAGAGTTGAGGGAAGCAAAAGTAAAGAGTTTGTGAACTTGAAGCAAAGAAGGATGTCTGTTTAAGAGTATACCTTGAAATTCCATCAATTGTCAAGGTATGCTCCCAAAATGGTTTCTAGCATGAGGGCTAGGATATGTAATTTTGTCTTGGGATTGTCCTGGAGTTAGTTCTTGAGAGAAAAGCGGACTTGTTGACTAAAAATATGGATATTTCTAGGTTGATTATGTATATGCAATAAGTAGAAGAGGAGAAAAAGAAGCAATTTGAGTTTAGTGAAGGGCAAGAAAAGAAGTTTAGGTCTTCTAAACCTAGTGGTAGAGATGAGGGTAATAGTCCACTGAAGAAGTAGGGGAGTTCAGTTTTTTTCTCCTCAGCTAGTGTTCACTCTTCTTACCTAAAGTTATCAGGTGATCATCGATCTCAGTTTAGTGGTGGGTTTTAGGAACAAGGGGCCTAATTCTAGGCTAGTGGTGCTCAGTCGGCTCCACCCCACCCTCCTTACAGATTCTGTGGTCAGAGTCATCATGGTTAGTATGGGAAGAGGCAGAACAAATATTTTAGTTGTGGTCAGATCAGGCACATACAGTGTGAGTGCCCCTTTCAGGAGTCTCCTTGGGCCAATAGGGCCCATATTATGACTCCATCTACTTCCACACTAAAGGGTGATATATCTAATTCTATTTTTATTTTTGGCACTGGCACTAGCCAGAATCGCTTATATGTAGTTGCTTCTCACTAGGATTCTGAGGCATCTCCGATGTTGTCGTGGGTATGTTGAGACTTTTCTCCCAAGATGTATATTATTTGGTTGATCCAGGGTTTACACTTTCTTATGTGACCCCGTATATGGCTGTGCATCTTGATTGTGGTCCTGAAAGTCTATTGTTTTTTTTATTTCTACCCTAGTGGGAGATTCTGTGATTACTAAAAGGGTCTATAGGGGGGTGTGGTATCTGTTATTGGTAGAGAAGCTCTTGTAGACTTGATAGTGTTGGACATGGTCGATTTTGATGTTATTCTGGGGATGGATTAGTAGAATTTGTGTTATGCTTCCTTGGATTGTCGGACCCGTAGGGTCATGTTAAAATTCCCTAATGAGCCGGTTATTGTATGGGAAGGTGGCTCCTTGGTGCCTAAGGAAAGGTTCATTTCTTATCTCAAAGCCCAAAAGTTGATTTCAAAAGGGTATTTGTATCATTTGGTCCGAGTGAAAGATTATAACTCAGAGGAGCCTTCTCTTGAAGCTATTCCCATGGTTAATGAGTTTCCCAAGGTGTTTCTTGGTGATCTTCCCGGTGTTTCTCCTGATAGGGAAATTGATTTTGGTATTATTCTTGTTCCAGACACTTATCCAATTTCCATCCCTCCTTATCAAATGGCTACGACGGAGCTAAAAGAGCTTAAGGAGAAATTAAAGGACCTCATAGATAAAGGTTTTATCCATACTAGTGTGTCTCTTTGGGGTGCTCCCATGTTGTTTGTGTGCAAGAAGGATGGTTTCCTTCGTATGTGCATTGATTATCATTAGTTGAACAAAGTCACCATAAAGAATAAATATCCTCTTCTTAGGAAAGATGATTTATGTGATCAACTTCAGGGTGCGAAGTCTTTTTTTAAGATTGATCTTAGATCGGGTTATCATCAGCTTAAGATTAGGGATACCGATATCCCTAAGATTGTCTTTAGAAATTGGTATGGTCACTATGAGTTTTTTATCATGTATTTTGGATTAACCAATGCACTGGTAACATTCATGGACTTAATGAATAGGGTCTTCTATCCATTCTTGGACATGTTTGTCATTGTCTTCATTGATGACATCTTAGTCTATTATAAGAGTGAGGCAAATTATATCGATTACCTCTGTGCCGTATTGCAAACTTTGAAGGGTCATTGTTTGTATGCCAAGTTCTCCAAGTGTGAGTTTTGGTTAAAAGTCGTAGCTTTTCTTGGTCATGTTATCTCTAGTTAAGGATGATAGTATATACCCAAAAAGTTGTGGCAGTTAACAAGTGGCCTAGACTTACGACTCCAACCGATATTCAGAGCTTCTTGGGTCTAGACGGTTACTATAGAAGATTTGTAAAGAGCTTTTTGACTATAGCTGCCCCGTTGACCAAGTTGACACAAAAAAAGGTCAAGTTCTTATGGTCGGATGTGTGTGAGGGTAGTTTTGAGAAGTGGAAATATAATTGACTTCGGCTCCGATTTAGACCTTGCCTAAAGGTAATGAGGGTTTTGTAGTTTATTAGGATGCTTCTCGTATTGGTCTCGATTGTGTTTTGATGCAACATGGTAGGGTTATGGCCTATGTTTCTAGGCAATTGAAAGTTCATGAAAAGAACTACCCTACTCATGAATTAGAGTTGTTAGCCGTGGTTTTTCCGTTAAAGATTTGGTGACATTATCTTTATGGGGTTTATGTTGATATCTTTTCTGATCATAAGAGTTTTCAATATGTGTTTACTCAAAAGGAGTTGAATCTCAGGCAAAGGAGGTAGCTTGAGTTGTTGAAACACTATGATATAAGTCTTCATTACCATCCTGGTAATGCTAATATAGTCGTCGATGCTCTTAATAGGTTGTCCATGGGAAGTTTGGCCCATATAGATGAGGATAAGCAGGAATTGGTGAAGGATGTTTACCGTTTGACTAATATTGGAGTTCGACTTGCGGACTCCTAGGATGGTAGTGTATTTGTGCATCCAGTATCTCAGTTATCTCTTGTTGTTGAGATAAAGAAAAAATTAGCATTGGACCCCGACTTGATAAAATTCAAGAGAAATATGGGTCAACACAAAGTTGCATACTTTGTGATTGGTGGTGATGGTATCTTGACATACCAAGGTAGGCTATGTGTTCCCGACATTGATGGATTGAGGGAAAGGCTCAAGGTGAAACTTATGAATCTCAATATGCTATAAATCATCGTTCCACCAAGATGTATAATAATCCTAGAGAGTTCTATTGGTGGGGTAATATGAAGCAATGCCTAGTTATGTAGCCAAGTGTATAGTGTGCTAACAAGTGAAAGTTGAGCACATAATGCTCAGGGGTTTGTATAAAGAGATTCCATTACCCGAATGAAAGTGGGAGGCAATTAATTTGGATTTCATTACCGTTTCCTCAATCTCTAAATAGATTTTATTCTATTTGGGTCATTGTTGATAGAATGACAAAGTCCGCTCACTTTTGCCCAAAAGGACTAATTACTCGACGGAAGATTATGCTAAGTTGTATCATGCAGAGATCGGGAAGTTACACGGTGTTTCAATTTTGATTATCTTGGATCGTGGTCCTCCATTTTCATCCCACTTTTGGAAGTTATTTTAAAAAGGTTTGGGTACTAAAGTATGCCATAGTACTGCTTTCCATCCGCAAATGGATGGGCATGAAGAGAGGATCATCCAAACATTAAAGAATATGTTGTGGTCCTGTGTGATTGATTATGGTGGTAGTTGGTATGACCACTTGACTTTGATTGATTACGCCTATAATAATAGTTACCACTCTAGTATTGGCATGGTCCCTTTTGAGGCATTATATAGTAGGAGATGTCTATATCCTATTTGATGGTTCGAAGTTGGCGAGGGTAAGTTGCTTGGCCCCGATTTAGTTCACCAAGCCTTAGAGAAGGTCAAAGTGATTCTTGATAGATTGAAAACCTCTCAAATTCACCAAAAGTCCTATGTGGATATGAGACATAGTGACTTAGAACTTAGTGTTGGCAATTGGGTATTCTTGAAAGTATCTCCCATGAAGGGAGTGATGCGGTTTGGTAAAAAAGGAAAGCTTAGTGCCAGGTATGTTAGTCCCTTCTTGATTGTGAAGAGGGTTGGCAATGTTGCCTAGGAGTTAGAGTTACCTTCTAGCATATACTCCATTCACCCAGTTTTCCACATCACTATGTTATGAAAATATGTGGGTGATCCTTCGTTGGTTGTTACCTTGAAGGATGTTGATATCTCAGAATTTTTGTCCTATAAGGAGATCTCAGTGAGGATCTTGGATCAGCAATTTTTCCAGTTACGAACCCAAGAAGTGGCTTCAGTAAAGGTTCTATGGAGGAACCAAATGTCCCAGGAATCTACTTGGGAGGCGGAGGAGGACATGAAGTCCAAGTACCCATATTTTTTTCCATTCTGAAAACTCGTGATCGAGGTATGTGTTAATCTTTTTTATTTGACTTATGTTTATGGTAGTTAATGAGTTCGAGTCCCTAAGCTTTGAAGGAGCCAAGTTGCTTTGGTAAATTATGGGTGTGAACCCTATGGTGAATGAAATGAATGGTTGAGTAATAATGATTGTGATATGCGTCGTATCCTTGTTGTATGCCTTGTTGTAACTTGTTTAAAGGTTGGTTTGATGAGTGATAACAAGTTAACTTGTGTTTATGCTTTCCTTACTCGTCATTTATGGATGAATGATCCATGTGGGGGAGAATTGAAACACCTTGGCTTTGAACCATGAGAAGAATTTCTTCTTTTGATGTCTCTAAGCAAGGTACGACTAGGGGTATGAGTCATACCCCTTGGATATGAGTTGTATCCTTATCTCCCTCCTCTTTCATACCCTAGGCAGTATAGTGAGGGTTACTCACTATCCAAGGTATGAATGAGCCTCCAACCAATCACACCTTAAGGTATGAGTCATACCAAGACCAATCATATAGAGTGATGCCTTGATCAAAAGTGAACTATTTTTGCTATGATTGATGTGTATGAGTTAGTGCATGAGTCGTGCACCTTGGATACGACTTAAGGGTGTGTAGTCGTACCTTACCAGTGTAGGTGAACTAGCAGTATCTTAGGGTACGAGTTAGGGTACCACTCATACCCTAGGGTACGGTTCCTTAAGTGAGTGATACCCCTGCACGAGCTCATTTTCCAGCTTTTAACTAAGGGCCTTGTAGTCATTTCCCACACCCAAAACCCTAAGTAACCTCACTATATAAGTGTTTGTAGCCTCTTAAACATCCATTTTGGTGGATCAAACACCCTAAATACTCTCTCAAACTCATTTTTGAAGAATTATAGGCTAGGGTTTCAAGGGTGATCTTCAAGAGGCAAAGTGAAGTCAAGACTCTTGATGAATCAAGTTGTCTAAGGCATGTAACTCTTCCCCTTGATAAATAACTCTAAACCAATGTATTTCACACTTGGATTAGTAAGTGTACATGGTGATTTTCAAATCAAATGAGAAGGGCTTTTGTTGCCAATGAGGAATAATATTTGTTCATGCTTAAACTTGTGATTATGCATGTTATTGGTGATGGTTTGTATGTATGGATACTTTTTGTATGTGGTTTAACAAATGTGTCTTGAATAACCCTAATAATTATGAGCTACACCATAAAATTGGTCTTGCTAAAGGTATGTATACAAGGTATTTGTGAAAATATCTAAATGAAATGTTTAGTCACATGTTAATGGTGTATCGAACTATGATATTGGTCTAGTGAACATGAATAGGGTATGATACTGTTATAATAAATGTGAATACTTGATAAGTGGTTGGTGAAGGCATTGTGGGCCATGTATTGAGTCGTAACAATATGAATGCTTGGTAAATGGTTGGTAAGAACCTTATTAATAATGTAATAGACTAAATTATAACTTTAGATGGTGCGATGGTCCAATAAGAATGAATGGTTTATAAATTGTATTGTAATGATATTTAGCCATCTAATTAGTAAAATTATGACCATGTTGGTTGATGGCTAAGAAATGGGTTCATTTCCCTAAACATGAACTTGAATTGTGTATGGAACTAAAGTGTCGTATAGAAAGGCTAATGAAGCTTGGATGGCTTGTAAGGGTCTTAATGACTATAATTTGAATTGAATGTTGATTTGAATAACGACATTGGCCTAATAAAGTGGTTAATCGATAAATACTCCCATGAAGACCTTCTCATCCCGTATGGTGTTGATGCGGGTAAATGGATCAAGCCCTTAAATGTGAAATGGATTGAATGGATGTTAATGCATGAACTAAAAGGGGTTAAGAGTTCTAATGTCGTCTAATAATAGCAATGAAATGACTAGTGGTTTGAGTGGCTTGCGTCTCGAGTCCCTCGCCCAAGAAAATGACTAGTGGTTTGAGTCCCTAGTTTAATAAAGGGCTTTTGGTTCGAGTACCTTGCCCAATGGTATGGCTTGTGGTTCGAGTCCTTCGCCTAATGAAATGACTAGTGGTTCGAGTCCCTAGTCCAATTAATGGCTTGTGGTTCAAGTCCCTTGCCTAATGAATTGCTTGTGGTTCGAGTCCCTTTCTTGATAGAAATATTGAATCTACAAGGGTGGAAAATCGGAGTCATTCACATCGTAACATGGGAATGAGTGAAATGAGAATTTTTGCTAAGTCTTGTGAACATGTCGTGTGTGTCTATATGTATGATTATGTATTTAAGAATGTGATTGAAAATGATGTAATGACTTGGATTTAAATGATAATATTATTTCATCCTTATCCTTGAGTTACATTTTAGTGTTCCATTCGCTAACCGTCTCTGGACGTTATGTCCCCACGCGACATAGGGGTCGGAGCATATTTTCTCTTCCTACATAGTGATTAGGTGGTCACGGCGGTTCGTGCATTGACTTTGGAGTGGTAAGCTTCCTTACTCCTGAAGACATTCCTTCTTGGTCCGTATATTTAGACTTAGTCTTATTTTCATTTGGTGTGGCTATTGTCTAATGCTTGTCCCGACATGCATTTCTAAACATCCGTTTATATAGAGGTATTGTGGATGACTTGTGGACTTGGGTGTAATGGCTAGTTGATGAGTCTAATGAAGTGTTTAGACATGTTTAAGTTATGACTTGTAGAATTCTTTTCGCTATCTTATCTTTGGGTTGGGATTCGTCTGACCCTTGTGATGTATAGTGATGATTACGTTGGGTTATTGGCGCAACGTCTGATTTATGTGGGCCTGAGGTTCCCATACGACAATGCTCATTTTTGGGTCGTGTCAATATGGACCTTGCAAGTTCCCCATAGATATCTGTTCTTAGCAAGGATGGGGTAGGGGGAGAGGGTGTGTGCACCAGTAGACATTGTCCATCTCATTTTATTCTATATCATTGCATTGCATCTTTTTAGATTATTATTTGTAAGAGATACTTTTTTAATAGTATTATTGTTAATGAGTTGCTGGGACTCTTTTGCGTGCAAGGTTGTTTTAGTATTCTATACTCGTTATATTTTTTGCTTAAGCTCAGTTGGCCTATGATGCCTACTAGTGGTTACACTCACCCTATTTTTCTACATCATTCAGATGCAGATCCTAGTATGAATGGTCCCTATGGTTTGTGATTGTGCATATTGTATTCATTTCAAAGTAATTATAAGATCCTCAGATCGGTGTCCTTATCGGTTTTATATTTCTTTATTTTCGTCTAGTATATTTCTTTTGATAGTTTATTATTCCAGTTTGATATTATGTATTATTATCGTGTATGTACTTATGACACCAGAATCTTGGGATTCTAGATTTCTTGTTCTGTTTTAATTTGAGATATTATTATCAATGCTTGTTCTGAATATTTAGTTAATTCCTTTATTTCAAATTTGTATTTCAACTGAGTTTGGATTACAACTATGACAGGGTTGAGGTAGGTGCCATCACGATTCGTGAAATTTTAGATTGTGACATAATCTTTTTTGAAAGAATCTTTCAGGCTTAGACTTGAAAGGAATTAGGCTTTCTTTGATTTTAAAATCGTTGGCTTAGATATCCAAGCTTTTCATAAGGTCAAATACATTGACATGCACCTAAATTTGGCACAAACTTTCACTTTGACACATAAAGTGGATGTTGTTCATTTTACCTGTGTCATTTTGACACCTTTTTTTTTTTTTTTTTTTATAATCAACTGATATTATAAAGTGTGTGTAATACACACGTTGCTGACATGACATACGCTCCACTAAGAAAAACATGTGGCATTCTTGCGCAAAACAATAATTTTAAATAAATTATAGTTAAAAAAGCTATTTTTAAATAATTAATTTAATAAAAAATGCAAGAGAAGTAAAATGATGAAGAAAATGAATAATAAAAAATGAAAGCTGAAGAATTTTTCTTGTTGAATTAATTTATTAATTTCTGCATGGTGATAGTTACAGTACTAAGAAGAGTATTTACTCTAACTGAAGGAAAAATTGGTGAAAATTATGGGTATTAAGATGAGTATTTATTCTAACTTGAAGGAAAGCATGGTGGAAAGTCATGGGAGAAAGAGTGAGGAAAGAGGAGAAAAAAGATGAAAAAATTATGAAAATACCCTTCAAATGTGCTCATAATGCATTTGGGTGGTTGGGTTGGATATTAGGGGGTGGTCCGCAGTCCTGATTAGATTTGAGATGCCCATTACGACAAAGCCCCATTCGGGTCGGGTCGGGTCATATCAAGAGCTCAGAATCAAATGAGGCTAAAATAGGTAAGAATCATCATTATCAAGTGCCTAGAATCAAGCCGAGGCTAAAATAGTCTATTTTCCCCTTTAAAATCTCAAATCCGGCAAGATATTTCTCAAATTCCACTTTTAAAAATAGAACAATGTTCTTAGGCCAATTTGCCAAAGTTCCAAGGCTATGCAATTAAATAACACACATGATAAGATGAGTACATTAATTAAATAACCATTGTTAATTCGTTAATACAAACTAAAGTATCCTATAGTCATATAGCTAAAGGGAGGGTGCTAATCTAGGACAATCATATGAAAGAAGCAGTAAGCTAATTATAAAGCTCTAAGGAACCCGACCTAAGGAAAGAGGATACCCAAACTAAACTAAGGCATCCAATGATAGGACCTAAGACTACTGACCATGCTAGATTAACCCAAGCACAGAAAAGACCACCTAAACTAAGGATTCACGGATGATTCCACTTTAACACCCCTAAGTGAGCAAAGTCATAAACTCCTAAAAAAAATGTATCCAAACACAGTGTCCCTTTGAAATTTTGAAAATCATCATACAAATACACTAAATGATCTAACTCTAAGAGTACGTAAGTCGTAATCTATCTGGAGGCTGAAAATGTGCTCACGAACACCTAATTTGAAGCTTTTACCTTCTAAAGAATTTTTTGAATACTGCAACGATACCAAAATAGTAATATATACGTCAATACATGAAGAATGATATCCATATTGCAAATTTATAATCCTAGTAAAAAAATTTGGTTAAAAATTACTTGTAGGGCCCACTTACGAAATTTGAAAATGGGAACCATAATTATGCCCCTCATGGGACAAAGATGTCATGCTAAAAATTGGAGCATGATTAGCCCCTAAAATCAAGCTCAAACTAGTCCCACAAATCCAAAGAAAATCAAGACTTAAGCTATAGAATTAATGGAATTAAGGCTGAAAATTTACAAATTGAAGATGAAAAATCAATCAAAGGACAAACACCAAAAAATATAAGCTTTAATGTGTGATCTCGCAATAGTTCTTGAGCTTGGATTTCTCAATAATGGAGAAACAATAGAGTTGGAAATGATTAAAAATAAACTGAATAATCGACTATATAAAATACGACACCATTGTTTAAGTGTTGGCATAGCTGCATAAGTGGCGTTGCTTAAGCGACAATGCCCTCACATAAGGGACATCATTGAGCACTCGTGCCTCTGCTTAAGTGCCACTTTGTTTGCTTAAGAAGCTCCATAAAAGAGAAGGGAGCCTCATTTAAGCTGAAGGAACTGACATAAGTCACCTTTACATAAGTGACACCCCAACTGCTTAAAGTGCTCTGCCTAGGTGGCCTAGAGGCCCCAAACTACACCATCACAACACCACCTAAAAAATTCAATGCTTGAAGTTTTCAAAACGGGTCCTCGATATTCATTCAGAGCCCTATGAATACAAAAATGATATGATACTCTACCAAAAAAGGAATTCCAGACTCAACAGAATCTATTAAATTCCTAACAAAGCTTATTTCGATGGAAAATGGGTTCCACATTTAACTTCAAGTTTAATTAAAAACTAACCAATTGTCACGCCCCAAATCCTATTAAGGCGGACTGGCACCCGTTGCCGATAAGGCTCGGGAGAACCAACCCGTAGCAATATATTACCTATGAACATTATAAGTTCCTTTCATACTAAACATGCCCTCAAAAGACAAATAGGACTAGCAAGTCAAAAGATATTATATGACTAGGCCGTTGGAGCCACAATGTCTACGATACGATACATGACCATACTATACTTAACGTAGTCTACAAGGCCTCTAGACAAGAAACATTATCTTATAAGGGTCGGGACAGACCCCGCCTCATGATAAGATACTATACAATGCAAAGAGATATGATAAGACTCAAAGCCCCGAAGCAACCTGGAGCTCAGTGACTGCGGTTGATATCCTGTACTCTTACTAGGGAGGTTTATTAGCTTCTGTACCTGCAGCATGGAATGCAGGTCCCCCAAGAGGGACGTCAGTACGAAATAATGTACTGAATATGTAAGGCAACATGTACTATATATGAGATAAAAAAAACACTCAAATGAAACCATGTACTGCTGTAGGGTAAAAGACCACCTTTATGAATATTGTGGAGTCATGTATCTTATAACAATTATGTTACTTTACTCTTATTACTTGTATAATCTGTGCACAGCATGTAATACAGATGACCAGCTGATCAGTGGTAAATCTATATCAGGATCAACCCATGCTAGGCTTTCCTTTCACCCCTGGGATACCCCCTGTAATACTGGGATTGACCCATGCTAGGTGATTCTTTCACCTCTGGGATACCACCCATCAGAAGCAACTGTAGACATAAATCTTCTTATTACTTTTGAGATGAATCTTTGGTGGTCGTAACATTTGAGCTATAAGACTATAAGCATGACAAATGACAAGTATGTGTCCATGTAACATCATATCATAATGAAAAGAGTGGGTTGTACAATTAGTGAAACATGTAGGACATAAACAACGTATGAACTTTATTTAGCTAAAAAGAAGACTCATATGTCATGGTACCCAATGTATGTATGCAGCAGTGACAATGCTCGAATCTGGACACACAAGTACATGTTAAAGAGTGGAGTGGTTATGTCGAAGTTTGTAAAGATCTCTATGTGCCAATGAAGACTTTGGATTCCATGCCAAATAATAAGAGATCGAATAGCCTTACATACTTCGACATATCAACTTGTTTTTACGTCGAAATGACTTCTTTTCTTCCAACTATTTATCTACAATATCATGTTTTAAAGCTAGTATTAGCAGCTAATCAATGCATCTGGACAGCCCAATCTCACAAGACACAACACTTTGGCAACAAACGTATAACCATCAACTCAATGGTGTTATTCCGACTTTCTCAATTCTAACTGTATTCAACCAGCATACATTATCATATACATGATGTATACAGCCTATATTAGCTCTATAACATGCTGGCAACAGTCCATAACTACAACACATAACCATTTTACTAAACGCTCAACTAAGAAGCACAACATCTCGTCGTCTCCCTACATTTCATCGTTAACAATTCATACTTGTCCCAACTTTGAACCAGATGCTCCCAACATATATATACATCAAATAAATCTTAACATAGTCACAAAATAGCTCAAAACGTAGGGGGAAACGTGAAACAACAGCCCCCTCAACAAAACAGTCCAATACCATTTTGGAAGCACATAAGATCATATAAGGATACTTGTTTCCAAAGAACTAGCAAAACAGTCCAGCAACCTTGGCAACCATATACACACTATAACATGTTAATAACCTCAACTTTATATCATATTAAAGTCAAAAATCAGGGTAATAATCGTTCCAAAGCCAAGAAAACCAAACAACAACTTTCAGGACACAAGCTGTCCAGAAATTCCTGCACAGTGAACTAGCCAACTTATCTTGTTTTCCATGGAAAATTCATATCAAATATATGGTTATTTTTACATACCTTAACTCCCAAGGTGTAGGTCTAATTCAAGAACTCAAAAAGTAGCCTTTGGTTGCCTTCCAAGGTGAAGAAATGCCAAGAGAAACTTAGAGAGAACAGCTGAAATTTTCTTTTGGTCTTTTATTGATTAACCTAGGGAGCTCGGTTTTGGTCCCTTTTTAAGGAGACTTTAGACCGAATTTCTCCTTATATTTGCAGCTGATTAACTCAAATTGGTCAATGACTAATTTTCCCCTTTCACTTAGGCCTTTTGGATCTCTAAATCAATGGGCTTTAGTGGCCCATTTCCTTAATCTTTCTTGCACTTTGTTTGGGCCCAATCTTGTTAGTAGTGAATGAATGTAGTTGGGCCTATTATATAAAAATTTTGGGCTGAACATCTTGGCCCAATATAATGTTAAACCATTGGCTTAAGTAGCCTCCCTAACTTGGGCTTCGTTTGTCACAAGACTTGGAAAGTTTCGGCGTTAAGCCTTGTCTTCGTTCCCCTTTCTTTTTTTTTTTACTAACGTCTAGACTTCAAGTGAGTTCACTTATGAATGAATTCTTCTCCCTCATGATATATAATTTTTAAGCTAAGCACACAGGTGACTCACCTGCTAGCTTCCTAAGTTCCATAAGCATGTCAATGATTTTCTCCGTTTAAGGCCACAGTCTCTAAATAGATTTCCATATAGTGCCCCAATCCAACACTTGAACGCTTGAAAAATTTTGGTAGTAATTAAATCAAGTCGTATGTCATTTTATGTGAACATTACTAGTACATGTAAAATGTGGGGTGTTACACCAATATCCCAAAATAAGTATGGAATCCTCAAAACCAAACAAAAGGTCCCCCTAGCCTAAATCCCACCTTCTGGAGCTTGTCAAACTATAAAAATTTCCATTCGAGGCCATTTACTACATGTTTTGGCCAAAGAGTAATTTCTTAACTTTCACAGTTCCAAAATAGGCAAACTAGCATAAAATCCAAATGAATTATTTGGGAACCAAACTACTAGTCCTAGCAAGTCATAAATGGCTTGGGACAGCTATGGAAAATCTCTAAACTTAGAAAATGTATGAAAAAAGGAAAATGATACAGAGCTTCATTACAACATCCACTATTAAGAGGACTTTCATCCCTGAAAGTCAAGATTCAAAAAGTACCTAAAGGCTCAAATAATTAAGGATAATGGGTTGACATGACATGCTTGGGTTCCCAAGTAGCATTATTGATGCGATAGTGTCCTCGCTGAACCTTTTACCACTGAAATCTCAATAAATCACAATCGTCTGACATCTTTGTCTAGAATAGCAAATGGATCCTATTTGAATGTCAATCTATCATCCAACAATATTGAATCTCACTAGGACACGTGAGATTCATCTATGATGTAACGTTGAATCATTTATGGATAAAAAAATATAGATAATTTTAGAAAATGTTGGGGGCTAGGATAACTCATATATTAAATCCCCAACTCACTTAGAATGACAAATGTCCCGATATACCAGTGATGAGCTTTCCTCTCTTCTAACCTAATTATTTCTTTTATCGGAGACACTCAAAGGAACATATGATCGCTAACTCCAAACTCTAATACTCAAAGTATGCGGTCAGTGTAACACTTCTACTTACTTTGAGCTACCCGTAGTCTATATTGAATCCCTCAAACAATTTAATGAGTCTCACAATAAATCTTTATCTTTCGACCTAGCCTCAAAGGCGTCAAACTACCCAATTGGAGATCTATACTACCTACCATGCAATGCCTCAAATAGGTCTATCTAGATACTCGAATGGTAGCAATTATCATTAGAGAACACTGCCAAGGCTAGAAACTGGTCCCACTAGCCTCTATAGTCCATAACACATGGCCGGAGTATGTCCTAAAAAACCTGAATAGTTTGCTCATACTGACCTTTGGTTTAGGATGAAAAGTTATTCTAATATCGACCAGGATGCCCAACTCCTCCAGAAAAGCTCTCCAAAATTTATAGGTGAATTGGAAAGCTCTATAAAAAATAATGGACATTGGTGCCCTATGAAGACGAACTACCTCTGAAACATATATCTTGGCCAATCTCTTGGCACTGCAGGAAGAATGAACGGGTAGAAAAAGGAAAAACTTTTTCAACCTCTTAATAATGACCCAAAATGATATCAAAACCATGAGAAGTGCATGGAAACCAATCATAAAATCCATAGTAATTCGATCCCACTTCCACTCTAGAATAGGTAGCCTCTGACGTAATCCACTAGGTTTGAAGTGCTCAGACATCAACTGATGACACAAACACTGAGATATGAAGTCCGCTATAGGCCTCTTCATCCCTTACCACCGGTAATGTTGTCTCCAATGTTTGTGAAAGAGGAGAAATAAGGCAAGATGCTTTACCTAGAATGGGGTGAGGTGTAAGGCCTGAAATGATGGGGCGTAAGCCCCATGGGTCCTTTAATGTTTAATATTTTATAAACAAATATAACTAGAAGTGACTATTTTTAAGATAGATAAATTTTTTCAAAATTATAAAATATAAGTGGAAGATGTATCTAAAGTTAGTAAAAAAAAAACTAACCAAAGCCACACAATACAACCAATATATAAAGTTAGTTTTTTCATGTAATAAACTATTATATGTCCTCAAAAATATAATTTTGTCTAAAAATAATACAAAATTAGTCAACTCATATGGTTTTGTTACCCGATATGTATATTTATGCACCCATTTACCACAGTATTTTAAAATAGAAAAAAAAGTAAATAACTTCATAATTAGTCAGTATGTGACTTATTAAGAGATAAAAGAAAAGAAAGGAACTAGGAAGAAAAATATGTGTACCCAGTACGTTCTTAAGTAGCAGCAGTATTGGGACCCACTAAAGAATACCTTTTAATGTGTGACTTTATAGTTATCTTTTAATTTTGATTTTAATTTTTAACTAATTCACAATCAAATATTTTAATATTAATTTTAAATTGGGTATTTAATCAAAAAAATTATTTTTACTTTGTAATTTTTTTGGGCTTATGCCTCAATGCTAGGCGAACACCCTAACGCTTAGGCGAATCCCCCAAATAATTAGGTGTACGCTTTTAATACTTTATCCTTCCCAAAATAACTCAATGTGTCTTTTCTATGCCTCGTTGTAAGACCCCGCAAAATTCTCTCATAGAATGAACATTAGGGCATGTCAAGTGAGGTGTGATTTTGACCCTAAAAGATTGATAAGTGACTTTCTAAGTGAGTATAGTGTTAACCATGTAGAATTTCCCTAATTTATACTTTTTATCACATGGGAAATTTGATAAACTTTCCGTCGATATGAGATTCGCCCAAATCCGATACCAGGGTAAGAAGTTATGGCTAATTTAAGTCCTAGTCATAAAACAGCATCATTTTGGTGCTTGACGTGTCACGGAGAGGGTCTATTTGACAATTGTCAATTTCTAGCGGAACTTAGCAATAGTGGAGCATCGCGGAGGACCCCAAATTCCCAATAGTCAATTTTCAGTGGCCTGGCGCGATTGTGACGCGTCGCACTAAAGTTCCAGGTCCCAACTAGTGGGACAACATGATGGCTCCGCATCACGGTGACTACCAATTTCCCATTTATCAATTTTTAGTGAGCCACCGCAATAGTGGCACATCACGGTAGCCCATGAAATTAGGTTTCCAATTCAATTTATTTCAACTTCGTTTAGAAGTTAAAAAGGGCACTTTGGACTTTTTCCAAGCCTCTTAAATCGTGCAAACACCAAATCAAAGTCATTTACAAGCATTCTATGAAGTTTTTCTCAAGTTTTCTCTCAACAAAAACCCTAAGCATCCAAAAACTTTTCCAAGAATCTCAAGAATCCACCATAGATTTTCTAAATTGAGTCAAGATTCAAGGTTTCTAAGTCAAGGCCTTCGAGAACCCTCATTCAAGAGTACAAATAGAGTTCCAAAATCGAGAGTTCATCCAAAGCTTCTAATTCAAGGTATGTGGGGTTTGAACAAGGATAGTCCCTTCACCTTTGTGCCCATAGGCTTATTTAAACTGCAATTCTTTGCAATTTATGAGATTTTACATGAAATTTAATTGGGGTTTCTACCCATTGTTATTGGTTGCAATCTTTTGATATTTCCCTTGAATTGAGAGTCTAATGGCATGATGTTTACATGTTTTCTTGAGAAATTGCAGCTGGGTCTATACCCCATGATTTTAATCTTTACGAAGTTAATAGTTGAAATGTTTGAAATATTGAAGTATATAAGTATGTTGAGATTTTGGAGTCAAATTGCTGAAACTTTCAGATTTCTACATGGGTTATGAATCTATATGCTCTCTATTATGCTTTTGTTTAGTTTTAACTTGAGATTGAATTATGGGTTATTAAACCCTACTTGAGACTTGCAATTTTATGAACTATTGTGATATAAGCACCTAGGTTATACTCCCTGGCAAGAGTATGACGCCTCTCCCCAACGTGAGGTCTCTTCCTTAGGAGGACAAAATGTTGGACTCCATGTAGCTCGCATGGTTTATGTCAGTTAAGAGAAACTCCCTAAACTAAAGTATTTTCCATTGAGATAAGATATTTTTATTTAAAATTAAAATACTTTTCCTTGATATGAGTATTTTTCCCTAAAGCTTGAAATGAGATATTTTCCTAACGTGAATGAAATGCCTTCAAGTATGTTCCAAAGTTATATAATTTCGAATTCCAAGTATTTGAGTTCAAAAGAGTTATGAGTTCTTGAGAATTGAAGAATTTTTACTCTCCATGAGACATATGCACGAGTTGAAAATATTACTTAAAGTTTCCTTTAGCCTTGAGTAATGAGAATAAGAGAAGAGTACAAATTTCAAAGCTGAAAGTTTAATGACTCACGAGATTGTGTTACATGTTCCATTTTACATGATTCATGAGCTTCGTATTTTATACTTATTCAAGCCATGTGAGTCATTACTTATTACATGCATGATTTGATTAAAGAGTATTGATGTTGTTTTATATAAAATGCATGCACCCCCACATACTCAGTACATTCTCAAGTGCTGATCCACATATACGTCTATGTGCTACATTGTCTTATATTGTAGGTTCAGGTTCTCAGTCCCAACATTGTCAGAGATTTCCGAGTACCTATATCTACATTCCTATAGTGGTGATTCCTCATGGTTCGAGGACCTATATTCAGACATCTCCATATTTTGAGAGGCTATGTTGTTATTTTTAGTTCATTTTGAGTCAGTTGGGGACCTGTCTCAATGGCTCACTAGTTCATGGATTAGTAGAGGCTTTGTCAGACTAGTTATCAGATTGTGGTTGTGTTGAGGTTTCCGGAATTGCTTGGTCGTTTGGACCGAGCATTTTCTCTGTATTTCCTTTCATATGATATGACTATGCTAGTGTTTGAATATTTCATCTTGAAATGAGTGCTATTAGTAGAAATAGACTCAAGGGGTTCGCTTGGGGCTACTTGTAGCCTTAAGCACCGTGTGACGTCCCAGGAGGCAATTTCAGGTCGTTACACTCGTTCAGGGGATAGCCCATTGAACGCCTTTTAAAATATTGGCAGCCTCAGGTTCCTTTATATCTTAGTTGCGGGGGATGAATGGAATATCTAGAACAATGAGGCTCATTTAATATTAACTAGATCAAATCACCAAACCTTGGAATACATATACAACCCTCAAATCTCAAGACATAAGGTGGACCTACTGGCCTTACCTCCCAAAACATGATCTTAATCCCACACAATTGACTATTTTTAAATTGTTGGCACTAAATCTGCTCCTATAAAGTAGACTGAGCCTAAAAACAGGAAATGATCCTCCTGGGTTATAAATATCAAGTCGATCTTAGAAAACATGATGGCACCCTATAGATGGTCAAATGAATCATCAGTGCACAACATCAAATACTTATTCCTTATAGTCCCCTTATTCAGGTGTTGGTAATCAATACACATACACATAAATATCCTTCTACTTCCCAAATTGAACTTGAGAAACACTCGGTGTGATGAAACCCTTAACCAAGGGATCTTGATATTGAATATTAATCTTTTTCAGCTCAACAAGAGCCATATAATAAGGTGAAATAGAAATAGGCTAGATGCCTGACTCAACACTAATAACAAAGTCAATATCACGCTTAAGCATGATGCCAGTTAAGGTAGGGAAGAGATCAATAAACTCACAAACCATATGAATAAAATCAAGAAAAGGTATGTTGGCCCTAGTATTGCGGACATAATCAAGATAAGACAAACACCCTATTGACACCATCATTCTATCACAAATATAAAAAATAATCGCTACCGATAAGTGACTTTCAAAACCCCACAACACCGTGGGGGAAATGTAAGGCATTGCTAAGGAAATAGTCTTGGTAAATCAATCCAAGACTGGGTGATAAAGGGATAACCAGTACATGACCATAATAACATTAAAATCAACTTCATAAAGCATAACAAGATCAACCCAAGAGTCATACTCAATAAAAGTTACCTTAGGATATAAGAACCTAATCCACTAATAAAGAATTACATATAGGGGTAGCTACATAAATGGGCATAAGCAAAGGCTCGCTAATCATCCCTAAGTGGGAAACAAAATGTACCAACTCAAAAAAATAAGTGAAAACCATATCAGATAACATATAAGAAAAACTTTGACTTATTGAATCATAACTGGGATCATTGAGTCGGATGCCTCCACTTCTGATCTATCCAGAAAGGCAACCTAACCGACCATCTGTCCTGCCCGTCTGACCACCTCCATAAGAACCTTGAGAAACACCCTTATCATTTTGGGAACCACCTCTGGACAATGGTACCACTACTCTAAGAGGCTGAGTTGTCTATACTGAAGGTTTGATCATCCCACATTGGGGACATTCTCTATAAAAGTGACTAACAAACCCACAATTATTGTAAGCCTAGGGTTCCCTACGCTGACATGATGAATCAACTAACCTAGTTGGTCACCATGTCCTAAAAACCCAGAATGAGAATCCTGTGATGGCTTACTAGAGTATTGATTTTTGAAATAACTAGAAGATTTCTAACCCCAATCGATAATCAAGATCAGTGCGTGATCGAGCTTGCTAGACTAATAATATTACTAAAACTCCTGTTAACTGCTACTAGAATACCCTCAATTTCTAGATCAAGAATCACTAAATTACCCTGGTGGAGGGGTCTCCTATTGCTACCCCACAGGCCTCACGATGCAAATTATCAATAGTGCAGGCATGATCAATAACAACTAAGAATAACTGACCCGGAGATACCATGCTTTTAATAGCTATACGGAGCTAAAGTCTCAATCCACTGACAAATAGATACACCCTCTCATGCTTAGTAGGTAGAATCATAGTGGCATGCCTGGATAACTCATAAAACCTAGACTGAAACCCAGACATGGTCATGGAACCTTGATCCTACCTCAAAAACTCATCCCTCAGTCATTCATACACATTACATGGCATATACTTCCTTAAGAAAGCCTCAGAGCGGACCTAAATCATAAGAGAGGACCCAGTTGGTCTGCACTAAATATACACCTTCCACCACTGCATCAATGAATCGTCAAACTAAAGCGCTATGTAATACACACCATGAGAATCTATTAGGCTAAGATTATGTAACCTCTCATGAAAACTAGTAAGAAACTCACGTGAATCCTTCCAGAGCACCTGAAAATCTTGAAAGAGCAAATTTAATGAACCGAGCTAGCATCTTCTGCTTCTCTAAATTCATAGATGGTTAGGATACTATCGGTTGAGCAACCATTGGCACTAGTAAAACCTCTACTTAGGGAGTCATAGGTGCAGGTTACACTCTTATACCTAGTCCACTATATGCTTCCCCCTAAGTAGATGTTTGGGCCCCATTAATCAACTAAACTCCATTCATACCTACTAAATAGACTAGACCATCTCACAAAACTAATGTGGCTATATGTCTAAGTTGAGGATGTGCTGGTCCCTAGCCCACTAGTTGTTGTGGTGGTAGATCAGCTGGTGCTGGCTATTAATCAATAGTTGGCTTTAGTGTTGGCTCTCTATTTTTTCCTCATTCTCGTGGTCCGCACAAACCCCTACCTCTTGCTACAGGTGTAAGGGAATCGCCCTCACTGATCATAGCCCTTTTCATAAACATATACAAAAGAGTGAAATGAAAGAAAATCTATAAAAAAACATGAACACAACACACAATAAAGAATCAAAAGGTGATATTTTCCTAAGAGTGTCATGTTTCCTTCCAAAAATAGGATACAAACGTCTCGGTTTTTATTTGTGAGACTCTACTAGACACCTGAGATTGTGTCAATTATATCAATTTACCTAGGATCTGATACCAATTAGTCATGACCCAAAAAACTCAAGTCATGATGGCACCTACAATAACCCCCTAACCTAGTAGATAAGCCAAGCCCATATTGCAGAGCAACAAGTAATGAGCTAATGAGTAAAAGACAGAAGCATGCGGTTACATTACCAAGTAAGGAGGCTAATAAGGAAAATATGTTGAAAATGCATGCAGTAGGGAGAGAAAAGAACAAAATGTTTAAAGTGATCCCTTAAGACTTAGTGTTAGTTATTACAAGAGCCACTACACCAAAGGAGAACTAGATAGGTACAATTTAGATAGATCAGTCTCCAAAAGTACAAAATAAGACTAGTCCAAAAAAGAAGAACATAGATCAGTTTCGGTAGCCAATAGCTAATTCTATGTCTCTGAGTTTTAAAACTCTGGACGAAGAAGGTGTCAACAATAATGACTCTACTAGGATTAGCATTAGGGAAAAATATTTTCATGACAAAAACCCCATCACAACTAGATTCCACTCTAACCCTCTGGTGGGAGAACCATCTGTTCCAAATACTCAATACCAACATCTAACCAATTTAAATAAGATGAGACAAGTCTATATATCTTTATAGCAATGTTCAATAGTTCTAAATAAAATAATGCAAAAATTATTCAAAATGTCAAAAATGCCCCAGAAACTAAAATTCATTGTACTATAACATATGGAAAAAAAATTGTGGGTACAACCCCTAAAACTAGAACAATTAACTGGCTATGTCCAAAATAAATGAACAAGAGCATAAAATAATATGGCCCTCATGACTTCTCGAAAGATAAAGTTCACCCTTGAGTTAGAATTGAGCTGCCACGACCCGATTTACGAGTTATGATGGAACCTACTAAAACCTACCAGTAGGTAAGACAACACCGTAATCCAGAGCCAAGGTAATGGGTTACTTCTATAGAATTTCCCAGTTGGTCCTAAATACATGAATACAATTATCAACAACAATATTCTAGTAAAATAAGATAGTCAAAATATGGATACCAATCCGACGACCTTGTAATATCAATATAAGAGCATCTAAATTTGATAATAGGAAATACAATTCATAAATCTAAAATAGTCAATGCATTCATCTCAAATACAAAAGACTGAACAAGGATAGAGGGAAACAGGTGACTCAAAATTTCAAGAGCTCACCTTGTCTTCGGAAGATCAACATTGAATAATCTCAACTCAGCGGCGGCAACTAGTACTCGACTCTGCACCAAAAAGGTACACAAATATAGTATGAGTACTAAAACAACAGCCACTCAGTAGGCATCATCGATCGGCTGAGCTAAATTATGATATACAGATAATATAAAGCAACACAATATCTCTAAGTCAAGGTACATAATTGAACCTGAATCATCTACATTATCACTGTACAAAATAACTAATTAACTAGAAGAATAATACTACATCTCATATCAACACATACTAATACCGTCATATAAAATGAGTAATCGATCCGGAAGCATAAAACTACACTAATACAATTACAACCACATAAATACAAGTTCAATGCACATACATATATTGGAGCATAAAGTAAAAGAACCCACCGTGGTGTCCCATACCACCGAGGAATACACCCAAAAGATACATAAGGTAAAGAACCCATCATGACATCCCATACCACCGGAGAGTACATGAAAGGATCAAATCATTAAGTATATAAACATGTAACCAACTTCTCCTTATCCAAGGTTCTCAACATTTGACATTCACGGTCATTTTCCAAGATTCATAGTCATCATCAATTACCGCAATTGAAATTGCATATACTCAAGTACTCATAATTATAGTTATATAGCCATTAGAAATCTATGCCATCAATATACTCTATCTACTCATTATCAACTAACCAACACTTATTATTATTAAACTAATAATTCACTAGTCATTATAGGATCTACAACTCTTGTCTAACCAATTCTTTACATAATCATCATTCATGAGATAGCATTAACTATTATTCACTAAATAGACAACATCCATATCTAGTCAAGATGCACTACCAATTCATAGACGCCATTTGACCAAAGTTTATTTCTGGTTATCATAGGTGCACTAGTCATAATATAGGAAAAAGGTTACATATCATCAAATGTACATATCTATCTATCAACCAATGCCTCTTACTATCTAACATCATAAATCTACAAATCCTAATTTAACAACCAAACAACACTATACTTGGCATTAATATCACTAATCATCAACAATGCTAAACCAATTATCATCATTATACATATAACAACCAAAATTGCCAATGACCAAATTTCAACTTAACAAGGTTCACCAAGTAGCATTCTAGACTTCTAGCCACCAAGTAGTATAGTCACTCAAGGGACAACTAGATACCTTATAAATCATTTTACTAGGCAATATTTCTTAATTAATCCAAGCCAATTATATCCACTAGGTGAATTCCTATTTCTCCACAAGATTGCACTTACCAATTAGTCTTAACTCTTTATTCGGTATATTCTAATTTTGCTCACTATTCGTCACTACCAAGAACTACACCACATAACAAGCGATTAGTATCGAAGAATTATAACCGACATCCCAAGTATAACATTATCTCTTCAAGGCACATACGGATATAATCATATAAAGGCATAATCACACATAAACATATATACACATGTTTACCATACATATCATAATTATACATATTTTCCAGACTTACCGGGCATCATCATACCATCAACATATCCTCTGGACTTACCGGGCATCATCACATCATCAATATATCCTCTAGATGTATTGGGCATCATCATATCTTCAATATATTCTCCAGATTTACCGAGCATCATCATGGCATTAATATATCCTTTGAATTTATTGGGCATCATCATATCATCAATATATCTTTTCGAATTTATCGAGCATCATCCTACCATCAATATATCCTCCAAATTTACCAAAAATCATCATATCATCAATATACATCATGACAATAATACATACATATATATATATATATGTATATAGCCAAATTAATAATAAGTACAAGCCCCACAATCAATAGAGTGTAAGAGAAGTAAGGAAGGACATATCATGGTACCTCACCATACATTTTCAATGCATTATAATAACAAGTGAATAAACATGCATATCTATATGGTATGAACACTCAATACATTATCGGGCTTGACATGGTTATTAGCATGGTCAATTACAAACCATGATTATATTTTCTAGAATCTTTCTTATTAGGCATGCTTTATAATACTAGCACAAAAGAGATTCTTCAACACCTATATAAGTTTAGTCACTAGGATTGAACATAATATGAGTACTGACATAATCTAAGGCTCACATAGTAAACTAGCCAATAGCTTAAGTGATAGCATAGTCATAGATTCAATTTACAAGACTTTCTATTGCTATCCAAGTAATGACAATAAGATAACAATCAAATATGCATATTATTTCAAAATTAACATTATGAATAAACCATTTACCGGGTTTAGCCACCATATTACCAAAAGCATATTCTAGGAATTTAACAAGTACCTAGGTCACTAATGAAGCTACATAGTTCAAGCTTATGACGGATCAAGTTGTACTTCTAATATCCCAAGTTATCTCTTCAAGTCTAACTTCTATACGGAACTAGACTAAGTTATGTAAATCACGTCTCAAAGGTTTATCAATCGGCACTAGTTCTGTAGGACAATTCTTCCTCAAGTATTACTCTTAACTCATCCAACATATCTAAGGCCAATTTGATAACTATGCATATCTAGGTCAACTTACTCTTAGGATGAGTGAGCAAGGTCACTCCCTTCTAACTAGAACAACTAGAGCATTCTCATGCTATTCATGAGATAACAGTTTCAACTAATCGGGGTTTTAGACTATAAGTTAAGATCACACTTTTATAAGTTCAATAGCCAAAGTGGTTCAACTAATCCCAACATTACCATCTACTATTTCAACATCTAAAACCCAGCCCAATCATATCGAGATATCAAAGTCATACTATAATGAACGTCAATCTAACAAAAGTAAGCCTAACCTACCTCGAATTTAAATATAGCTCATGAACCAACAATCTTCGCTTTTCCTTTCCTCAAATCTTCTTCAAGGAGCCAAGATAGCAAAAAAATAATGTATGCATTATTAAAAAAATATCAATACCCATTTTGCACCACTGTGCTTCAGATCCAAAGCAACACCAAAAATCCAAGTGGATCCCACATATAGAAAATGAGTTTCTGAGACCAATCCATTGTTCAAAAACCATTAGAGAGTTATAATCCTCAATAATAAAGTGAATATCAAGCTTGATTAGGCTAAAATCATGCTCTCAAACTGATTGGGGTTTTGAGTTAACTAATAATGAATTCAACACTAAAATGAAGGATCCATACCTTAGATTCAACGATAATCATGATTTCATAAGTTATTCATGCTCCCAATCAACACCCAAGACTCAATTTAAGGACAACTCACTCTATTTGGTTTTATGGGTCTCAAGACAATAGAGAAATGGTCAACTCTTAACCAAAAAAGCACTTAAATAACCCTTCCCAGACCCTCAAATAGGGTAATTACACACACATGCGGGTAGCGATCGCAACATCATGTTTGTGATGAAGCCTCCGTGATCGCGATACTTTTGCTACACTAAATGATAACTGAAACTTGGAATTTGATTTTAAGTTTCGGCCAATGCCTTCAGGATGAATTTGGAATCCAATAAGGGTAAATAAAATATGCAAACACACTGATTTTGACATTTTGGACACATTGGTAAAGTTTGATTTTCCATTCGAGGTTATTTTGACCAAATATAGTTTCCACACCAAAATTTCCAATTTACCAACTTTTCGACCAACAGGTCAAAATGAATTTAGGCCTAGCAGGACCCAAACCAAGGGTCTGACCAACCTAAAATCAATATTCCAAAGCTGCTGGCACAGTCAGAATTTGTATTCGATATCATTTTACTAAATGTTTTGTTCGTTGGCCATTTGGAACCAACAAAGACTTCTAAACAGGGAAATTGTTCTAAAAACCAAACAAACTGCCCGATAACCAAACTATCAATTCTAGTAAGTCATAAATGACTTGAGGAAGCTACGAAAATGTTCTAACAGCAAAAATGAGCGGAATCACAAGAAATGACCTGAAGGGTCATTACAATATCCATTACAAAGGAACTTTTATCCCCAAAAGTTAAAATGAATAAAATACCTGAAGTCCTGAACAAGTGAGGATACTAGGCCCGCATCTCACTCTTGATATCCTAAGTGGCATCCTCCACTGGGTGGTGCTTTCAATGAACCTTAACTAAAGAAATCCTTCTAGTAGGCAGTTATCTTATATCCTTAGTTAAAATAAGCATGGGCTCCTTCACAAAGGTTAACTGCTTATCTAGCTTGATGGAATACCACCTAAGAACATGAGACAAATCAGGAATATACTTCTATAACATCGAGACGTGGAAAACCAAATGAACAATAATGAAATTTGGAGGCAAGGCTAACTCATAAGCCACCTCGCCAACTATGTGGAGAATTTTAAAAGGACCAATATATCGAGGGGTGATCTTACCCTTTTTTCTGAACCTCATCACATCCCTAATGGGTGAAACATGAAGGAATACACAGTTACCAGCTTTGAATCTCAAGAAATAGAGCCTACGATTGGCATTGGTCTTCTTTCTACTCTAGGCTACTATAAGCCTATCCTGAATTACTCTGACTCTATCCAATGAGTCCTGAAGCAAATCCATACCACAATGGCCCACCTCAGAAGTCTCAAGCTATCCAATCATAGAATGACATATCCTACCATATAGAGCCTCATAAGGCACCATCTCAATACTCAAATTATAGCTGTTGTTGTAAGCAAACTCTGCCAATGCTAAGTGTTGATCCCACTATCCTCCAAAATCCATAGCACAAGCTCAGAGCATATTCTCAAGTACCTGAATAGTTCACTCAGACTGACCATCTGTCTACAGGTGAAAGGCTATACTCAAATCCACTTGAGTACCCAACTCCTCCTAGAATGCTCTCCAAAATTGCAAAGTAATATAGAACCACTGTCTGATATGATAGAAATGAGCACCCCATGCAAATAAACTATCTCTCAAACATAAATTTAGGCTAATCTCTTAGCACTAAAGGTCATCTGAATAGGAATAAAATGTGCCGACTTAGTCAAACGATCCACAATAACCAAATACCATCAAGAACATGGGAAGTACAAGGCAAACCACTAATAAAGTCTATAGTAATCCATTCCCATTTCTACTCAGAAAAGGAAAATCTTTGAGTCCATCCACTTTGACACTATGCTCGACCTTTATTTGCTGACAACATAGGAAACGAGTCAAAAAGTTTGCCACATCTCTTTTCATACTGTCCCACCATAATGCTGCCTCAAATATCTTTACATATTACTTATACTAGAGTGAATAAAATATCTGGAGTTGTGAGCCTCATAAATAATTGACAGAATCAAATCATCAAGTTGGGGAACATAAATACGACCCTGAAATCTCAAAATACTCACGCAATCAATGGTGTGCCTCTTAAACTCACCGCTCACCACCTAGCCATAGAGAAAACACAACTTGTTATCCTCATATTAACGATCACAAAACTGCTTGAATAGGGTGGACCTCGCCTCCATACAAGCCAAAATCCTCGCAAGTTCTGAAATATCAAGGTGAACCATTAAATTGGTTAAGGACTGAATATCTCGTGCCATAGGCTTCTGAGAGACTGATATGCATGCCAAGCTACCCGTGCTCACTGTCTTGCAACTCAATGCATCTGCTACCATATTTGCCTTTCCCAAAAAATACAGGATGGAAATATCACAGTGCTTTAGCAAATCCATCCATCTATGATGGCAAGCATTAAGTCCTTATTTGGTCATAAGATTTTAATGGCTGCGATGATCAATGAAAATCTTACAATGCACACTATACAAATAATTCTTCCAAATCTTGAGCGCAAAAACTACCGCCTCCAACTCCAAATCATGAGTGGGTAGTTATGCTCATGCGCTTTAAGTTGTTTAAAAGCATAAGCAATGACATAACCCTGCTGCATCAAACACAACCAAGACCAACACCTGATGTATCATAGAACATGTTGAATATCTCACCCTCAATAGGAAAAGCTAATATTGGAGCTGAAGTAAGATAATTCTTGAGCTTTCCAAAGCTCAACTCAAACCCCTCAAACCTTCAAAAAGAAATTTTCTTCTGATTCAATCTATTCATAGAGGCTGAAATAATAGTAAATCTCTCAACAAAGCGACTATAATAACTAGCCAAACCAATGAAACTGTGAACCTCTGTCGGAGATGTAGTCCTATCCCAAGCATGAATCTCCAAAATCTTTGTCAGGGTCCACCATGATACCGGCTCTAGATACCACATGTCCAAGGAATGACATTGACTCAAGCCAAAACTCACACTTAGAGAACTTGGCAAAAAACATATGATCTCCCAAAGTCCGAAGCATCACTCTCAAGCGTTGTGCATGCTCCTCACTTCTTCTCGAATACACTAGAATATCATTAATAAACATAATGATGAAGGAGTCTAGGTAGGGTCTGAACACATAATTCATCAAGTCCATGAATTAAGCAGGGGCATTAGTCAACCCAAAAGACATCAGCAAGAACTCATAATGACCATAACGGGTCCTGAAAGCTATCTTCAGGATATCCTCAGCCCGAGTCCTCAATTAATGATAATTGGACCTCAAACTAATCTTAGAAAACACGGCTGCATCCTAAAGATGGTCAAACAAGTCATCGATGCTAGGCGTTGGATAATGGTTCTTCACCGTCACGTTATTAAGTTTCCTATAATCAATACACATACGCATAGAGCCATCTTTATTCCTTATGAACAATATAGGAGCTCTCCACGGGGACCCACTTAGTCTAATGAAACACTTACCAAGAAGATCCTGAAGCTGAGACTTCAGCCTCTTAAGCTTAGAAGGATCCATACGGTAAGGTGCTACAAAAATATATCGAGTGCCATGCTCAAAGTCAATAGAAAACTCAATCTCACGGTTAGGGGAAATACCAGGCAGGTCGGTAGGGAATCCATCAGGAAATTCACAAACAATAGGAAAAGAGTCAAGTGACGGACTCTCTACACTAGTATCATATATATAAGTGAGATAAGACTCGTAACCCCTTGATATAAGTCTCTTACAATAAACATAAGAAATAATCCCCACTGGCTTGCAACTAACGACTCTTTGTCACACGACTGGGTGTAAGTTGGGCATGAATAAGGTAATAGTCTTGGAAAAACAATCCATGACCACATGATAGTGGGTAACAAGTCCATTCCTAGAATGACATCAAAATCTGGTATATCCAAATAATAAGATCAACATATGTATCAACATTACTAACTGTCACAACACATGATCTGAATACTCGATCCACTACTAAAGAATCACCCATGGGAGCAGATATGCATAATGGCACAGATAATAAAATACTAGTCAAGTCTAACTGTGGTGTATAATAAGCAGATATGTAAGAATAAGTTGATTTAGGATCAAATAAAGCAAGAGTCGACTTGCGGCACACCAAAATCTTACCTATAACTATAATATTCGATGTCTCAGCATCAGATCTAGCAGGTACTGCATATAACTGACCACTCTCGCCACTTGGAAGGACACTTGACCAACCTTTTGTCCTGCCTGCCTGAGTACTACCTCAAGTATCCTAGTAACAACCCTAAGATCTCATAAACCACCTATAACTGAGGGATAAACTATCCTAACAGGATTAGCACCCTGGGCTAAAATGACCATCGCCCTTTGTTTAGGGAAATCTCATGAGAAATAAACAGGAAGTTCACAAGTAAAATAAGAGTCTTGAGCAGAACTAAAACTCATAGATCTAGCTGAACCAGGGTAACCACCAGGTCTAGCTCTGCCTGCAGATAAACCTCTCAAAGAATTATCATCACCCTTACCAGGGAGACCACTAGAACCAACTTGAACTCCATCAGTAGTCTAAAGAGTTGCCTAAACTAGTTGACTAGTCTGATTCTGAGGCTTAAAAAATAATCACGGAGGATGCCTAACATGAGAACTATCACTTCTGAATTAAGAATTATTATGTCCCTACCAAATCCGCCCTTATACTTGGGCCTTTTGAAAATGCTAAATCTCACACACAAGTGCACGTGGTCTACCAAGTAATATAGTGGCCTTCAAAAAAGTCGAGTATCGATCCCACAAGGACTTTTTCGAACAACTATTCAAATTTAATTCACAATTTAGATTCAATTGATGCAAGAGTAACCAAAATAGAGTCTTGAATGTTTGTAAACTAAGGTAAAGTAAACAATGTATATAATAAAGGTCTTGACACAATCAATAGGAGAAACGCCCATGGTTAAAGCACTCCGAACAATCATACTATGTTATCAAACTTCATTTGTTAACTTGATTATCTTGGTTGTTGATTCACAGGGTTAATCGTATGAGCATGGTCTCCCAACCTCTAACTGTTTACCTAATTTTGACATTACAACTACATCGTTGAGCGAGGATGTAATAGTCCAATTAAGTTCTTTAATCTATCATCCTACGTATGAATCAAGTGAGGCTTCCAAGTACATACCTGTTCTAGATGCTAATTTGAATTTCTTATTTCATAAAAGAATACAAACCATACTTGGTTTATTCCCATATTCTATCTCCCCATTCCCTCTCCTGAGATCACAAGGTTGACAATAGATTTATTCTTAAGATAATCAAGCCTCAAAATAGTTAAAACAAGAATGAACACATAAAATAATTATAAGCAAATAAAATAAACTTAATTCAAAATAATAATAGTCATGTTCTTGGCTTTAACCTCGAAAAGAGGGTTTCTAGCCACTCATAGTCATAGTCATGATCCAAAAGGTTGAATACATGATATAATCTAATAGAATGCTAAATAAAAGAATTTAAACCTAAAAAAACATGTAATAGCAGCTCTTTGATGTTCCAAGACATCCAAATCTTCTCAACAATGAGTACAAAGTCATGTATTTATAGGATATGCCAAGCCTAAGTTGTGTAGAAGAAAGATTTGTAACTTGGTCGTGTTTGAACTAGGGTCACGCCGCACTAGCTAGTCATGTTGAGAATGGGTTGCGGCTTACTAGCTGGTCACAGCGCACCCCTTGCTTGAGTCAAATAGGGGTCCCGGCACACCCCTATCGCGATCCCTCTTTGGAAGTTGCATCCAAGTTTTTGGCTAAGTGTTGAACGTCCCTCCTTCCATCCCTTGTATTGTGGTGCATTTTCTATGGATTTTTAGCCTTTATATCATCTATATACCATCATAATCAGCTCACAAAGCATCCTACATAACTACACACCACAAATTAGAGAAAATAACAACACAATATCCATAACGATGAATCAAAACAAGAGCTAAGACTAGGCTAGTTCGTGTTTATCTTCAACTTATTGTTCCACCTCGACACTTAATCAAAATAAACTTTGCTTGAATACTTATATGCTTATTTATATCATATCAACACATAAAGCACACAAATTATCCTCAAAACAAGGCTAAATAAGCTAGAATAGTAACACTAGAGTTCATAAATACACCCAGCATCACCTCTTATCATGACCATCTTGATGCATGTCCTCCATCGCTCTATCATGATCCAAAACCTCAAAAAAAGTCCTACCTGCAACAACTAAACTATGAGCAGCCATTTGAATAGGGAGTCTCAGTCCTCTCACCAAGAAGCAAACTCTGTCATACTTAGAATCCAAAATAAAAGTTGCATGCCTGGCCAACTCATAGAAATGGGCCTCATACTCGACGACTGTCATAGAAACATGCTCTAATCGGGTGAACTAATCCCTCAGTCGAACTCTACAATTATGTGGCGTATAATTCTCCAAGAACATCTCAAAGAACTGAGCCCATGATAGGGGAGAAGATCCAACTAGCCTACTCATACAACCTCTCCACCAGTGTCGAGCAGATAAATCTAACTAAAATATGGTATAATCCACACCATGAGTCTCAAGAAGGCCCGATCCACGAAGCTTATCTTTGCAAGTAGTATGAATCTCAAATGTATCCTCTCCAAGAGCACCATAAAACCTAGGCAGAGCCAACCTCAAGAATCTACCCAGCATATTTTGCTCCTTGACAGACATAGCAGGCTAGGTCACAACTGGTTGAGCGGCCATTGGCTTAACAAACATCGAAATAAGAGAAACCTCAACTCTAGGAGATGTAGTTGCAGGCTTCCCTCCTGTTCCAGTAGTCTGCGCACCATCAATAATACGTAACAGCTGAACTAAGGCATCTCTGAGCAAAAAAGAAGAAATAAAATCTGCTGGAGCTTGGGCTGGTCCTTGGCCCACCACTAGTTATGGTGAATAAATCGCTAGAAAGGTACAAGAATGGGATTTGGGGAGGTAACTCATCTTGGTTCCTAACTTTGGACACATAACGATGCTATCCTCGAATATGTGAAGGATCCCTAGGCTCAGTCTTGGGACCCTCATCACGCATAGCTGTAGCGCATGTCTTGGGCATCTATGAAAGGGTAAATTCAAAGAAAATATGCTACAAACCAACTCAAACTCTTAGCATGATATGAGTGAAAGAAGTAAAGCACTCCTAAGAATGTCCCATGGCCTTCTGAAGATAGGAAACAAACGTCAATGTTCCGATCCGTTGGACTCTTTTAGAAACTTGCTCTTGTATCGACAATATCAGTAACCTTTGCTGTAATACCAATTTATCATGACCCGATTCATGAGTCATAATGGCACCTACTAAAATCTACCAATAGGTAAGCCAATACGGTAACCTGGAGCCAATGCAATAGGTTACTTCAAGAGAAATGCCAAACTAGGCCTAAATACATGAATAAAATTATCAACAATAGTATTCCTCTAAAAAAGGATAGTAAAAATATGGATACCAATCCCACGACCTACTAATATTAGTATAAGAGCATCTATGTTTGATAATAGGAAATACAACGCATAAGTCTAAAATAGTCATTACATTCATCTCGAATACAAAAGACTAAACAAGAATAGAAGGAAACAAGCGACTCAAAATTCCATAAACTTACCCTGTCTCTGGAAGATCAACACAACACAATCTCAACTCAGCGGCGGCAACTAGTTCTCGTGTCTTCACCACAAAGGTATAGAAGTGTAGTATGAGTACAAAAACATTAGGTACTTAGTAGCCATCATTGTCCAACCGAGCTAGATTATGACACAAAGATGATATAATATAAGACAATATCTCTAAGTCAAGGTACAAAATCTAACCCGAATCATCTTCATCATCACTGTACAAAATAACTAATCAACTAGAACAATAATACGACATCTTATATCAACACATACCAATACTGTCATATAAAATAAGTAATCAATCCGATAGTATAAAGCGAAACAAATACATTTACAACCGCATAAATATTAAGTTCAACGCATATACATCGATTAGAGTATAATGTAAAAGAACCTACCACGGCGTCCCATACCACTGGGGAGTACACCCAGAAGAAATATAAAGTAAAGAACCCATCCCGATATCCCATACCACCGGAGAGTACTTGAAAGTATCAAATCATTAAGTATATAAACATGTAACCAACTTCTCCTTATCCAAGGTTCTCAACATTTGACATTCACGGTCATTTTCCAAGATTCATAGTCATCATCAATTACCGCAATTGAAATTGCATATACTCAAGTACTCATAATTATAGTTATATAGCCATTAGAAATCTATGCCATCAATATACTCTATCTACTCATTATCAACTAACCAACACTTATTATCATTAAACTACTAATTCACTAGTCATTATAGGATCTGCGAATCTTGTCTAACCAATTCTTTACATAATCATCATTCATGAGATAGCACTAACTATTATTCACTAAATAGACAACATCCATATCTAGTCAAGATACACTACCAATTCATAGACGCCATTTGACTAAAGTTTAATTCAAGTTTTCATAGGCGCACTAGTCGTCGTATAGGAAAAAGGTTACATATTATCAAATGCACATATCTATCTATCAACCAACACCTCTTACTATCTAATATCATAAATCTAAAAATCCTAATTTAACAACCAAACAACACTATACTTGGCATTAATATCACTAATCATCAACAATGCTAAACCTATAATCGTCATTAGCCATGTAACAACCAAAATTGCCAATGACCAAATTTCGACTTAACAAGGTTCACCAAGTAGCATTCTAGACTTCTAGCCATCAAGTAGTATGGTCACTCAAGGGACTGCTAGATACCTTATAACTTATTTTACTAGGCAATATTTCTTAATTAATCCAAGCCAATTATATCCACTAGGTGAATTCCTATTTCTACACAAGATTGCACTTACCAATTAGTCTTAACTCTTTATTCAGCATATTCTACATCTACTCACTATTCATCAGTAGCAGTACACCTCTTAGCAAGTGATTAGTATCAAAGAATTATAACTGACATCCCAAGTATAATATTATCTCTTCAAGGCACATATGGATGTAATATTATATAAAGTCATAATCAAACATAAACATATATACACATGTTTACCACACACACACACACACACACATATATATATATATCCTCCAAACTTACAGAGCATCATTATGCCATCAACATATCCTTCGAACTAATGGGGCATCATCATAACATCAATATACCCCTCCGAACTTACCAGACATCATCACATCATCAATATATCCTTTAGATATACCGAGAATCATCAATATATTCTCCAAATTTACCGAGCATCATCATGTCATCAATTTATCCTCTGAATTTACTGAGCATCATCATATCATTAATATATTCTTTTGAATCTATCGGGCATCATCATATCATCAATATATCTTTTGGATTTACCGGGCATCATTATATCATCAATATACATAATAACAATAATATATATATATATGTATGTATATAGCCAAATCAATAACAATTACAAGCCCCACAAATAATAAAGTGTAAGAGAAGTAAGGAAGGACATATCATGGTACCTCACCATACATTATCAATGCATTATCGTAATAAGTGTATGAACATGCATATCTATATGGTATGAACACTCAATACATTATCGGTCTTGACATGGTTATTAACATGGTCAATTACAAGCCATGGTTATACTTTCTAGAATCGTTCTGATTTGGCCTGCTTCACAATACTAGCACAAAAGAGATTCTTTAAGTCTAACTTCTATCTAGAGCTAGACTAAGTTATCTAAATTATGTCTCAAAGGTTTATCAATCCGCACTAGTTCTATAGGAGAATTCTTTCTCAAGTATTACGCTTAAGTCATCCAAATCATCTAAGGCTAATTTCACAACTATGCATATCTAGGTTAACTTACTCATAGAATGAGTGAACAAGGTCACTCCTATCAACTAGAACAACTAGAGAATTCTCATTCTATTCATGAGATAATAATTCCAAATAATCATGAATTTAAAATATAAGTCAAATATCACACTTTATAAGTTCAATAGCCTAAGTGGTTCAACTAATCCTAACATTTCCATCCACTATTTCAACACCTAAAATCTTGCCTAGTATTTTTTGAGATATGGAAGTCATACTATATTAAAGCTCAATCTGACAAAAGTAAGCCTAACCTACCTCGAATCCAAATATTGCTCATGAATCAACAATCTTTGCTTTCTCTTTCCTTGAAGCTTCTTCAAGGAGCCAAGCTAGCAAAAACATAATCTATGCATTATTACAAGAATATCAATACCCATTTTGTGCCATTGTGCTTCGATTCAAAATGACACCAAAACCCCCAAGTAGGTCCCACATATAGAAAATGAGTTTCCAAGATCGACCCATTGTTCAAACACCATTAGGGAGTTATAATCCTCAATAATCAAGTAAATATCAAGCTTGATTGGGCTAAAATCATGCCCTCAAGGAAATTGGGGTTTTGAGTCAAATAATCAAGAATTCAACACTAAAATGAAGGATTCATAGCTTAGATCAGAAATTAATCACGATTATGCAAGTTATTCAAGCTCCCAATCAACACCCAAGACTCAATTTAAGGACTACACACTCTATTAGGGTTTATTGGTCTCAAGACAATGGAGAAATGGCCAATTCTCGACAAAAGAAGCATTTAAATAACTCTTTCCAGGCCCTTAGATAGGGCGATCACACACACACGTGGGTCACGATAGCGGTATCGCGATCGTGATGTAGCCTCTATGATTGCAATACGTTTGCTACACTAAATAACAGTTAAAACTTAGAATTTGATTTGAAGTTTCAGCTAATGCCTCAGGTTGCATCCGAAATCCAATATGGTAAAACAAAATATACAACCACACTAATTTTGACATTTTGAATGCTTTGGCAAAGTCATATTTTTCATCCGAGGTCATTTCAACCAAATATGGGACCCATACTCGAATTTCTAATTTATCAACTTTTTAGCCAATTGGTCGATATAAATTTGGGTGTAGCAGGACCCGAACCAATGGTCTACCCAACCTAAAATCAATATTCTAGAGTTGCTGGCGTAGTTATTATTTGCATCCGATATCATTTTACTAAATTTTTCACTCGATGGCCATTTGGAACCAACAAAGACTTCTAAATAGGGAAATGGTTCTAAAAACCAAATAGACTTCTCGGTAATTAAACTATAAGTTCAAGCAAGTTATAAATGACTTGAGGAAGCTATAGAAAAGCTCTAATGGTGAAAATGAATGGAATCATGAAAAATGACCTGAAGGGTCATTACATAAGCATTGTTCACAACTAAGATCTTATTCGAATGGATAGAATATGCTCTAAACTCAACTAAAGAAGGGCACATGTAGAATCAGTAAAAAAACTACTATGTACTAGTAGGTTCATAACCAATTCAATTCGATAAATATGAAAAAATAATCTACACTTTGTAAACAACAACAATGATGTCAAACTTAGCAATTATATCTTCACATAGTCTTTTCTCAATAATTAATCAAATTAACTAAAAATCATAGAACAAGTACAAATATGCAACCAAGTCAAGATCATGACACAGAAAAGCTAAGTTAACTTATAACATTACCACTTTTAGTACTTCAATAATATCAAATCAATTCAACTATATTAATAGTCCAAACAATTCATGGATCCAATAACAACAATAGTATTAACCAATTCACTCAAGGAAGAAAAATAACAATCGTTGTATAACCTGGTTTAACCAAGGAAAAATAGCTCAACACTATAACCCAATACACTCATGGAACTATCCTACTTATCAATACCAAGAACAAACATGCTATAGGCTTTATAAATGCTCACTAGCCATGACTTGCAAGAAAAGATCTCAATCCCTGAACCAAATATCTGTAATAACTAGTATATAATACCCCTATCCGATTCCAAACCAAGTGTTATACCATTATTATTCGAAGGTCCTCATCCTTATACTCCGTATGATCCATCAATTGTATGAATATGGCCATTTACCAATTTATCTCACCATGTCAACCCCTTTCATAATATGTACAATCAAAATACAATATAATACAACTACACTTGCACTTTAAAATAAGTATTTTTACACAATCTCATTTGCGGTGATCAATAACGTGTAAAATTGTCCAACAAGTTAACATTGAACAACATGTATTGAAACAAGTAGACAAATAGGTAGTTAACATGGACACATGAACCATTGAGTCTTCAACATCAATTTAATCATCACCTACCTCAATCTAAGTCCTACAATTGTCTAATAAACTTGAGTCTTGCCTTTTCTTACAACCTCAACTTAATTATGGTTTAAAAACAACTCTACTATTTCTTACACTGCCACCTAATCCTATAACCCTAAGGTTAATTTCACTATCATTCCCTTATTTTTTGTTTTTTTTACGTTCACTCCACTTTAGTTCTATCAAATTCATGATTGCAAGAATGAATTCTAACCATGCAATTAAACCCTATCCATGTTTTAACAAAACCCAAGGATTACTTCTTATTTTTACTACTTTACATCATGAAATCAACCTTGTTCAAGATTATTTCTCTACTATGTTCAAAACCTAGTGATTCCAAGGATTAATTATCAAAAACTAGTTAAATTAGTGAATTAACTTACCTCAATAAAGAATTTTGGGTAGAAACTTGTGATTTTTTTTGCCTAAATTGCCTTCTCCTAGCCTTGAATAAATGTGGAATAAAAAATATATTTAAATTTTAAAAATTATAATTAACTATGTGTAGCCCATTATAGCAACCCAATTTCCACTATAGCAGTTTTACTATAACGGGATCTGCCTGCTATGACGGGACTGACCGGTTCTAACTTTCACTATAGGAGAAATATTCTCTCTTTACCTAGATTATGGTAGCCTCCTGCCTCCCTCTATAGTAGCCAAGGCAAGGCAAAAATCCCGACAACCCTTAATAATTGCTAATTTTGTAACACACTTCCAGATTTTGACATCTTAAACTAACTCTTTTATTTCAAATGCTAAATCTGGAGTTCTACTTACCCAAATTCACTCCAAAAGATACTAGAAACACCTTAACCTCTCAGCTATGATATCATGGTCATAAGTCACACCATCAATGACCTATCTAGTAATAAATTTAACTAAACCAGAAAACACTTAGAATTTATTCAAGATGAGCATAGCCTAAAATTTCTAACACTTCATCCAAAGATAATCTTAACTCACATATTGGCAAAGTAGACTATATCGTAATGATAATAATAGAATGGGTTGTTAAAATTGATACCAATTAACCCATCATTCATACTCAAATAATAAATTATGAAAAAGAAGAAAAAAGTTAAACGGGCACCTAAATTATCAAAATAGGTGCAGATATTAGTTGTATATATCTGACTCTATCTTCTAAGTGGCCTCCTTAATAGGATGTTACTTTTGATGGACTTTTCAAGATCTAATCCCTTTAAACCTCAACCTCTGAACATCTCGATCAAGAATAGCTACCAATTCTTCCATATATGAAAGTTTCTTGTTAAGTAACATTGAGTCCCTTTTAATTATATAATCACTATCCTTATAGAATTTACTAAGCATAGAGACATAAGCCTCTAGATTGACTCCTGATAGTTTTAAAGGCAATGTAAACATGTAAGATACGAGATCTACGTCATCAAGTACGTTAAATAGACCAATATATCTAGATCTAAGCTTGGCCCTCTTACCGGATCACATAATTCCCTTCATGGGAGACACCTTCTGCAATACCCCAGGTCTTGAACTTTTAAAATTTATGAGTATTGGCGACACTACCCAGACTACAACTCAAGTGGTGATTCGTTATCCCTTGTAAATGAGTCATAGGGTAAGACTCATATTCTCACCAGTAAAGTTACCCAAGGTTACTAGTTGGATAACAATTAGACCTTACGAGTCCTCAGGTAAGGTCACGAGTCGTGGTGAGAGACTCATGACCAAAAGAGTGTGATGGCCCAAGGTTTCTTCTCAAGACAAGAGTCTAGGAAATGACTCGTGACCAGTCACCATGAGTCGTTAGTTCACCCGTAATAACTGGCGATAATTTTCCTATACGTTTTCATTAAGGGTATTTTGGTATTTTTCTCTCATCCAATTATTATCTCATGACTTAAAATACCACAAGGGGTCCCTTTTTCATCATTTACCAATTCAGAAACATTATTTTTCATCATTTACCAATTCAGAAACATTATTCTCTTCTCTCAAACTTCGAAAGTTAAAAGAAAGATAGGGTTTCAAAGGATTAATAATCTAGGCTTTAATTGGTGGTTTTCTCTCCAAATTTCTTAGTGTTTCAGGCATGTCCCTCTTCCCTAAATTGATTTTACATAAAAACATATATTTAATTATCATACATATACATTTAATTGTTGGGTTTTGAAATTGGGTTGAGGGATTTGACTGGTAATTAGTTGGATTGTTTTTCCATGGTTTTGAACTTTTTATTTGTGCTTTATCTTATGGTTTTGAACTAAATAAGTGCATGGGTATGGGAATTTGACTGGGGAACATGATATTTCCCAAATTTATGGATTTTGGTATGGAATTTACATGAACCTCAACCCATTTTATGAAATTGGTTTTAAAACATGGATGTACGTACAATTTAGCTACTCTTGGAACCTGGCATTGCATAAAAGATTAATGGAACATAAAAATATTTTTTGAGGGGCCATGGTGGCCATGGTTTGGTTTTCAATTGAATCTTGGGAGTGAATTGGTTTAATTAAATTATAATGGCATAATTGGTATAACGATACCAACGGTAAATGCCTAAGTAAATGACTCCTGGATTAATAGATGTGATTATGTGTAAGTGTTTTGATTTGGGATTAAAGGAGGTTATGTATCTAATCATGAAGGTAGAGGTCCCCAGGAGACCAGTACTAAAAACCATGATTATCAGTATGGGGGTCTTTATGATCGTGTGCATGGTTCACACACTGTACATATTTTAGAATAGCTAGAGCCTTGGTATCTCTAGCCTTTCCAATAATTTTCTTCATTTGTGCAGCTAACATGCATTGGGACCCTTTCAAAAGGAGAAGTTGAACCCATATAGCCCATGGGTACCCTTAAGACGGATAGAGCTACACATTCCAGGTTAATGGCTTTTAAATATCATGTTTATAACCTTGTACCCTACCACAACATTATATATATTTACATATGAATGTATGCATGTGGTTTTGATTGGTTTTGTACATGGCGTTATTTTATCCCTCCCTGAGTTATATGTCAGTACTCATCCCACTGACTATCCCTAGATGCTATATCATTTCATGCTGTAAGATCCTAGGGTTCTTTGTTTACTCGTGTGCAATCTTATGTGGAGCAGACATCGGTTGAGTTGCTAAGAAGTGGTGATCCTTCATTATCCATAAAGCTTTACAATTTTATTAGGCCTCTTTTTAGATTTTAGGAATTGAAGAGTTCCATTATCATGGTCGGGGGCATGTCCTGACCTAATTGGGTGTTCTGGTCTAAGAGGTTTTATTGGACAAAGTGTGGGTTGGTTATTTGTTTTGGATTCTTAGAACCTTTCTATTGGTTTATATATCTTTATTCTTATTTGTTTTTTATTCTGCTATTATTTCATTATGCTTAGATGGATAGTCTAGGGAGTGGTCTCCTGCCTATAGTGGGCTTGAGATACCAATTATAGCAAGGCCCAGGTTTAGATCGTGACAAGCTTGGTATCAGAAACAAGTTCAGGGTCTTTGGGTGTCAACAAACCTATGACGAGTAGTGTCTCTTTTATGGGTATATAGCATGCCACACTTATAAGGAAGGGGCTAATGTCACGTCCTAAACCAAGGCCTTGGCTTGAAGGGCATCCTAAGTTTATCGTGGACCGGATACTACCCCATTTGCTTAATCACACTGAACACAGTACTCTAATAGTGACTGAATTCCAAGCATATAACAAGATAGAATAATCAAAACTTCAAAAGTCTTAAATAAATCAATGACTATTACATTACCCAGTCCACAGTATTCCATAAAGCCTCTATGACACACTGAATCAAACCAATGTCGGGACATGCCTCCGACTATAGCTAAAAAAGGTCTAAGAAAATCTATGATAAAAGATAAACCAGGAAGTAATGGTCTTCCGAAAGAAGGAGGCTCACCACTTCAAGATGACTTCTGACAATCTAGAAATCCTATCAATGCGTGGGAAATATAGAAGTTCTGCATCGCATGGGTATACATCATCTGGAGATGATTAGTGGGTTGAGCGATAGCATGTAACTCAGGGATAAGGATAAGTATGATAATTCAAAATCCAATTCAACTTAAAGTACATGTTCACATACATGCATACATATATATACTTATATAAAATTCTGGGATAGGAACAAGGCTTTCGTGAACCATAAAACATTAGCCTGGAATGTGTATCTAAGACATTATAAGAAGGAACCCGTGGGCTATATATCTCCAACTCTCCCCCCAATGAAAGAGCCTTAGTGTGTGTAGCTACCCGAACTAGAGAATAATCTTATGTACATATGTACCATGGAGGACTCGAACCTTTAGGTCATATATCAAAGGTGACTTAAGAACCAAGTCATTTAACATGGGGGACTCGATCCACCCAATCATTTAATAAGGGGACTCAAACCATCTGATCATTTAGACCCCCATGCTGACAAACACGGTTTCCAGTATTGGTCACTCAGGACCTCCATATTCACAGCCTCAGTACACAATCCTCTTTTAACCCCACTTAAAACACTTTTTGCACATTCCCATTCATTGAGCCAATTCACTCATTAAGGCACCCTATTGGTATCGTCATACCAACTTCAATTGCAAGCTACATTATCATGCCATATCTATTATCCATCACATGTGGGATTTCATAACCCCCTTTGGTTCAATTATTCATTCACACGAGAAATTCACAATTCCCAAGGCTTAGTTAAACATCAATCTGTGGTTCATTCGCCTTTTATACATGCAATTGATCAATTGAGCAAGTCAAACCATGTGATAAAACTATATCTCAATATCAATTTCATAAATGAGTTGAGGGAATACAATTTCCAAAAACCATATGTCGAGCCAAAATCATAAAATTGGGGGAAACCATGACCCCTTAGTTTATTCACCATGCACATGCACTCCATGAGTTGAAAACCATTAATAAAGCATGAATAATGCATAATAAATCATGGGAAAGCAATATAAGAAACATTTATTCCAAAATCCTCAACCCATACAAAAACCCATGTTCAAATCCACATAAACATTCATATAATTTCATGCTTTAATTAAAACAAATTTAAGGGTAAAGTCACATGCCAAAAGTACAGAGAATTATAGAAAGAAATCAACCCTTGAACCCTTTGATGCCAAGTGCTTGAAAACCCTAGTGTTTTTCTTGAGAAAATTTAAGAGTTTAAAAAGTTATTTTGATTTGTATTAGAGTGATAATGATACCCTAAGGGTTTTTAAGTCATGGATTATCATTATGGAAAAGAGAAAATGTCCAAAGTGCCTTTAATAAAAAGACTGAAAAACTATCGCCCGATCGTTATGGGTGACCTTATGACTGGTAGGGTCACCCTACGACTCGTGACATTTAGTCATAGGCTGGACAATATCTATAGGTAACAACACTGGTCTGACTGTGATTCTTGCCTTACATATCCCACCTACATTGTTTTGGCTACAAGATCCACTAAATGACTCATAATGAGTCTTGACGACTCACTGGGTGCTAATCAAGAACAAAATAGAGACTTATCCAAACACACTGGTTGGGATATGATTAGGCTTATACAACTCGTAATGACTCCCTACGACTTGTAGGGAGAGTTATAGTCTGGGCAGTGAGTGTAAGAACTCAAAAATTTTTGGGGGCAAAAATCCGAGGTGTTACATCCCCTTCCTTATGATCATTCGTCCCCAAATGATGAGACAAGGCATCCATTAGCACGATTTAACACATATATAACCACACTTACCTTTAACAAAGAAAAAATAATGATATCAAGGAAAACACATACCTTTAGTATGATTATCCCAAGAAAAAAATATGAATGGATATTTGGACTTCATGTCCTCTTTAACTTCGCAAGTGGCTTCTTCAAGCTTATGATTCCTCCATAGAACCACCACCGAAGCCACATCCTTAGTCCGCAACCGGTGGACTTACCAATCTAAAATATCAACTGGGACTTTCTCATAAGATAAGGAATCTGAAATGCCAACACTCTCCAATGGGACAACCAAGTAAGGATCACCCACACACTTCTTCATCATAAAAACATGAAAGATCAGATGAACGGAACACAATATAGAAGGCAACTCAAACTCATAAGTAACATTTTTAACTCACCTCAAGATCAAGTACGGGCCAACATAATGGAGACTAAGCTTCCCTTTTTTTCCAAATCTCATCACTCCCTTCATGGGAGACACCTGTGAGAATGCCTAATCGTCACCATCAAATAACAAATCTCTTTGCCTCATATCCAAATAGGATTTTGCCGACTTTGGGAAGTCTTAAGCCTTTCCCTTATTACCTTCACCTTTTCCATAGCCTGATAAACCAAATTAGAACCAAACAACCTAGCCTCACCAACTTTGATCTACCCAATAGGAGAATGACATGTCCTACCAATCAAAGCCTCAAATAGAGCCATTAAAATACAAGAATGATAGCTATTGTTATATCCAAACTCTATGAGGGGAAAATGGTCAACCTAACCACCACCAAAATCGATCACACAGGACCTTAACATATCTTTCAAAGTCTAAATGGTCCTCTATACTTGCCCATTTATCTAAGGGTTGAAAGGGATACTAAGGTGCCCTTAGTTCCCAAACCTTAATGAAAAGAACGTCAAAAGTGAGATGAGAACTATGTACCGCAATTAGACATAATAAAGACAGGTGCACTGTCCAACTTGACGATCTCCTTAATGAAGAGCTTAGCATAATCCTTTGCAGAATAGTTAGTCTTCACTGGTAGGAAATGAGCGAACTTAGTCATCCTATCCACTATAACCCAAATTGAATCAAACTGACTATGAGACCGTAAAATACCGATAATGAAATCTATATTAATCACTTCCAATTTTTGTATAGGAAAATTAATCTTTTTAGACAAACCACTAGGCCTCAAGTTCTCAACCTTCACTTGCTGACAAACCATGTACTTAGGCATAAAATTTTCTACATCTCTTATCATGTTATTCTATAAATAAATCTCCTTCAAATCATGGTACATCTTTGTCGAACCAGTGTGAACAGTATACAGATATGCCTAAATTACAACTCTCGTTAGAAAGTTTAAGCAGTCGCTATCAAATTTAAAACCCAATTGGGTTGGGTATCGAATGCCACAGGAATATTATACTCACTAAGTATTGTGGTTGTTAATAGACTTTTGATCAAGGGTTCTAAAATAAAGTGGGGGTTTTGATTTATCAACTATATTCAAATATTTGTCACAAAAAGTAATCCAAATATCAATTGTATTGCAATTAGTAATTCAGTGTGAGTAGTTAAACTAAAGTTATGGTTACCAAGATGCTTAAGCAGCTAGGGTTGTGAACTATTTTGATTTCCTAATAAACAATTCTAATTGCAAGAGTAATTGAATTATATGGTTTACCCATTAGTTTCTCAACCTAAATAAGTAGCTTATCCCTTAAGTCTTTCAACTTAAGGAACACATTATTTATTCAACTATATTATTTCATGGGTTGATCTGGTTATGGCATCTACCCTCTACCCAAAGGTTAAGGCCTTTAGATTTATGTAAACCCTTTTTTTTTTCAACAAACACTTTTCTATTCGAACCAGTGATATTCTTAGGCTCACTTTTCAAGTTTGCAACCAAGAAAAGTCATTAAAGTGAAAAAGGGTTTATGCAATATCAATTAATTATGGGAATCTACTAGATTCACAACCCTCAATCAGCTATTCATATCAAGGCTCCCATAACCCTAGTTATGGGAGCTTAGCTACTCATCTCCATTATAGAAAGAGAAGAAGTTATTGTGTTATTCATAAATTAATTTAAAATTTACTTATAAAAGTCACAATTGTTGTTCTTCAATCTTCAATGAAGAAAATGTTAATGGAATCTAGATCCACAATTCTAGAATGAATCCCAGAGAAAAACTACGTACAATATGTTTTAAGTATGGAAACTCTGATAAAAGAAAAAAAAGATCCCTAATAAAACCTAAAACTGGGAATTTATATGTTCCCACGTAAAAGATATTTAAAATTCAAATTTAAAAAGAACGTGTCAAATTGACGGCCAAAGTGGTGGTCCATCGTAAGGCTGACGGTCTACTATATGAGCCGTCGCTGCTGATGCTGGAGATGGTGGTCCGTTGCAAGACTGATGGTCCACCATTTGGACCGTCTCTGATGATCCTTAAGAGAAAATTTTTGGATAGCTCTAACGGCCAAAGTGATGGTCCGTTGCAAGACTGATGGTCCACCATATGGGCCGTCGTTTGTGATCTTGGAGAGACAGGTTTTTCTTAGCACTGACGGCTAAAGTGGTGGTCCGTTGCAAGACTGACGGTCCACCATATGAGTCGTCATTTGATGTTTTAGGATGACAGGTTCTATTTTGACTTGACAACCAAAGTGGTGGTCCGTTGCAAGACTGACGGTCCATCATATGAGCCATCGTTGGATGTTTTAGGATGACAGGTTCTATTTTGACTTGACGGCCAAAGTGGTGGTTCATTGCAAGACTGGGTCCACCATATGTCATCACTGAGTCGTCTGAAATCATGGGTTCTATTTGGGCCTAGCGGTTAAGTTGGTGGTCCATCATGAGACTGGTGGTCCACCATTTTGACCATCAGAAGTCTTTTTCTGCCAATCTTCTGAGTCTTTTCCTTCAGCTAGCTCCTTACCCTGAAACACTAAAAATAAGCATTAAATGCAACCTTGGTTGCTTGAAAATATGCAATTTTCCCAAGAAAAAGATGCAAAATATTCCGTCAAAAGCTGTAACATCAATACCCTCAACTTGAGATAATTGTATTTCATCAACCAACTCAGCACTAAATTGCAAATATGAATAATACAATGGCGGGCATTTACTACTGAACCAGTTTTCACACAACCATTCACTTGTCATGAAAATCATATGGTTTAACATGTCAGAGTCCATACCCGACATTGTTTCAAATTCAATTCATCTACACAACATGGGTACAAAAATCTACAGAGATCAGCTAAATTAAGTATGACTCAGGTTGCCCTCACAATGAAGGAAATCCACTACTCATTATATTTTATGGATACAGATCAAAACTATCTCGCTCATTAAAGAAGTTACAAACATAGAGCATACACCCATAACCTTGCCTTTATCTTTTAATTCCCTCTTATAGCTAAGTTCTAAGATCAAGAAGGTCTTTACTAGGCTAGTAATGATGGATCAGGCTAGGTCAGGAAGGAATTTTGGGCAAAAGTGACTAAATACTAGGCTTTAACTCTCTTTGCCTTCGAATTCTTCCTACCAAGGCTGTTGCTTTGCTAGCTCACTCACCCTTTTGTCTCTCATTCATTATTCACCACAATAACACCCCCTCCCCATTTTTTTTATATATACACATACACAAGCATTAGCCACCCTCAACTTAGGCTGATGCAATAAGTCAAGGTGCAAATTATTTTGAATAGACCAGCGCCAAATGCTTTAATTCAAATTTTAGACCAACTTTTCCTTAGAAAGTTAATATCCCTACAATATCCACGCTCAACTTAGGTGTTTTCCCTAAGTGTGGGTATATATTTCCCACTATTGTGCCAGGGCCAGAGCTAGGTGTCAACAGATTAAAGAGAGTTAACTAGAATGCTTGATGATGAAGACAAATTAACAAAGGCTCAAAGAAGGGTTCAAAAATGGAAAATTAATTTTTTGGTAGGGTTAATTACTTTGGTTAAGTGGACTAAAATCACAAGGTGTCCTACCATCCCTTCTTATCTCATCAACTACAGAACAACATCAATTGAACCAGGTAAGTTCTGGGTACTATACTATGTAAGAGCTAATATAAATACTCGCACACACAGGGGCAACTGAGTCAAACTCATTCTATTATTCTTAAGATTTGCATCACATGTCATGTGTATTTACAGGTTAATGCTAACTACAGATTCACTAACAGTTGATCACATATCCTAGGAGACAAAAGTAAATAGTTATAGCTTTTTTCCAACATCATTCATCATCCATATTCACAACAAGATACTAACACAAATAGAACTTTTATTTCATGGACCAACATTAACAACATACTTAAAAAGAAGAAAAATGCAAACCTAAAGTTAAACCTAGAAAAGAAAACTGCAATTGCGAACTTAACATGATCCTAGACATGTCGATTCTCCTAGATAGCATATGGTAGGTTCAAGAAAATCAGCAACACAACCCCCCATGGTACAAGTACACCCCCACATAAAAAATATTTGCATTATCCTCAAAGCATTAAATTAAAGTACAAAGAAATAGGTATAGTTTTATTGCCTTTTATTCATCTGAGGCATCTGTGAAGTGTGGTGAGGATAATGCATCCTCACCTGGTGCAATGTTGGCCCCTATGGTGGTAAGGGCACTCAAAACCTCACCCTCTAGAATCAGAGGAATTATCTCTCAGACTGAGCCTGAACTTTACCCCCTTGCTGGGGCAGCACTAATAGATAATCCTGCTGCTTTATCTTTCTTTTTCTTATTTCTCTTTTATTCATATTTCTTTGATTTCTTTTGAGCTCTCTTCAGATCATGTTGTTCCTATTGCTCCGGTGTTATTTCTGCTCCCTTTCTCCTCTTTTCAGCTTTCCTTACAGCTCGTTCATCTATGTGATGCTTTTCTTTGTCTTTCACAGGTCTTCCCATTAGTTCTACAATGCCTTTATCACCATCACTCACCACTAAGTCTGGGTCAAAAATAGTCTGTTGTGGCTGCCTTCCCTTTAACTCAGCTATATCAGCCTTTGGTTACTCAAATTCAACCATGAACTTGGCAAGATTAGGGAGAGATAGTGCATCTAGCCTTTTATTGATATGATGTTCGATATTTTCCTTCCTAGCCTGAATAGTTTGGAATGGAAGGATTGCCTCATCTATAAGTCCATCAATAAAAGGCTTGAATACTGACGCCTATTTATCTAACTATTCCTGAAACCCTTTTTGCAGCTTTATCAATTTTGCAAAATCTTTCTGTGTTAACCTATATTCGGCAAAGTCTGATCCACCTATAGATGGTGCAGAACCTAACCCTGCAGATATACTTGGAGGTACATACTGAGGTGGCACATAAGTAGTGATGGGAAAAGGCATACCTACAGGAATTTTGGTAGCATCGGGAGTTGGTACAGATTGAGTCGGGTAAGCAGGAGGCTTGGTGACATGTATCTTGAATTTTGAGTCATCTTTCAATTTCTCAATGTCTTATCTATGTGTAGCCTGGATTATATTGTCAACTCTATGAATCAGAGGCACACCTTCTTGCCTATAATACTTTATGATCAAGCATGGAAACGGTAATGCAATGGCAGTTTAATATTCCCTTATGAACATCTCATCTATAATAATCTGGCTGAAGTCAATCTACAGCCCTGCAACCAAACTAGCCACTAATAAAGTTGTGTTTATCCAAATTTCTATCACCTTTTGTTGGCATAATCCTTAAACAAACAACAACCCACTAGAACTTAGCCTTGAAGCTATGGAATATTTTGCAATTCACTCATATGGATTGGTAACCCAAGAGGGGTTACCATCATCAGTCAACAAAGTAGCCACCCAGGGCCTCTGAGTAGATGCATATCTTAACCTATACTCCAGATTAGGCATAGCAGGTGAAGCTTCATACTCTAGCCTAAATAGTATTCTATTGATTGTTCAGGCTAAAATATCAATAATGACTCCTAGGACAGGTACTGACTCTCTGTTCGGTAACTTTGGAACTGACGACCCCTTTGGACAGTCCTTCTCTACTAACAACAGATAATTAGCAAAGAACTCTCTGACCCAATTTGGATGATACGATCCTGGTGGCCTGCTCATCCATGCTAGTTCATAATCGTTGAAATGACGTTCCAACTCAAGGTACTCATGTAACTCCGTTGTTACTATGTGATGTTCCTCAACAAATGGCCTTTTGATCCCTCTTGTTGTAGGTGTCAATCCGTCATAGAATTTTGTCCTTGCTCCCTCTATCTGCCATCTAATTGCCTCCCAAACTTGAGGTTCCTTACACTTGATAACGTTAGCATCCTCAAGTTCAGTTTCTACATCAGTCGCTTCTATTTGTTCTCCTACGTTAGCAGCTTCAGTTTCACCCACAGTAGGCTCGGGTTGAGTTGTAGCAACTGTTGCCTCATGTGGGCTCGAGCTGATACTGCTTGTACTTTTGTTGCTCTTCTCTTTAGACTAGGAGAGTGTAAGAGTTTCCCTTTCATGTTTCCTGGTGTTGAAAGTGGGTGAAGGTTTGCCTCTACCCATTTGAGATCTTCCTCATCTATTTAGTGGTAGTTTACGAGCCATAACGCCTGAATTAAAAGTTCAGAATTAGTTTACAACATAAAAATAGTCAAAATAGTGGAAACATTGACTTGACGGATATACTGGTGGTCCATCAGGTAACTGGTGGTCCATCAGGTGGGCCGTCAGGTCTTCCAGAAAACTTAAGATTTTAGAGCATTGTGACAGTCCATATGGTGGTCCATCGTAAAATTGACGGTCTACCACTTTGGCCATTGTATCTTATCCAGCATCACTTCTGGGGTCATTGTGACAGTTTATATAGAGGTCTGTCGCAAAACTGATGGTCCACCATTTTGACCGTCGAACCCCTTTCTCCATATTAAGCTTTCAATTCAGCATTTTGTCGAACATTTAGTATGTAAACTCAATTTTTTAAGCAACAATTGACACTAATTTCACATTTATGCACAAAATTACCCACTTTTAAATATATGAGTTACTCAGACTTCACCCAATAGTGTATATTCAAGTTTCGGACTTAAACCAACTCAAAACAACAGAAGAATACAAGATGGAATTTTAACAACAAACCACTCATTCATTTCATGTTTTTGCGGTACAACAAGAGAAAACATGGAGGTGCTCATACCTTTGTTTTGCAGTAGCTTCTCTTTTAATTGCTTACAACTTAAGAAAATAAACTTTACTTCAAACTCTAGTAATTTACTCTTAAGATTGCTTGTAATGACGATAAACAAAAGAAATGGGTTTGCTTAAAAAAGGAAAAAGGAAGGAGATGGAGAGTCCTAAGAAGAGCAAATATCTTCAGATTCTTTGAATCCAAAAGAATTTGGTCAGTTGAAGAAGTTGAAAAGGGTAGAACGTATGTAACCGCTCCTTTTTACCTCTTTAAAACCATTTGGGTCAAATATGGGTCATTTAAATAAGCGTTAATTTAAACCCAACTTGACCCGAAACTAGGGTAACAACGACGGTTGAACCGATGGTCCCTTGGACCTATGACAGACCACTAGTTGGGCCTTTACCTTACCAGAACATGTCCAACTCAGCTCAATTTCGACGATCAATGTGATGGTCCATCAAATTTATGACGGTCCACTACTTTGGCTATCATATCTTACCAGAACCTGGGTTATTCAACTTAATTTTGATGATCAGTGTGGTGGTCCACCAATGTAGTGATGATCCACCACTTTGGCTGTCAACTTGCTCTAATGATTGAATACTTCATCATATTTGTGATGGTGGAAATGGTGGTTCGTCAGGTGACTGGTGGTCCACCAAATCGGCCATCACTTTTGTTCCAGTAGCTCAAATTTTCAAACCTTTTCCAACTATATCCCTCCTTTTTGCTGCATTTTCAATCTTGCACATTTCACAAACACATAAAAAATACACTAAATTAACACAATAACTTAATTAATGCTTTACAACAACACACCGTGGGTTGCCTTCTACTAGCGCCTAATTTATCATTATGACACAACTTAGTTATCTCGATTACTCAGACTTCATCGAGATAGATAGTAGCAATACTCTTTATTGAGTCAATTGGACTGATATATAGTCTTACACACTGCCCATTTACCTTGAAGACATTTCCATATTCATTTCAAGTTCCACTACTCTAGATGAGTAGACTTGGTTCACTTTAAATGGGCTACATCATTTGGAATTAAGCTTACCTGGAAAAAGTTTGAGTCTGGAGTTGAACAGGATCACTAAGTCACCTTTCTGGAAATCCCACTTTTCAATCTTGCGGTTATGGTATTTCTTCATCCTTTCCTTGTATAGATCAGCCCGTTCATAAGCTCTAAGACAAAATTCATCCATCTCATTCAGCTACCCCAGTCTCATATTTACTGCCTCATTCTAGTTCAGATTAAGCTGCTTCAGTGTCCACAACGCTTTATGCTCCAACTCAATCGGGAAATGACATGCCTTGCCATAAACCAATTGGTATGGCGACATGCCAATAGGTGTCTTAAAAGCTGTTCGATATGCCCATAAGGCATTGTCCAGCTTCCTAGACCAATCTTTCATACTAGTATTTACAGTCTTGGCAAGGATAGCCTTGATTTCCTTATTAGAGATTTCTACCTGACCACTGGTCTGTGGGTGGTATGGGGTAGCCACCTTATGCTGCTTAACTCTATATTTTTTCAAAGAGGCTCTGAACATCTGGTTGCAAAAGTGTGATCGTCATTACTTAGGATGGTATGTGTTACCCCAATGAGAGAGAAGATATTTCTCCTTAAGAATGCCACAACTCACTTTCCTTCATTATCCTCTAGAGCCACTGCCTCAACCTATTTTGACACGTAGTCAACGGTAAATAAAAAGTACTTTATCTCGAATGAGCTCATGAAGGGCCCCATAAAATCAACGTCCCAGACATCAAATAATTCTACCTCGAACATTTTAGACATTGGCATCTTATGGTGTTTTGAGATAGACCCTTGCCATTGACAGTAGTCACATCTCTTCACGAACTCGTAGGCATCTTTGAACAAGGAGGGCCAATAGTAGCCACTTTAAAGCACTTTTCGTATAGTCCGATCACCTGCATGGTGACCTCCAGCTGGGGAAGCATGACTTGCTTCAATATACTCTACATATCTACTTCTAGGATGCACTGCCTAATAACGCCATCCGCAAACCATCAAAACAGATACGGCTCATCCCAGAAATAATGTGTCACATCATGGAGAAACTTTTTCTTTTGATAAACGGAAAGATTCTTTGGCACCACTTCACTTACCATATAGTTTGCAAAGTCAGCATACCAAGGTACTTTTTCGAGCACTACAACTAATATTTTCTCATCCAAAAAGGAATCATCAATATCAAGCTCTTTCTTGACTGCTTGTTCGCCTTCGAGTCTGGATAAATAGTCTACTACCTTATTCTCACATTCCTTTCTATCCTTGACTTCAAAGTAAAATTCTTAGAGTAGTAATACCCATCAGATCAACCTTGGCTTAGCGTTCTTCTTCGCCATTAAGTACCTCAAGACAGTATGGTCAGTGTGCACCACTACTTTGGTACCTAACAAATATGCCCGGAACTTCTAAAAAGCATACACAACTGCTAGAAGTTCCTGTTCAGTCATGGTATAATTATTTTTGGCCCCATTCAAGGCCTTTCTTACATAATATATCGGATGGAAAAGCTTCTCTTTCTTTTGTCCAAGAACACCTCCAAGTGCTACTCCACTGGCATCACACATAATCTCGAATAGTTTTATCCAGTCAGGAGCAACAATAATTGGAGCCTCCACTAGTTTCAGCTTTAGTCATTCAAAAGCCTTTCTGCAGTCATCATCAAAAGTGAACTTAGCCTCCTTCTCCAAAAGTTTGCAAAACGGGTTTGCAATCTTTGAGAATTCTTTTATGAATCTGCGATAGAACCCTGCATGACCAAGAAAGCTACGTACCTCTTTGACTAAGATAGGGGAGGTAGTTTCTCAATCATATCAACCTTTTCCTTATCTACCTCAATACCTTTATCTAAAATTTTGTGATCGAGAACAATGCCTTCCTTCATCATGAAGTGGCACTTTTCCCAGTTAAGGACAAGGTTGAACTCATCACACCACTGCAACGCCCGACTAAGATTCAGCAAGTAGAACTCAAAAGACTCAACAACAACTGAATAATCATCCATAAACACCTCCAAGGTATCTTCAACCATATCAAAAAATATCGACATCATGCACTGCTAAAAAGTGGCGGGCGCATTACACAAATCGAAAGGCATCATCTTAAAAGCAAACGTACCTTATGGGCATGTGAATGTCATATTTTCCTGATCTTCAGGAGCAATAGAAATTTGGTTGGAACCAGAATACCCATCTAAGAAGTAGTACCAACCCTTTCCCGCTAGCCGATCAAGCATCTAATCCATTAAAGGCATTGGGAAGTGGTCCTTCAATGTCCACGATTTGAGTTTTCTGTAATCCGTACACACCCTCCACCTAGTAACAGGCTTGAGTGGGATCAACTCATTATTCTCATTAGCCAGAATGGTCATGCCCCTTTATTGGGCACACACTGAACAGGAATCACCCACTTACTGTCTGAAATAGGATATACTACTTCTGTGTCTAGCCACTTGATGATTTATTTCTTTACTACCTCTTACATAGGTGAGTTTAGGTAATGCTGATGCTCAATAGTCAAAACACAGTCCTCCTCTAGCTGAATTTTATGTGTACATATACTAGGAGGGATATCGATGACGTCTATAATTGTCCAACTAATAGCCCTCTTATATCTCTTAAGAACAGAGATGAGAGCTTTCACCTATTGCTCACCCAGATCAGCAGTAATAATCATAGGTAGTGTATTCCCACTTCCTAGGAACACGTACCTTAAATGACTAGGCAACTCCTTCAGCTCCAAGGTAGGTGGTTCTTCTATAGAAGGCTTAGTAGGTGGACTTGGACGATTTTTCAAGTCCAAATCCAAATTTTTGGGTGCATATAAATAAGACCCCATGCATGTTAAGGCATACACCATCTTCTCATAATCTTCAGTACCGTCATGATCAAAATTCATCAATACAGCAGCTAAAGTTTCCGCAGCAAATTTTTTTTCTATAGGTACTTCTTGCTCCTCCTCATAATAAACATCCACAATAGAAAATACACTCATATATTTATGTTGTTTCATTGATTGGCATACATCGAATCAAACTACTTCATCATTCAACCTGAATAGTAGCTCATTTGCCCTCAAATCAATAAGTACACTCCCAATTACGAGGAAAGGTCGACCCAAGATTATGGGCACCTCAAAATCCACCTCACAATCAAGAATGACAAAATCAGCCAAAAATATAAAATTGGCCACCTTAACTAATTCATCATATAGAATCTCCATGGGCCGCTTCACAGACCTGTCCACCATAGCTAATCTCATGTTTGTGGGAGTAGGATCCCCCAAACTCAATTTCTTATATATAATAAGCGGCATCAAGTTTATACTAGATCCCAAATCACATAGAGCTTTTGCAAAATCAAGAGGCCCAGTAGTGCACGAGATGGTAAATGCTCCCGGGTTTGCCTTCTTTTGCACCAACAACTTTGTGGAAATTGCACCACAATGATGGAGATTGTCCACCAGCTCAAAACTAATTGTCTGCTTCTTCGTAATAAGGTCTTTTATGAACTTTGCATACCCGGGTATTTGCTCCAATGCCTCCACCAATGGCAAATTGATTGTCAGCTGCTTATGCATGGCCATAAACTTGCCAAAATTTGTGTTGTTAGCCTTTTTCTTCAACCGATGGGGAAATGGAGGAGGTGGTTTTGGGAGTGTAGTAACCTCCACTTTAGCCTCCTTTCCCTTGCTCTTTTCTAACTCATCAACCTGTTGATGGTTAGATGATGTATCATCAATAACCTTATCTAGTTTCTCAGACGCCACTGGATAATCAATCTTCACTTTATCAATATCATCTACCACAATATCAACCACAGTCTTACCTATAGGAGGGCTTGCCAATACCTTACCACTCCTAGTGGTAACTTTCATACACAAACCATCCTTCGTCGGGTTTTGAATTGTGTTTTTTAATAAGGTGCCACTCTTCCTCTAATTTAATATGGTAGACAGTTGGTTCATCTACTGCTCCAACTATTTTATCAAAGTAGAGTATGAATCAACCAGCTAATTCATCAAGGACAAATCACTTTTCATCTCATCCACCTTAGTATTTGTTGCTTCCACTCCCTTCAACAACTTAGCCATTATGTCCTTCATGGACATCTTTCGTAAATTATTCACTGTAGCCTCACAGTTTCCAGAAGGAACATACAGCCCACTTCTGTCATTTTTATTCTTCCAATTCCCTTAATCGTGGTCCTTATATCTAGATTTATCATAATAGTTCCGACCTTGGTTTCCTTGGACACTGCCTCAGAAACCCCCTTGATTGTTCAAATAATTGGTTTTCTCCTTAGAATCGGATTCACTCCTTCCCTGTGACGCCATAACTTTAACCTTGTTTGTCTTTCCAGATAATAAGTGCTTAGTAAGAAGATCTATCTACGCCTTCATGTGTGCCATGTCTTGGTCATGTTCTTCTTCCCTTCGCCTCTAATCTGCTATCATGCTAATATATATAGTAGAGATTACTACCTCAGAATCCCTGGTATGCTAAGCTCTACTCTGCTTTGTTATATGATCAAGCATCTCAGCTGCTTCAGGAAAATTGAGGTCCATGAATGACCCACCCACAACATTATCTACTACTGGCTTTATCACAGAGTTTAAGGCCTGATATAAGATCTCCATCAAGTAGACATTGGTCATCTGATGATTTGGACACTACATAAGATTCTTCTTAAATCTCTCCCATGTCTCATGGAGAGCTTCAGTGGAAACTATCTGAAGTTACTGATTTTATCTCTCAACTGTGCTCTCTTGGATGTCAAAAAGAACCTTTCAAGGAAAGCATCTTTCAGTTTTCTCCAATTAGTAATAGAGTCGGGACTTAGCCCATTCAACCATAAAGTTGCCTCCCAGACAGAGACAACAGAAACAACCACAATTGAATAGTATTTTTCCCAACTCCTGGGTTTTTAAATGATTTACATGTCGAGATAAAGTTGACCAAATACATATTCAGGTCATCACCCTTAAGTCCATCGAACAGCCCTTTGAGGTGCAATAACTTGATCATAGTACTTGTAATATTAAACTTAGCTCCGGGTGCTAAGGTCGGAGGAATAATAGACCCTGTTGCACCAAATCCATCCAAGTTATCATCATCATCCACAAGATTAAATTGGATGGCCTGGCGCTCTAGTCTTGCCCTAGCAGGGCGATTTCTGTTGACATTCCTATTCGCTGGTGCAGGCATATTGTCTGTACGCCTCTGGTTGACTAGATTTAATAAATTATCATCACTTAGATCATCATCATCTGGGTTTAGTGCACGGCCTGGATTATCCGCATTCTGCTGATTCAGTTGTGCAGCTGTTAAGGCAGCTAGTCTAGCTTCTTCCAGCTAAGCAGCTACCCTCTCTGGGTCCTGTTGACCGTTCATTCTGCTAATAAGTTAAGGTTCTGGATGAATAGGTAATAAAGGTTTACCTAATCTCTATGTACTTGGCATACAAGACAATCAGCCTGCAAAAAATAAAAACAATAGATAAAAAGTAAAATTTGGGAAACTTTGACCAAAGGTCAATTAACAATCACAAACTTAATTAACAACCGTATTCCCTGACAATGGTACCAAAATTTGATATGCCCAAATTACAACTCTCGTTAAAAAGTGTAAGCGGTCACTGTCAAATATAGAACCCAACTGGGTTGGGTATCGAATCCCATAGGGAATGCTATGCTCACTAAGTATGGAAACTCTAATAAAAGATAAAAAAGATCCCTAATAAAACCTAAAATTGGGTATTTGTATGTTCCCAGGTAAAAGTGATTTAAAATTCAAATTTAAAAAGAACGTTTCAAAATTGATGGCCAAAGTGGTGGTCCATCACAAGGATAACAGTTCACCATATGACCCATCACTGCTAATCCTGGAGAGTCACGTTCTGGATAACACTGACGGATAAAGTAGTGGTCCATTGCAATACTGACGGTCTACCACTTGGACCGTCACTGATGATTCTTGAGAGACAAGTTCTGGATAGCTTTGACAGCCAAAGTGGTGGTCCGTCGCAAGACTGACGGTCCATCGTATGGGCTATCGCTTATGATCGTAGAGAGTCAGGTTTTGCTTAGCATTGACGGCCAAAGTGGTGGTCCATCTCAAGACTGACAATCCACCATATGAGATATCGCTAGATATTTTAAGATACCAGGTTCTACATTGACTTGATGGCCGAAGTGGTGGTCCATCGCACGACTGCTAGTCCACCACATAGCCCATCACTAAGTTTTTTGAAATCATGGGTTCTGTTTGGGCCTGTCGGTTAAGTTGGTAGTCCATCGTGAGACTAGTGGTTTACCATTTTGATCGTCAGAAGTGTTTTTCTGTCAATCTTCTGAGTCTTTTCTTTTAGCTCTCTTCTTACCCTGAAACACTAAAACCCAGCATTAAATGCAACCTTGGTTGCTTGAAAACATGCAATTTTCCCAAGAAAAAAATGCAAAATATTCCGTCAAAAGTTGGAACATCATATACCTCAACTCATGATCCTAGACCAAAATTCTTTTTGTAATCATCGACATAGGAAATGCGCAATCTACCTTGGTACCTTAGGATACATCACCATCAATCCCAAAATCCAAGACTTTTATTGACCACTGTCATCTTTTATCTGCATCAAGATGGAATCCAAACCTTGATTCTATTTTATCTCTACATCAAGTGATTATTTCACCTCCTCTTGAATGATCACACTTCTATTCCCAGAGTCTAAAAGATAAACTCCAAGACAAATGGTGAATACCCTTTACCAAACCTCACTTCTCCTCATCAATATGAGATAAGATCTTCATGGATAACCTGCTAAGAGAATCATCAACCACATTAGCTTTATCTTGATGATAGTAAAGAAAAATATCATAGTCCTTAAGCAACACAAGTAATCTCTTTTCCCTAATATTCAACTCCTAAAGAGGTTTTAAGTCAAGGGTTATTATTACAGAAAAAAGAAAATGTCCAAAGTGCCCTCAATAAAAAGACTAAAAAACTATCACCCTATTTTTACGAGTGACCTTATGACTGGTAGGGTCACTTTATGACTCGTTACATTTATTCATAGGCTGGACAACATCTATGGGGCCCAACACTGGTTTGACTATGAGTTTTTCCCTACAAATTATATTCAGCCCTTATGACCTATGGGGCCAAATAGTAGACAACATAGAAATATTATCCACCTTTCCTAGTTTGGCTATGAGAGCCACTAAATAACTCGTAATGAGTCTTGATGACTCATCGGGTGCCAATCATGACCAATATAGTGACTTATCCAAACACATTAGTAGTTCTATGATTAGGGTTCTTCAGCTCTTAATGACTCTCTATGACTCATAGAGAGATTCATAGTCTTGGAAGTGAGTGTAGGAACTCAATACAAAAGTTTAAGGTGTTACACTACAAGGCATTTAGGAATGTTTCCTTTCTTGTGTTCTAGCTCGGGTTATTGAGTCTAGTGTCTTGAAAACTCTCTAACTCACATTTTTCTCATGATTTAGAGCCTCCCCAAATACATAATGATTGTAGAAACTCTGTTAGAACCTCTGTTCCACCTTAGAGAAATATGTATAGGACTCGCCCTATTTATGGATTACAGACCTGTTCTAGGGTCCCTACTCTATATGGAGTTCCACCTATCCTTTTTTGTCCTTTCTTAGTTTTTTGGTGTGGTGACTCTTATTATCATTTACCTCATAAGGACATTTCTAATACAAAGTTCCACCATTTTATTCATTTTCTTCCAAAGTTGGTGATATCTTGGTCTCATCAGTCAAATCGTATTGGTTCTATTGCTCTTTCATATAAGGTTAATCGGGTTGGATAGTTCATGAGGTTGAATTCCCTAACCTTTATAGTCTTTGAGGTTGAGGAGGATCCCAAGGGGTTTATAGATGAGATGGAGAAGATTTTCAAAGTGATGCATGCTATTGATTCTAAAGGTGTTGAGTTTGCTGCATATCAGTTGAAAGGTGTAACTTATTAATGGTGTGAGGAGTAGGAGAAGTTGAGGGGTGATGATGAAGAGTCGACATTATAGGATGAGCTGTTGGTTGCCTTTCTTAATCATTTCGTTCCTCAAGAGCTGAAGAAAGCTAAGGATGAAGAGTTTATGAATCTGAAGCAGTTGTCTCATTATGCTCCAGAGTTGGTATCTATGTAGAGATCTAAAATCAAGAAGTTTGCTTCTAGGTTGTCCACGACTTGGTATTAAAAAGTAAGACTGTAATATTGAATAATGATATGGGCATCTCCAGGATTGTGATTTATATGCATAGGTAGAGAATGAAAAGAAGAGATAGACATAGATAGGAGAAAGGCAGAATAAAAAGTTTAGATATTCAAATCATGGTACGAATTAGCAGACTAGTAGAAAGGATTATACATAATAGACTAAGAAGAAGACTTGGGGAAGTTCTAATTCATATTCTTTGGCTAGAGCTCTTTATCCTAAGCCTTACGACGATCATCATTTCCAGTACAGCAGTGGTCCTAAGGCATAGGTTGCCTGGTCTCAGGCTAGTAGAGCTCAGTGAGCCCCACCTTATCCTCTATGTAGATCTTACAGTCAGCATTACCTTAGTTATTATGATAAGGAGAGGAACTTGTATTTTAGTTATGGTCATCCTAGGAATATGTAGAGGAACGGTCCTACAACTAAGGTAGTCACTGGGGCTAATAAGGTTCTAGTCGCCACTTCTTTAGCTCATGAACCAAAGGGTGCCATTTTGGGTTCCGACACTGGCCGAAATTGCCTCTATGTTCTTGCCACCCGTTAGGAATCTGATGCATCTCCTAATGTTGTTATTGGTATGTTACTACTCTTCTCCCATGATGTTTACTATTTGCTTAATCCAGGTTCTGCCCTATCCTATGTAACCCCTTATGCGGATGTGTATTTTGGTTTTGGTTCTAAAAACATTTCCAACACCTTTTCTGTGTCTACTCCAGTGGGTGATGCTAAAGTTTATAGAAAAATCTATAGGGGCTATCTGGTGTATATCTTTCATTGAGAGACATTGATAGATTTGATAAAGTTGGATATGGTGGATTTTAATGTTATCTTGGGGATGGATTGGCCTCATTCATGTATGCTTCTCTAGATTGTAGAACCTGAAAGGTTAGTTTCTAATTCCCTAACAAACCGGTAATTGAAATAGAGTGAAGTTCCTTAGTGCCTAAAGTGAAGTTTATTTCTTAGTTTAGAGCTCAAAAGTTGGTTTTAAAAGGGTGTGTATCATTTAGTTTGGGTTAAAGATTCTAACTCTGAAAGTTCTTTGCAATCTATCCCCTTGGTTAGTGAGTTTTATAAAGTATTTCTCGATGATCTTTCTAGAATTCCTCCCGATAGAGAAATAGATTTTGGGATTGATCTTCTATAGAATACCAATCATATTTCCAGTTGTCCTTATAGAATGGCTCCAGCTGAATTAAAGGAGATAAAAAAGAACTTAAAGGATCTTCTTAATAATGGTTTCATTTATCCTAGTGTTTCTCTATGGGTACTCCTGTGCTTTTCATGTGTAAGAAAGATAGGTCCCTTTGGATGTGTATAGACTATCATCAATTGAATAGGGTGATAGTGAAGAATAAGTACCCTCTTCCTAGGATTGATGTTTTTTTTACCAGCTTCAAGATGCTAGATGTTTCCCTAAGATTGATCCTTACTCGAGGTATCATCAATTGAAAACTAGGGATGGTGATATTCCTAAGACTGCTTTTCAAACCCGCTATGGCCATTATGTGTTCCTGGTTAGTCATTTGGGATAACTAATGCTCCAGCTACTTTTATGGATATTATGAATCAGATAGTTACATAATTTTTGGATCTGTTTGTGATAGTCTTCATTGATGATATATTGGTGTATCTCTAAATTGTGTTGCAGACTCTTAAGGATCAGAGATTGTGTTCTCAATTTTCTAAGTATGAGTTTTGGATGAATACTATGACTTTTCTTGGGCATGGTCTCTAGTGAGGGGATTAAGGTGGATCCACAGAAAGTTGAGATGGGTAATAAGTGGCCTAGAACCACCACTCTAATCGATATTAGGAGCTTTTTAAGCTTAGCCGGGTATTATAAGAGGTTTGTGGAGAGTTTTTCTTCTATTTCTTCTTCGTTGACCTAGTTGACTTAGAAGAAGGTCTAGTTCTTATTATGATGCTTGTGAAGGTAGTTTTGAGAAGTTGAAGGATAGGTTGAGTTCTATTCTGGTTTTGACTATGCTCTTGGGTACCGATGGGTTTGTGGTATATTGGACTGGGTTGCGTCTTGATGCAATATGGTAAGTTTGTGTCTTATTCTTCCAGGTAGCTTAAGGTTCATGAGAGGAACTATTCGACTTATGACTTGGAGTTGGCGAGTACTATTTTTTCTTTGAAAATTTGGCGTCAATATCTGTATGGGGTGCATGTGGATATTTATCCAGATCATAAGTGCTTACAATATATGTTCACTCAAAAGAAGTTGAATCTCAGGCAGAGGCAATTTCTCGAATTGCTTAAGGATTACGACATGATCCTTCACTACTATTTAGGTAAAGCTAATATGGTTGTTGATGCTCTTAGCAGGTTGTCTATGTGGAGCTTATCTTATGTGGATGAGGAGAAGCCAGGGTTAGTGAAGGATATTCACCAACTAGCTAACTTGGGAGATCGTCTATTGGACTCTAAGGATTGGAGAGTGATTGTACAAGAGGTGGTCAAATCATCTCTTAATGCTGAGGTGAAGGAGTAGCAGGCATTGGATACCATACTTATGAAAATTAAGAAAGATGTGGGTCAGCAAAAGGTTATGGGATTCAATATTGAGGAGATAGCATTTTGAGGTACTAAGGAAGATTGTGTGTTCCTGATGTTGATGGGCTTAAGAAAGGATTTTGACTGAGGCTCATGAGTTGAGATATATGATTCATACGGGTTTAACTAATATGTACCATGACTTGAAGGATATCTATAGGTGGAACAATATAAAGAGAGATATGGTGAATTTTGTGGCTAAGTGTGTGGTCTGTTAGTAAGTTAAGGTAGAATACGTGAGGTATGTGATGTTCCAGCTTTTGATGGAACATTTTACATCTTTTTCAAGGGATAATTGTACGTTTTTAAGCAACTGATATTGTATTTAATATTGGATTTTAGTGTTTCAGGTCAAGGAGTTAGCTGAAGAAAAAACCTTAAAAAGTAGCAGGAAAAGGCCACTGACGGTTGAACTGGCGGACCATTGAGGTGACCGTCAGAGTTAACAGAAAGGAACAAGTGAGTGACTCCTATGACAGTCCAAGTGATGGACCATTAGATCTCTGACGGACCGCAAACTTGGCTGTTAGACTGAAATAGAGACTGGCTCTTCGGAGGATAGAACGATGGCCCATGCGATGGACCGCAAGGTCAGCAACGACCTGCCAAGATGACTGTCAGCCCTTACGTATTATTCTCTGTGATTCAAGCTACAATTGTGGATCTGGTTATCTTTATTCATATTCTCATTGAAGATTCAAGAACAATTATTATAATTTTTGTAAGTAATTCTCTGAATCTATTTATGAAGAACACAATGATTTCCTCTTTTTCTCTTAAGATGTGTCGCTAAGCTCCCATAACTAGGGTTATGGGAGCCTTGATGTGAATAGCTGATTGGGGTTGTTAAAATGCTTAATTTCCATATGTAATTGAAATCGTATAAACCCTTCTTCACATTAATGACCTTTCTTTGTTGCAAACTTAAAGGGTGAGCCCAAGAACATTACTTATCTGAGAAGAAAAGTATATGTTGGGAAAATAAGGAGTTTACATAAAGACTAAAAGCCTTAACCTTTGGGTTATGGGTTGATGTCTTAACAATGATTGACTCACATGAGGGACTAGTTGAATAAATCAATACATTCTTTATGTTCGAAAGAATTATAGGGTAAATTATCCATTTAGGTTGAGAAATAAATGGGTAAACTTTAGAATTCAACAACTCTTGCCATTGAAGTTGTAAATTGGGAATTTAGGGTAGTTCACAACTCCATCTATTTGAACATCTTGGTGACCATAACTTTAGTTTGTTTACTCTTATTGAATTAATACTTGCAATAAAACTCGCTAGCTGGAATGATATTTGTTACAGTCATTTAAATACTGTTAACAATTCAAAAACCACCTTTTAATCAAGAACCTTCGATCAATAGTCTGTTAACAACCATAACACTTAGTTTGCACAGTATTTCCTATGGGATTTGACCCCAACCTAGTTGGGTTCCATATTTGACAACGACCACTTACACTTTCTAACGAGAGTCGTAATTTGGTGTAGCAAATTTTGACGCCGTTGTCGGGGAATACGGTTGTCAATTAAGTTTATGATTGTTAATTTATCTTTGGTCAAGTTTCCCAAATTTTACCTTTATTTGTTGTTTTTGTTCTTCGCAGGGTATCTATTGTGTATGCCAAACACAAGGAGATTAGGTGAACCATTGCTGCCAATACATTCAGAACCGCAGTTAATAGGTAGAATGGCAGATTAACAAGAAGTAGATAGACTAGCCGCTCAGTCTAGAGCTTCGTTGAACCAAAAAAATGATGGTCAACTAGCGCGTCATCCTAATCTAGATGATGAGGACTTGGGAGATGATGATTTTTTAGATCCTGCTAACCAAAGGCAGATAGAGAATATAGTTGCACCTGTGAACTATAATATGAACAGAAATCATCCTTTCATAGCAAGATAAGATCAAAAGCCTGTTCAATTTGATCTTGAGGAGGATGAGGATGAAATGTATAAAGTACGTGCAACAGGAGCTATTATTCCTCCCCCTTCGACACCCGGAGCTAAGTTAAACATCACGAGTAATATGATTTAACTACTTCATCAGAAGGGCTATTTGGTGGACTTCTGAGTGATGATCCGAATATGTATTTAGTGAATTTTTTCACCATTTGCAAGTCTTTTAATAACCCAGGAGTAGGGCGCATTTCCATCCGTCTATGCCTCATTCCATTATCTCTGTTTGGGGAGGCAACACTATGGCTTAATGGGTTGACTCCTGATTTTATAACAAACTGGAGGTAGTTGAAAGGAGCTTTATTAGGAAGGTTCTTTTCGCCGTCCAGGATGTTATAGTTGAAGGATGACATCTGTAATTTTAGGAAGCTCCAGAATGAGGCTATTCATGATACTTGGGAGAGGTTCAAGAAGATGTTGATGCAATGTCCCAATCACAAAATGACTGGCGTGTATTTAATAGAGACTCTGTATAGAGTCTTGAATTCTATTATAAACCAGTTGTCGATAATGCTGCATGAGGAGCATTTATGGATCTTACCTTTCCATAAGCTTCTGAAATGCTTGATAGGATGACCAATCAGAGTAGATCTTAGAATACTAGGGATTCTGAGGTATCAAGCTCTCCCGTGTCTAGAAAAATAAATGCGGAACAATATAGGAGGGAGGAAAAATATGACCAAGATATGGTACACATGAAAACCCAGATGGATCTCCTGACTAAATATTTTTAATCTGGAAAGACTGAGAAGGTAAAAGTTGTTGGGTCACAAAGCAGAGCTAAGTCTGATTCTGAAGAGGAGGCCAACTATCTAAATAATCAAGGGGGTTATGCCTTTGGTGGAAGCACTAGAGCAGATGCCTGGATATACCAAGTTTATAAAGGATCTCGTGACGAAGAAAAGGATAGTTAGCTATGAACCGGTGGACAATATTCACCATTATGGTGCCATTTCGATAAGATCCTTGGTATTAAAAAGGCTTACCTAGGAGCATTTACCATCTCTTGTACTATTAGGTTGCTTGATTTTGCTAAAACCTTAAGTGATTTAGAGCGAGTATTAGCCTAATGCCACTTGCTGTTTATAAGCTATTGGGGTTGGGGGATCCTATACCCACAAATATGTGGTTAGTGATGGCTGACAAGTCAGTAAAGTAGCCAGTAGGGATATTGTATGATGTACTAGTGAAGGTGGTCAGCTTTATATTTCCTGTTGATTTTGTTATTCTGGACTGTGAGGTGGATTTTGAGGTACCCATAATCTTGGGTAGACCTAAGTATATTTATTGATTTGCGGACTAATGAACTATTATTCAGACTTAATGATAAGGTAGTTCACTTTTATATGTGCCAGTCTATGAAGCAACCCAAGGAGATGAGTGTGTTCTTTATTTTTGATATTTATTACGAAGACAAGTAAGAGGTTCCAATCGAGGAGAGATTTGCTATTGAAACTCTAGCTGCAGTTTTGTTAAATTTTGATGGTGAAGGAATTGAGGAATACAAAGAGACAGTGTGTGCTTTGATAGGAATGAATCCTATTCCTATGCTCCTAAGAAGCTGGACCTAGATCTGAAAAATTGCCCAACACCACTGGCTAAACCATCGATAAAAGAGCCATCGGTGTTGAAGTTGAAGGAGTTGCCAGGCCATAAATGGTGTGTGTTTCTAGGTAGTGGAAACACTTTACCTGTGATTATTACAGCAGATTTAGGTGAGTAGTAGGTGGAGGCACTTATCTCTGTACTTTAGAGGTACAAAAGGAAATAGGGTGGACTATTGATGATATTATTGGTATTCCTTTGAGTATTTGCACTCATAAGATTCAGTTTGGGAAGGATTGCACATCGACCATTAAGCATCAATGCCATCGTAATCCACTAATACAAGAGTTAGTTAAGAAGGAAATCATTAAATAGCTAGATATAGGAGTTGTTTACCCCATTTTGATAGTAAGTAGGTAAGCCCCATCCAATGTATGACCAAAAAGGGGGCATGACTATTGTGGCGAATGAGAAAAATGAGTTGATTCCCCTCAGGCTTGTGACTAGGTGGAGAGTTTGCATGGATTATCGTAGGCTCAACTCATGGACTCTGAAGGACCACTTCTCGATGCCTTTAATGGAGCAAATGCTTGATCGGTTGGTGAGAAGAGGTTGGTATCATTTCTTAGATGGGTATTTGGGCTACAACTAGATTTCTAATGCTCCAATGGATCAGGAGATGACGATGTTTACTTGCCCGTATGGTACTTTCTCTTTCAAGCGGATACTATTTGGCTTATGTAATGTACGCTCCACATTCTAATAGTGCATGATGTCTATGTTCTCCGACATGTGGAGGACACCTTGGAGGTGTTTATGGATGACTTTTCAGTGGTAGGTGATTCTTTTGAGCTATGCCTGGTAAATCTGAGTAGAGCATTGTAAAGATGTGAGGAGTTCAACTTAGTTCTGAATTGGGATAAATGCCACTTCATGGTGAAGGAGGACATTATTCTTGGTCACAAAATTTCGGCCAAGGGAATTGAAGTCGACCGGGCAAAGGTCGAGGTTATTGAGAGACTACCTCCTCCCTTCTCAGTAAAGAGAGTTCGTAGTTTTCTTAGTCATGCAGGATTCTATCGTCGATTCATAAAGGACTTCTCTAAAATTGCCAACCCACTTTGCAAGCTTTTGGAGAACGAGGCCAAGTTCATATTTGATGATGATTGTAAGAAGGCATTTGAATGCCTTAAGGAGAAATTAGTTGTTGCACCAATCATTATTGCACCAAAATTGTCAAAGTCGTTCAAAATCATGTGTGATGCAAGCGGAGTAGCACTTGGAGCTGTGCTTGGCAAAAAGAAAGAAAATCTATTTCATCCCATTTATTATGCAAGCAAGGAATTGAATGGGGTTCAGAAAAATTACACTGTACTGAGTAGGAACTTCTTGCGGTGGTCAATGCATTTGAGAAATTCCATGCTTACTTATTGGGGACTAAGGTGGTGGTGCACACAGACCATGCCGCTTTGAGTTATTCAATAGCAAAGAAGGATGCTAAACCTAGGCTAATCAGGTGGGTGAGTCTTTTGCAAGAGTTTGACTTTGAAGTTAAAGATTGAAAAGGTTGCAAAAATCAAGTTGCGGATCACCTGTCCAAACTTGAAAGTGATCAAGAAGTCGAGGATGATTTTGAAATTGATGATACATTCCCAGATGAGAAGGTCCTGGCTTCTGTGCTTAAAAGAGTGGCTTAGTACGCTGACTTTATAAATTATATGGTATGTGAAGTTATCCCGAAGAATCTTTCTTTTCACAAAAGGAATAAGTTCCTACATGATGTTACACACTACTTCTGGGATGAGCCGTATTTATTTCAATGGTGTACGAATAATATTATCAGACAGTGTATTCCAAAGGTGGACATATTGAATTTTCTGGAATCTTGGCATTCTTCTCCGATCGAGGGTCACCATACAAGTGACCGTACTACAAGGAAGGTGTTTTAGAGTGGTTATTATTGTATGACCTTGTTTAAATATGCCTATGAGTTCGTGCGGCGATGTGACCAATGCTAGAGACGAGGGTCAATCTCAAAACACCATGAGATGCCTATGACAAAAATGATAGAAGTTGAGTTGTTTGATGTATGGGACATTGATTTCTTGGGGCCCTTTGTAAGCTCTTATGGGTTGGAAACATATTGGTAACTATCAATTATGTGTCAAAATAGGTTGAAGCTGTTTCTTTAGCTAATAATGAAGGAAAGAGAGTGGTTGCATTTACCATCATAAGCAATGGTGGATCATATTTTTGCAACTGAGTGTTTTGGGCTACCTTGGCGAAATACGGTGTTAAGCAACACAAGGTGGCAAATCCATATCACCCACAGGCTAGTGGCCAAGTGCAGATTCCAAATCATGAGACTAAAGTTATTCTTGCAAAAATGGTGAATGCGAGTAGACAAGATTGGTCTAGGAAGCTGGATGATGCCTTGTGGGCATACTGAATAGCTTTCAAGACTCCTATTGGCATGTAACCAAACCAATTGGTCTATGTAAAGGCATGTCACTTGCCGATTGAACTGGAACACAAGGTACTGTGGGCACTCAAGAGGTTAAACTTGAATTGGGATAAGGCAGCAGAATTACGACTAGGACAGCTGAATGAGATAGATGATTTCTGTCTTGAGGCATATAAAAGAGCAGATTTATACAAAGAGAAGATGAAGAAGTACCATGACCAGAGGATAAAAAAGTGAGACTTTCAAAAAGGTGATTGGGTACTCCTTGTTAAATCCAGACTGAAGCTCTTTCCAGGTAAACTTAAATCAAAGTGGTCTGGCCCATTCAAAGTTAATCAAGTCTACTCATCTAGAGTAGTTGAACTTGAAAATGATAACGGTAGTGTCTTCAAGGTTAACGAGCAATGGGTGAAGTTGTATATCAATCTAATGGACTCGGTAAAGTGCATAGCTACCATCTATCTCGATGAAGTCTGAGTAATCAAGATAACTGAGTTGCGCCACAATAATAAATCAGACGCTAGTGGGAGGCAACCCACAAAGTGTTGTTGTAACCATAGTTAGATTTTATTTGTTGTTTTTGCCAATTTGATATGTTTGTGAAGTGTGAAGGACTGAGAATGCAGAAAGAACAGATTTTCCCCAGTTAAAAAAGGGTGACAGGAAGTCTGACGGACCGTCAAGGCCTCGATGAACCATCAATGAAACCATCAATGCCATAGGCAAAAAGTTGACATTTTGGATAAGGCTCGACGATCAAGTTGACGGACCATTCCCTGAGCGACGGACCATCAGGGACTCCGTCAACCTGAAGCTAAAATTTAAGGGTTCAGGATTGGACTGACGGACAACTCGATAGACCTTCATATCACTGACAAACCGTTGGATCAACCATCGCAGCAAGGTATGCTTAAGATTATTTTGGTAAATTGCGATGGTTACCTTGATGGACTGTCGGGTCTACGAGGACCGTCAGGTCAACCATCAACTTAACCCTAGTCTGACGGGTCGGGTCGGTTATAATTAAATCTTAAATAAATAAGCCTTATCCGACCCCAAATGTTTTTGAAATGATAAAAACAAATGGTTTCATACGTTGCCACCCTTTCAAATCTTAAAAATGTTTAACTTCTTCTGCATTCAAAGTATCTAGTATCAGTTATCTCCACTTAGGACACTTTCTCTTCCTTTTCTCTCCCATTTAAACAATCCCATCCCTATCTTCCCCCATAAGAAAATATGTTAACAATCTTTGATAAAGGCTTTAAGTTTTTTTTATTCCAAGTTTGCAAGTCAGAATAGTCAAGTTTACTGCAACATTAAGGTATGATCACAGCCTTACTCTTCTTTTTGCATTGCTAAACTTGTATTATGGAAGTTGTTCATTGCTTGAAAGGAATTCCATCTTATTTTTATTTTGGGTCAATTTGATTATAAGTTGAACCTAGCATGCATTGTGTTGAGTGAAGCCTTAGTAACCCATGAATCAACAGTGGAAAAATTGGTTCTTAAACACTAAATTTAGGCTAAAATTATGTGCATGATGAGTCATAGCATATCAGGTATTTGACAAAATGCTTAAGTAAAGTGTTAAAGTGAAAGTTGATCCTGACGGCCATCTTGACGGATCGTCGTACCCCTGACAGACCATCAGAATAACCGTCAAAAGATTGCCAAAACTGGAAGTTACTGGATAAGATGGAATGGACTACTTGATAAACCGTCAGTCTCCTGATGGACCGTCAGATCGACCTTCGCTGGCCTGACTGATATATGAGACAAGGTTTAAGGCCTGACGGCCAGGGTGATTGACCGTCGTAATCTCGACGGACCGCCAACCTTCTGTCAAGTCTTTCTTGTAGTACTTTTTCTTTCTGACTCTGATCCAACTATTTTCTTAATGTGATATTCAGGCAGTATGGCAAGAAAGTTTCCATTAACATGAAGAGGTGGATGATTACAACGGGGAATAGGTGAACCGGCTCTGAATGAGAAAGCCCTGACTTTCAACACTAGGCAAAGGGATAGAAAAAATCAGGCACTCCCCCAGTCTGACGAGGAGAGTGACAGCAGCTCTAGTAGCATAAGTTAGAGCCCCAATGAGAAAAGGGTCGAGGCACCCAACCCCGACCAAGTTGCAATATCAAAAACTGAGGATGCCAACATTATCAAGAGCAAAGACCCTTACACAAGAGAGGCACTCAGATAGCAAATTGAAGGAGCAAAGGATAAGTTTCTTGATGGAATGGAACCGATGGCAAGTAGGCCAATCTCCGAGGAGTACCAAATAGTAATGACCGAGTTGCACAACTATCCAGAGCTAGAGTGGCAATTCAATAAGTATGAGTTATCCTAGATGAGCAAGCCTCTCGGTTCATACTAACCGAATTTTGTAAGGGAGTTTTTCGCCAACTATTTGGCACTGGCAGAGAAAGATTGTCCCAAGGGCTCAAAGATTTCAAATTTTCCCAACAGGGAGTCAGTTTTGGTTAGAGAGGTTAATATTAATATATCGGTTCGAACAATTAATAGGATATTATTTAGGACCGACTATGAAGCACCAAATGTAGTTCCTGAGCTTAAGCACTGTTTGACCACAACATCCACTCAAAAGGCCTTGGTTGTCGAGGGAGGCTCCTTACTGATGATGGGAACCCATCTTAGGCACTCAACCCACGTGAGCATATTTCTAAATCATTTCTTAGCTTCTAATCTAAATTTTTGTGGCTATTGTTCAATTAAGGTTGATGCCGATAGGGGGAGACACTAATTTGGACAATCATAGGGTTGTATTGATGGCTAGTCTGATTGTCGAGCTGAATATTGACTTTGGCCAAATTATAACTGATGATATATTTGTTTGGGCTCAAAAAGTAGTAAGCATTTTACCATTTCCGTGCTTGATTATGAAATTATGCAGGCAGGCAAATGCGCCTTTGATTCGAGGTATTGATAATGAAGGTCAGTCTGCTCATAGGAAGGACATTAAAAAATCAAAGGATGCCTCAAAGTTTGAAATACGAGTCAACAAACCTCCTGCCTATCAGACGCAGTCGGGGCCAGCCCCCGATACTTTTAAGATTCTTACAGGTATGTCATTGCCTATCACTACTCATGTGTTGCCTGATTATATGCCACCGAGTACTTCTGCAGGTTTCATACTAATACCGCAAATGGGTGGGAATTTAGACACAATATCTATCCCAACCCAATATTCAGAGTACAGGTTAACACAGGAAAATTTTGCCGTCTGTTAAACTACAGAAAAAGTTCCAGAAGCAGCTAGACACACAGGTTTTCCAATTCAAGCCTTTTGTTGATTGTATTATAGTTGAAGAAATCTGTCCCTTTCAAACTATTCAAACCAGGAAGGACCATATGGAGGAGTATGTCACAAAAAGGCTATATGCGATGTCTATCTCAAATTTCATTAAGTTCATGGCAGAATTCAAATAAGCACAGGCGGACATAGCAAAGTTAAAAATCCAACAGCCACAACAGCCTACTTTTTACCCAACATTAGTTATCAGTAATGAAGATGAGGGCATTGTTAACTTGATGGGGATGTTGCTCAAGGACAATGACAAGTCGGTAGATGAAAGTGTAGACAAAAGTATAGATAGAAAAGCTACCAAAAGAAGAAGAAGAGAAGTAATGACACCAGAAGAACAAAAAGCAAGAGAAATGAGGAAGGATGCAAAGAGATCAAGGATAGATAAAGAAAAGAGACAGAAGAAGGCTGCAAATAAAGCTGCAGGTGTTTCCACTATTTCTGCCCTAGCTAGGGGGCCAACTCTAGACCCGGCTCGTGATGACATACCTTTAATTTTGGAGGAAGATATTGTGAGTACCCCTACCACCATATGGGTCAACGTTGATGCAAGTAAGGCCCATGAAGCCTTACCACATTTGACTGATGCCTCATCTAAATAAGAGGCTTTACAAGTATTCCCCTCCTCTATACTTTACTTCTATGCATTAAGAACAACACATTTATTTTATGTAGGGGTGGGTGTAGTTGTACCACAGGGGTTTTTATTGCCTGTGTTCTTTTTCTCCCATGTTCTATCTAGTAGAATCGGCATGTCTAGGATTGCATTTTCTTTTCTTACGTTGTGATGTAAATATCCATTTATTGATAACTATTTATGAAGTGTCTTTTATTTTAGCACTTTTTTGTATATATAGTTGATGAATGAATGTATCATAAGACTATGAACATATTTGTATGACTATTTGTTCTTGTCGTTTAGCATATGTTGAACAACTATTGGTGATTCTGTAATTAGCATTAGGATGTAAAGTGTGCATGACTATGTGATTTCAATCCCAAGAGTTAGTAGAATAAGTGTAACTCATGTGCCTGTGTGTGCGAGCATTTGTTCTAGTTCATTGATGTTGTTTTGGGGTTGATTCAATAAGATATGATAGCAGTCATCCTTGTACTTTCAGTCCACTTAGCTGAAATAACTAACCCACCAAAAAGATTTTTCCATTTTTGAACCCTTTTTGAGCTTATGTTAGTTTTTCTTCATTCCCAATAACTCTAAGTAACTCTCTTTAGGTTGTTAGCACCTAACTTTGGCCCTGGTCCAACATTAGACATTGTGCACCTTAACTTAGGCAAAACACCTAAGTTGAGGGTGGCTACTGTTAGGATGTTAGCATTTTAACAAAAAAGTGGTTTAGAGATAAAATAAAGCATTCAGTCCTGATATATCTAACATATTGTGCACCTCAACTGACTGCATCAACATAAGTTAAGGGTGGCTGATACTTATTCTTGAAAAAAAAGGAGAGGGTTATGGCAAAGTGTGAATGAATGATAGAGATTGTAAGTGAGCTGGAAAAATAGTAGCTTTGGTAAGTAGAATTCAAGGGCAAAGAGAATTAAGTCTGAATGCTGAGTCACTTTTCCCAAAATTTGTCCTCACCTAGCCCCGGAACCTCATTATAAGCCTAAAAAAGAACTCTTGATCTTTACAAATTAACCATAAGGGAGCATTTGTTGATAAGGTCAAGCCTATGGGTATGTATGCTATATTTGTAACTTCTTTGTTTAGCATAAGAGTATTGATTTTTATCCACAAGATATAATGAGTGTTGGACTTCATTGACTGTGAGAGAAACTTGAGTTACACTTAGTTGTGCTAATCTTTGTAGGATATTATATCTATGTATGTGTGTGTTTGCTGAATTATAAATAATGCTGGTTGCAGATCCTGATGTGTTGAGCCCTTATGAGTGAGATGACAAGTGAATGGTTGTGTGAAATCTAGTTCAGCAGTTGATTGCCTATCGTTGTATTATTCATGTATGCAATTTGGTGCTGATTGCTTGAGGACAAGCAATTATCTTAAGTTGAGGGTGTTGATGTTCCAACTTTTGATGGAACATTTTACATCTTTTTCAAGGGATAATTATACATTTTCAAGAAACTGATGTTGTATTTAATACTAGATTCTAATGTTTTCAGGTCAAGGGGTGAGGTAAAGAAGAAACTTGGAAAAGTAGCAGAAAAGCTCCACTGACGATTGAACTGGTGGACCATCAGCCATGCGATGGACCGTCAGACATGTAAGCCATGCGATGGACCGTCAGGGTGACCATCAGAGTTAAACAGAAAAGAAAAAGTGAGTGACTCCTGTGATGGTCCATATGATGGACCGCAAGGTCAGGGATGGTCTGCCAAGATTACCGGCAGCCCTAAACTAGAATGAAGCACTTAAGGACCATCAGTGATGATCCACATGATGGACCGTCAGGCTTTCGATGGGCCGTCAACTTCGACACAGCTTTAATGAGTTCAAATTTTAAATCCTTAATATTTGGGAACATATAAATACCCAGTTTAGGTTTTATTTAGGTATCTTTTATCATATTTTCCACCTAGAAACCTTATTGTACGTATTATTCTCTGTGATTAAAGCTATAATAGTGGACCTAGTTATCTTTATTCATATTCTCATTGAAGATTCAAGAACAATTATTGTAATTTTTGAAGTAATTCTCTGAATCCATTTATGAAGAACACAATGATTTCATCATCTTCTTCTCTTGAGATGTGTGGCTAAGCTCCCATAACTAGGGTTATGGGTGCCTTGATGTGAATAGCTGATCGGGGTTATGAAAATGCTTAATTTCTATATGTAATTGAAATTGTATAAACCCTTATTCACATTAATGACCTTTCTTGGTTACAAACTTAAAGTGTGAGCCCAAGAACATTACTTGTCTGAGAAGAAAAGAATATGTTGGGAAAAGAAGGAGTTGACATAAAATCTAAAGGCCTTAACCTTTGGGTTATGGGTTGATGCCTTAACAAGGATTGACTCACATGAGAGACTAGTTGAATAAATCAATACATTCTTTAAGCTCAAAAGAATTAAAGGGTAAACTATCCATTTAGGTTGAGAAACAAATGGGTAAACTTTAGAATTCAACAACTCTTGCAATTGAAATTGTAAATTGGGAATTTAAGGTAGTTCATAACCCCATCTGTTTGAACATATTGGTGAACATAACTCGAGTTTATTTACTCTCATTGAATCTTGCTAGAATGATATTTGTTACAATTATTTAAATACTGTTAATAATTCAAAAAACCCTTTTAATCAGGAACCTTCGATCAACAGTCTGTTAACAACTATAACACTTAGTTTTCACAGTATTCCCTGTGGGATTTGACCCTAACCTATTTGGGTTCTATATTTGACAGTGATCGCTTATACTTTCTAATAAGAGCCGTAATTTGGGCATATCAGCATGGTGGCATGTCTTAAGAAATAGAGTTGCCTATATGGATATGAGATATGATCAATATAGATTTCATTATGGATTTTCCGTGATCTCAGAATCAGTATGATTTCATTTGGGTCATTATGGATAGGATGAGTAAGTCTGCTCACTTTTTGCCTATGAGGACTAACTACTCTGGAGAGGACTATGCCAAGTTGTTTATTCAGGAGATTGTCAAGTTGCATAAAGTGCCTGTGTCCATTATTTCAAAATGAGGTACATAGTTTACTTCTTATTTTTGGCATTTATTTTAGAATGTTTTGGGGACTAAGGTGAACCTTAGCACCACTTTCCACCCTCAAATAGATGGACAAGTAGAATGGACTATTCATACATTGAAGGATATGATAAGGGACGACTGTGTGATTTATTTTAAGAGAAAGTTGGTTGATCACTTTACTCTCATTGAACTTGCATACAATAATAGTTATCATTCAAGTATTTCGATGGCTCTTTTTGAGGCTTTTTATGGTCAGAGATGTAGGTCTCCTATTGGATGGTTTGAGGTTGGTAAGACTAGGTTGTTTATTCCTGACTTGGTTTAACAAGCCATGGAGAAGATAAAGGTTATTAGTGAAAGACTTAAGATTGCTCATAGTTGGCAAAAGTCTTACGTAGATGTGAAGCAAAGAAAATTGGAGTTTGAGGTTAGCGATTGGGTGTTCCTGAAGGTCAATCTTGCGAAGGGAGTGATGAGGTTTGGGATAAAAGGGATGCTCCATCCCTATTTTATTAGTCTATATCAAATTATGAGGAGAGTTGGGAATGTTTTTTATAAGTTAGAGTTGCCCGCGAGTTTTGCTTCTATTCATTCCATGTTCCATGTGTTGATGTTGAAGAAGTGTATGAGTGACCCTTCTTTGATTGTTCCTGCGGAAGATGCTGGTATTTCAGATTCCTTATCTTATGAGGAATTCCCGGTGGATATATTGGACATGCAAGTTTATCGATTGAGAACTAAAGATGTAGCTTTGGTGAAGGTTCTTAGGTGGAACCAAAAGGTGGAAGAAGCTATATGGAAAGCTGAGGAAGATATGAAGGTCAAGTATCCATTATTGTTCCCTGTGTTGGATGGAAATGCTAGACATATGATTTCCATTCTCCTTATTGTGGCATTTCAAAATTTTCATTTGGTTGTATGTGTAGTCTTTCTTGTTTTTGTGCCAAGGGGTATCCTAACTCCTCATTTGGGGACAAATAATCCTAGGGGAGGGGGTAATTTAATATCCCTGGTCTTGAACTCTAAAAATTTATAAGTGTTGACGACACTTCCTAGACTTCAACTCAGGTGATGAGTCATTTTTGCTCATCACGAATCATAGGGTGAGACTCGTAGTCTCACCAATAAAGTTTCCTAAGGTTACTATTTGGATCACGGCTAGACCTCATGAGTCGTTAGGTAAGGTCATGAGCCATAGTGAGGGACTCATGACCAAAATAGTAAGATGGTCCAAAGTTTCTGCTCAATCCACGAGTCCAGGAAATGACTCGTGACCAGTCACCACAAGTCGTTACCTGACCCTTAATGACTGGCTATAGTTTTCCTACACGTTCTTATTAAGGATATTTTGGTCCTTTCCTCCCTTCCAACTATTATTCCATGACTTAAAACATCGCAAGGGGTCTCTTTTTTATTATTTTTCAAATCATAAACATTATTCTCTCCTCTCAAACTTCTAAAGTCGAGAGAAAGTTAGGGTTTCAAAGGATTAATCATCAAGGCTTCAATGGTGGTTTTCTTTCCAAATTTCTTGGTGTTTTAGGAATGTCTCTCTTCCATAACTTGATTTTACATAAAAGAGTGTGTTTAGTTATTATCCATGTAAAGTTAATTGTTGGATTTTGAAATTGGGTTGAAGAATTTGAATGGTTATTACTTTAGATTGTTTTTCCATTATTTTTAACTTGTCATTCGTGCTTTATCATATGGTTTTGAACTAAATAAGTGCATGGGTATGGGAATTGGACTAGAGAGGATGGTTTTCCCTAAATTTATGGATTTTGGTTTGGAATTTACATGAACCTCAACCCACTTTGTGAAGTTGGTTTTAAAACATGGATATATGCACAATTTAACTCACTCTTGGAACCTTGCATTGCATAAAAGGTTAATGGAACATAATAATGGTTTTTGAGGGGCCTTAGTGGACATGGTTTGGTTTTAAATTAGAACTTAAGAATTAATTAGTTTAATTGGATTGGAATAGTATAATTGGACTTAGCTTGAAATCATAATTGGTATGACAATACCAACGGTAAATGCCTTAATAAATGACTTCTATGTTAATGGATAAGATTATAAGTAAATGTTATTATTTGGGCTTAAAGGGAGTTGTGTAGCTCATCATGAAGGTGGAGGTCCCACGGGGACCAATACTGGAAACCACGTTTGCCAACGTAGGGGTCTTTATCACTGTGTGCATAGTTTGCACATTATATATTTTGAAATGGCTTGAGACTTGGTGTCTCTGGCCCTTCCTTGGATTTTTGTAGTTTTTGTGGCTAACATACACTAGCATCCTTTCAGCAGGGGATGCTGAACCGATATAGCCCATAGGTTCCCTTAGGATTGATAGAGCTACATAGTCCAGGTTGATGTTTTTTTAAATCTCATGTTTATAACATAGTACACTACCCCAACATTATATATATATATACATATAAATCTGTGCTTTGTGTTTTGATTGGTTTTGGACAAAGCATTATTTTATCCCTTTCCGAAGTTACATGCCAGTGCTCATCCCACTGACTATCCCTGGACGCTACATCATTTGATGATGTAGGGTCCTAAGGTTTTTTGTTTACTCATGTGCAGTCTTAGGTGGAGTGGATATCAGTTGAGTTGTTGTGAAGTGGTGAGCCTCCATCATCCGAAAAGTTTTACCATTTCATTAGGTTTATTTTTAGATTTTGGGAATTAAAGAGTTCCGTTGTCATTGTCCGAGGCATGTACCCACCTAATTTGGTATTTCGGTCTTAGAGGTATTGTGGACAAAGTGTCAGTTGGTTAATTTTTTTTTGGATTCTTAGAACTTTCCTATTTGTTTATATATCATTCTTATTGTTTGGTTTTTCTTTCACTGTTATTTATTGTGCTCAGGTGGTTAGTCAAGCTGGTGGTCTCTATCCCAAGATGGGCTTGAGATACCTGTCATGGCCATGCCTTGGTTCAGGTTGTGACACCTTTAATAATACATGCTCACTAACTTAAAGTACATTTCTCTTACTTTGCGATTGGCATTTTCATTTTCTTTTTATCAACTTTGGGATGCCAAAAAGTTATCCTAAATGAACCTCTGTTTCTCTTGATCTTCCTTTACCAAGTTTGTTCCTAAAGGTTTCACATCACCCACCTCGAACCAACCTATGGGGGACCTACATCTTCTTTCTTAAAGAGCTTCAAATGAGGCCATGTTGATGCTAAAATGATAAGTATTATTGTATGAGAATTCACACAACAGTAAGAAATGATCCCAATGACCACAAAATCAGCAACATATGCTCATTGTATTTCCTCAAGTAACTAAATGGTCCTCTCAGATAGCCGATTAGTCTGAGGATGAAATATTTTACTAAGGTTAAGCTTTGTACCCAACTCCTCATGCAGCTTGTGCCAAAATTTAGAGGTGAGTTATGTATCTCTATCAGATTGATGGATACTTGAACCCCGTGCAATCTCAAATCCTTTTTGACATAAATCTTAGCTAACTTCTTCGAGTTGTATTTCATCTTAACCGAAAAGAATTGAGCAGACTTTGTTAGCCTGTCACAAGGACCCAAATTGAATCATACTGTCTAATGGTCTTAGGATGACCCATTATGAAATCCATAGAAATACTCTCCTATTTCCATATAGGTATGGGCATGCTTTGAAGCAAACCTACAGACCTTTGATATTCATACTTCACCTACTAGAGATTTTGATAATTCGGCATATACTCCACTATATCCTTCTTCATTCAGAGTAGAGTTGTCTCAAGCCACGATACAACTTGGTTGTGTCAGGATGTATTTAATATTAGGAACCATGAGATTCTACAATAAAACTGGAATCACATCATCAACATGAGGCACACACATGCATTATTTTATCACTAACACAGTACAAGCATAAAGGGTGGCACTTTGGGCGTCACTTTATACCATGTAGTTGTGAATCTGGTTCAAATTTGCATCCTCAAATTTATTAACCTTGATTTGGTCAAGGAATGTTAACCTCACCTCAACACTAGAAAATACCCCACCCTTTTTAGACACGCCAAACTATCTAAACCTATTTGTTAGAGTTTGGAGCTCGCTAGCCAAAGGTCACATTGCCACTTTCAAACAAGCCAAACTACCCATACTTATAGAATTTCAGCTCAATACCTTTGCCACCATATTAGCCTCTCTCAAATGTAGACAGATGGTCACATCATAATCTTTTAGTAACTCCATCTACCACCTCTACCTTACATTCAAATACATTTAAGTGCAGACATGATGTAAACTGTAATTGGCCTATGAAAATCTTATACCAAACACCATGAAGATAGTGCCTCCATATCTTAATTGCAAAAGTCATTGTTTCTTACTCTAAATCATGAGATGTGTAATTATTCTTAAGAGGATTATGTTGCCTCGAAGCACAGGCAATCACATTCAATCGTACATCAACACATTACCCAAGCTAAAATATGAAGCATAAAAAAACACTATAAAATCCTTACCTTCAACTTTTAAAGCAAGGACACTGTGGTCATAAGATATTTGAGCTTTTGAAAGCTCTCTTCACACTTATTAGACCATACAAATATTACCTCCTTCTGTGCAGCCTTGTGAAATGATTAGCGATGGAGGCAAAGTTCTTGACAAATCTTTGATAATAGCTAGAAAGACCCACAAAACTTTGGACTTCAATCATAGTGTTAGGCCGACCCCAACCCTTAACAGTCAATCCTCTAGGTATCGAACTTTAACCCCATTCAAAAACCACATGACCCAAGAAGGACACAAATGACATCAAAAACTAGTACTTAGAGAATTTAGCATAAAGCTATTTCTCTTTAAAAATTCCCAAGACTATACATAAGTGACCTGCATGCCCCTTTTTGCTTTTGGAGTAAACTATGAACTCATTAATAAATGCAATCACAAACAATTCTAAGAAAGATTTGAAATACACCATGTCTCCTTAAAAATTCCCAAGACTATGCATAAGTGACCTGGATGCTCTTTCTTGCTTTTGGAGTAAACCAGGAACTCATTAATAAATACAATCAGAAACAACTCTAAGAAAGATTTGACATACGCCATTTATCAAACTCGTAAATGTTATTAATGCATTAGATAACCCAAAGGACATCAATAAGAATTCGTAATGCCAATAACGAGTTTGAAAAACTATTTTGGGAATATCCTTGGGTCGGATCTTTAACTGGTGATATTCTGACACTAAATCTATCTTTGAGAACTCTAAATAACCATAAAACTGGTCAAATAAATTATCCACTTGGGGTAATAGGTACTTAGTATGGATGTAACATTATTCAACTATCGATACTCTACATATATTCTCATGCTACTTTTATTTTTCTTAACAAACAACACTGAAGGACCCCAAGGCCAAGCACTAGGATGATTGAATCCTTTAACAGGTAACTCCTACATCTTAAACTTTCTCAACTCAGCCAAAACCATCCTATAGGAAAGAATAGTAATTCGTCTAAATCCAAATTAATGCAAAATATAATGTCTCAACATGGAGGTATACCAAGAAAATAAGTGGAAAAGACCTCCTAAAGTTCAAACACTATAGGAAATAACTTAATAAAAGAGACCTCTGCAAGGACGAACACTTCTTCCCCACTAGCTTCTTAGCACAAAAGAAGGAAATTGTCTTCATTGAACCAGATTTATAAACGCCTTCCTATTCTAGATTATCCATTCCTAGCATGTCTAAAGTCACAGTCTTAACATTAAAATTCAGCATAGTATGATATAGGGACAACTAAGACGTACGTAGGATAATATAAAAGTCAAGCATATCCACAATCACCAAATCTACCCAAGTCTAAAAACCCATATACATTACAGATCAAGCATGATGAACATAAGTCACTACCACAGAGTCTCTAACTAGAGAAGATACATACATATGTGAGTCAAGCATATCACAAACCATATTTAAACCAAATACAGATTTTAACAGAAATATATGAATAAGCAGAACTCGAATTAAACAAACATCAACCATTTGATTACAAACATAAATAGTACCTATAATGATAGCATTAGAAGCCTCCACCTTGGATTTTCTTGGAAAGGCATAGCAAGGATTCTATCATCAATCTAAGCAACCTCTTTACTAGGTTGTGCTTCACCCAACTTACATTATAACCACCTTGATTTTCACCACAACCACCTTGATAACCACCAGTCCCACCCTACGGATGAACTCTACCATTACGACCACCACCTCTTCTAGCTGGAACTATAGATCTGAATAACTGATGACCCTAAAAGCTTGACTAGTTACTATTTAGATAATTTTTCTTAAATTTCCAACACTACCATAAGTAAAATAAGCTCAATCTAGTGAAGCTCGATTAGCAGAATAATATGAAGCCCCTTCTCTTCCCATAATTGAAGTCTTCTAAGTGGTCCTCAATAGACCTCCTTTAGATATTGGCAGAGCGAAATATATAGGATAAGCTGGATAAGCCTAAGATCCACAACTTCTAGAGTGAGACCCGCTAAAGTTGACCGCATTCCAAGCCATCTTCACTACTATCTTTGCTTGACCAACCTATTTGAATCCTTCCACTTTCTTCACAAAGTCAAAAATATCACAAAAAGTTTTCTCCAAAGAATTCATCTGCAGTGCCATAACCTATAATTCAGTATTTAAATCTTTTACAAGAGGTGAATCCTCTCCTCTTTAGTACCAAGAAACTTAGTAACATATCTTAAAAAGGTATGAAACTTAGCCTCATAGTTTGTAACCAACATATTGTCTTGCTCAAGATCTGAAAAATCATTTTTTTCTTATTATGCAGGGTGCACACCACATACTTTTCTAAGAATAGGATATGGAACTGAATCTATTTAAATAGAGGTAAAGCTCGAGATCAACATTCCATATAGTCCCCCACCATTGCTTAAATTCACCTTACAATTATAAGGTAAAAAATACTACACCATGCTGCTCCATAATGCCTATATTGAGTAGCCTCTCATAACAGTCAACAATAAACTCAAAATATTCTCTATAGTATAACCAAAAGGGTGGGAGGTTTCATCTTTGAAAACTTAGTCAACAGTTCTTGCTCAGTCCCTATCATAACAAGACCTAAAACTAGATGAAGAAAAGCTTTCATCCCTAAAAACTCAACCATCCTAGTGGTCACAATATTAGCAAGCTGTACCCCTGGATGCTGTTAAGTAGGTATCGTGGGCATGGATCCAGTACCTACCAACCTACTTATAAAAGCAAGCACCCGTTGAATCAATTCAGATGATATTTGGGGAAGAGCTACACCTTATAGATCAAATACTGCTCCTTCTTTTCCAAAATTTCTTTGTTCATAACCTCATCATAATATACTAAGGATAGGGAGGTGTCTCAGATCTTTATTAGGTTGGATTATCTACAGGTATGGCCCCACCTATGGTAGGTGTTTCCTTATCTCTTTCCAGCATGTTACCCCATCCCCAACATATGTCGGTAGGCTCTAGAACTAGAACTCTTGGAATGGGAACTATTACTCTAGCTCTATTTATTCCTATAGTCACCATTTGTAAAATAATATAAAGAAGAGGCTAGATTTGTTCTCGTAGTCACCATTTGCAAAACAATATAGTGAAGAGGATAGATACCAATTTGGATTGCTCGATACTAATTTGGATCACAAATACTAATTGGAATCAAGTTATAACACAAAAGAAGAAAGAACACGATATTTTCCTGAAGTCCCATAGTCTTTCAATGAAAAGTACAGACATCTTTGTATCATTCTGTAAGACTCTACTGGACTTATTTTGGTATAATGATATCCACAAATTTAGGGCTCTGATACCAACTTTATCACTATCCAAACCCCATCATGAGTAATACCCACATTGAGCCTTTGATAGGAGAACTATTTAATCCAAATATTAAGTACTGATACTTAACCAATTTAAACAAGGTGATACAATTTTATATATATTAATAGCAATGTTTAGTAGTCCTAAACAAAATAATGCAAAAATAATTCAAAATGCTAAAAATTCCCCTAAAAATTAAAAGTCAATGTACAAAAACATCTAAATAAAGAAATCTGTGGGTACAACCTGGGAAAATAGAACAACTGAATTATCAATGTCTGAAATAAATGGACAAGAGCATAATGTAATATGACACATGGCTACTCATAAGATTAAGCTCACCTTTGATTTGGAATCGATCATTGTCTACAGCTAATATCTCATCTGAGCCACTAAAATATGCTTTAAACTTGACAAAAAAAGATCACATGTAGTATCAATAAAATGACACTATGTACTAGTAGTACATAGGTTGACTCAACTCAATAAACATGAATACATATCCAAAAATTTATAAACGAGAGCAACTATGTCACTTAGAAATTATATATTCACTTAGTATTTTGTCAATAATTAATCATGTAACCAGAGAGCATAGAACAAGTATGAATATGCAGCAAAGTCAAAAACATGACCCATAACAACTAACTCAACTTTACACAATTACCTCTTTTATTGCACTTCAACAATATCAAATTAGTTTAAGTATATCAATATCCAGACCACTCATAGATCCTACAACAACAACAATATTACCTTATTCACTCAAGAAACCAAAATAACAACTATAATACAACCCAACTCACTCAACAAACTAAAAAAGCACAATAATATAACCCAGTTCACTCATGGACCCATCAAACTCACTATTATCTTATACACATATGCTATAGGTATTATAAATTCCCAATAGCCATGACTTGTATGGAACGATCTTAGTCCATGTACTAAATAACCCAAACAACTACTGTCTACCGCCCTTATCCCAAACCAAGTGTTATACCATCCTTATACTTTCTATAATCCTCCAATTCTGTGATGGTGACCTCACCGATTATTTCACCATATCAACCCAAGTCATAACATATACAATAACAATACGATATAATAAAATCACACATGCACTTTTAGAAAAGTCATTTTATACAATATTATTTCAAGTGATCAATAATTTGTAAAATTGTCTAATAAGTTAACATCAATAGCTTGAATTGCAACAAGTACACAAATAGGCAATTATCACTGACATATAAATTAAATTAAGTCTTCAACTACAACTTAACCATCACCTACCTGAATTTAAGCCTTGCAATGCTCTAAAGAATTGGAGCTTTGTCTTTTCTTACAACCTTGACTTGATTGTGGTCTAAAAACAACAATGTAAACACTAATAAAATAATGCTTTACTAATTTCAAGGATTACCACCTAATTCCATAACCCTAAGGTCAATTTCATGATCATTCCCTTATTCTAGGGTTTTTCTACCTTCATTCCACTTTAATTTTATGAAATCATATTTGCAAGAACAAATTCTTACCATGCAATTAAAATACATCCAACCTTAACAAAAACACAAGGATTACACCTTATTTCACTACTTTACATTAAAAAGTAAACCCAGGTAATGTTAATTTCCCCACTATGATTAAAACCCAGTGATTCCAAAGGTTCAACATTAAAAAACTAGTTAAATAGGTTGATTAATATACCTCAAAGAAGGAATTTGGGTGGAAACTAATGAGTTTTTCCTAAATTTCTCTCTCTTAGTCTTGAATAAATGTGGAATGAAAATGCTTTTTAATACTAAAAATTGCATTAACCATGCATAACCTACAATAACAACTTGATTCCTACTATAGTGGGATCTGCCTACTATGGCATGACTGACCAAATTTGACTTCTGCTATAGTGGGAATATTCTTGATATAGCGAGTTTGTGGTAGCATATAGTGTCCTGCTATAGTAGCCTAGCTAAGGAAGAAAACCCAATAGCCCCTATTTTTACCAATTTTACAACACACTTTGAGATTTTTTTCATCTCGAACTAACCCTATATGTGGAGTTCTACTAACCCAAGCTTACTTCTAAAAGTTCCTAATAACTCCATAACCTCCTAGATATCATACTATGGTCTCAAATCATATCATCAACAATCTATCCAGTATCATATTTAACTAGACCGCAATATACTTGGAATTTTTCCAAGACTAACCTAGTCTGAAATTTCTAACACTTCATCTGGGGAGAATATTAGCCAAAATTTTAGAACACTAGACTATATCATAATGTTGGAAAATGTCGTTACAAAAAAACAAAAGTGTATTATGAGTACCAAACATGTGACACTTTGTAAGTATCATAGGCCGACTAAGCTCCAGTAAAATAAAAGTACAATAATGCATGAATGTAAGTAAAGTAAGCTTAAGAAAGATCAGAAAGAAGTAACACACCAAGTCTAGACAATAATAGAGATATAAGAAAATTTATTGTGAAACATAGAATAATAATCTAACTACAACCAAACTAGACCCTCATAAGTGCAGAAGGTACAAGTTACAATTAATAAAACCCAACTGGCCCTCATAAGCATGGTGAATGAAAATTACAAAGAAATCAATAAAATAAATAAGTGCATAAGAATACCACAAAATGCAATATAAAATTAGAGGAATTTCCAACTACACCTTAATCCTTCTACTCTATATACCATGCTTGGAATCAAATGGGGCCTCTAATATAAAAACTAGTAATACAAGAACTTAAAATCAAATCGAGGCTAAAATAATTCAAATCAGTAGTATCAAGTGCCAGAAATCAAATTGAGGCTAAAATAGGTAAGAATCGGTAGTATCAAGTGCCCAAAATTAAACAGACTCTAAAATAGGTAAGAATATGTAGTATCAAGTGACTAGAATTGAAATGATGCTAAGATAGTAAATTTTCCCTTTTTAAAATCTCAAATCTAGTTTGATGTTTCTCAAATTCCTTTTTTAAATCAAAAAGAATATTTTTAGGCTAATTTACCAAAATACCAAGGATATACAATCAAATAACATGCATAATATGTAATGATCCTCTGGGTCATTTTTCTTATTTCTATGCATTCTTAGTGTTTTAAGTTTTTATATAATTGTCCCAAGTTATTTATGACTTGATGGGACTGACAGTTCGGTTTTCAAACAGTTCCTTTGGAAATTTTATTAATACCAAACGTGTTGTGAAATATTTAAAGTAAATTAGAATTTGATAGAGATATATTTTATTACCTTTCTAATTTTTGATGTCTTTCAAAAACTTTTTAGTTATGGTACACTTATATGATTTTATAACCTATTAATATTTTAAACGGAGATAATGAATCTAGATATGCTAAAATATTATTATTTTTTGATAGTAATTTTATTCAAAATATTTTTTTATTAATTATGATATATTAACAAAGTTATATTTATTTTACCACCAACCTATGCAATACCCAAAAATACACATAATGGATAAATAATTAAATGTGGGTGTTTCCACATCCACTTTCACGATGAGGTGGAGGAAGGTGTGCAACATTTAAGTACTAAATAAGTGTCACTCACTTACACATATTCATACCTATAAATTTACAACTTCACATTATATATTCTCTAAACAAAATATAAGTTTTCATCCATGTTCTGTCTACTAATTGAAAAGTACATAACTGCAACATATTTTCTCTCTATATATAGATGTTTATATTGAAGTAAGGAGAAAACTGTAGGAATGAAATATATACTTTGATGTTATATTTGACCCCCGAATATAAAAATATCTACATCAAGTTATTTAAGCTCGAGTTTTAGTGAGTCACTATTCAGAGGTTTCTCGAAAAGGCTTTTAACTTTGGCTTTCAGGTAGGCTAGGCTTACCCTATTCCTAGACTGAGTAACTTATGGTAATTGTGTATTATTATTCTAGTTTTGGGTAGGTAGTTGTATCCTGGGTATCGTTTGAAATATTTCATGCCTTAGTTATCCGGTTAGAGCCCCATTCAAGTAGGTTTTGATCCCGTTATCTTTTAGTATGATGTAGTATTTATGAGCTTAGGGTGTATTATTAAGTTGATAAACCTTGGATTGCTCCCTTTTAACTAAGTTATGCATATGTTTATTTAAATGTATTTCAGTTATGATTTAGGACCAGCATATACTTTATTTCTGTTATTTATTATGAGTTCTTACTTGCACCACTTTGGCATCAGTTATGGTGTGGTTTGGGATTTAGTTGTACAATTGAGCATGGCTAAATATTATTTTTTATTTGAGTTCGGCATCTGGTGATGATAAAATCTGAGAGTTATGGTACTAATTACTGTTGTTTTGGGATTTATGGTTTCTTTGAGTTTCGGTCGAGTCCGATATCTAATTATGAGTTCTATTATATATAATATATGTGGCCTCTCATTGTTTCCTACTATTTCTAATTTTATTTATCATATGAACTTTTATTATTATCTACCAATACTGGTTTGAGCCTGATGTCTGGACTCTCATTACTAATAATTGGTGTTGGTTCGAGCTTGGTGCACATTTGGACGACTACTATGGTTGCTTGGAAATGGTTCAGTTACATATTATTTATGATTTTTCTTTTAATTACTTCTTGTATTTCCCCCCGACTTATGGGGCACGGTTGGGTTAATTGTCTTCTTCAGTGTGGACGAACTTATAGGACCCAGTTAGGTTATGTTTTCTTTGACTTCTCATTACTACATTATTTATCTTTTTGTATTGCTTTTACTTATTCCTTTTGTGCATTTCATAGATTGGTGGTTGTTTACTTTTCTATCTCTTTTAATTGCTGACTTAGATTATACCCTCACTTTTCGTTATACTTTTTTGGTAGTTGAGCTCAGTCGGCCGATGATGCCTACTGGGTACATGTTGCTTTGGTACTCATAATGCACTTTTGTATCTTTTTCCTAATGCAAATCTAAGTACTAGCAGCCAGTGTGGAATGATTCCTCTATTCCAATATGATCGAGAGCAGGGTAGGCTTGCTGTTGTTCGAGGTTGATCCTTATTCGTCTGTTCCAGTATAGTCTTTTTCTTTTAAGAATACTGTATGTATGTTATGTATATTTTGGGCTATAGTCTAGTACTCTTATTTTATTAGTAGTGGCTCTAGTACCAGCCTCAATTGAATAACCAAAATTAAGTTCATTAATACATAACCAAAGTATCCCATGATCATATTGATGGGAGGGTAATCATATTAAAGAAGTTAAATGCTAATTATAAAGCCTCGGGAAACCAAACTTAAGGCAAGCAACTTCTCAAATCTAAACTAAGGCATCCGACAATGGGTCTAAAGTCCACCAAGCATACTAGATTAGCTCAAGAATAAACGAGACCACCTAAACTAAGGATTCATGGTATAATTCTACTCTAACACCCCTAAGTAAGTGTGTAAAGTCATACAATCCTAAGGAAAGTTTATCCAAAGCACAACTTCTCCTTAACAATTGGAGTACGTAAGTTGTAATATTCCAGGAGGCTAAACAACACACTCACTCACACATAATCCTATACTTTCCTTTTCGAAGAACCTTAAACTGCTTCCATGGTAACAAAGTAATAATATATGCATCAATAGACGAAGAATGGTACCCATATGGTGAATTTACATGCTAAGTCAAAATATTTGGTTAAAAATTACCCATGCGGCTTGCTTAGAAAATCCTGAAATTGGATCGTCAATTATACACTTCATGGGACAAGGATCTTGAGCTAAAATTTTGAGCATAACCATCTCCCAAATCAATCTTAAACCATCCCCATAGGTCCAAATAAAATCAAGAATTAAGATAGAAATTAACAAAACTAAGGCCTAAAATTTATGAAATAAAGATAGAAAATTGATTAAAGATCAAAATCCAATAACCTTATGCTTTAATAGGATATCCCACAACAGTGCTTAAGCTCGAAGCTCTTAATAATGGAGGAATATAGAGTTGAGAATAGCTTCAAAAAAAGTGGAGAAAAGGATATATAAAATATGATACGACCGTTGTAGTAGTGGCACGGTCATATAAATGTCGTCGCCTAAGCAATGAATCCTCTACATAAGTAGAGGTCACTTTTCCTATATGCTCTGCTTAAATAGGGCTTAATCCATATGAGAACTTTTTCCTTGTGAAGCTAAGTTCATAAATGGCCTGTAATGACCCTTTAGGTCATTTCTCATATTCCTGCTTATCTCTACCGTTAAGGCTTCTCCATGGCTACCCCAAGTCATTTATAACTTTTTGGGACTGATGGTTCAGTTACCGGACAGTGTGTTTGGTTTTTAGAATCAATTTTCTATTTAGAAATCTTGGATGGTTCCAAATTACCATTGGGCAAAAAGTTCAGTAAAATAATCTTATATGCAAACTTTGACTTCTCCAATAACTCCAGAATATCAATCTTAGGCTTGGAAGACCTTTGGATCGAGTCCCAATCCACCCGATCTCATTTCGGCCTATTGGTCAAAAAGTTAAAAATCAAAAAGTATGAGTGTAGGACCTACATTTGGTCGAATTTACCTCTGATTGAAAATTCAACTTCGCCAAAGCATCCAGAATATTGAATTTAGTGTGGTTACATAGTTCATTTGCAAAAAAAATGGATCTCGAACGAGTGCCGAGGCATTATTGCAAACTTGAAAATTTTTCAAAGTTTGCTGATATCTGGTGCACGATGATCATAGAGGGTGGATGGAGATCGCACTACGAAGATCAATAAAGGGAAACGGTAATTATAGCATGGCAATTTCAACCTTGGCATGGCGATCGTGGCTTTGTAATTTCAGCCCGCGTGATGGCAATCGCGGCATCCGGTCTATAAATAGACCCCAAGTCATAAATTTGGGCATTTTCTGTTCATCTTTAAGAGCCTAAAATCCTAAATGATTATGATAACTCAAAATTGAGTTGTTTGGGTGACTTAAAAGATTGATCATCATTTTTTATCGGGAATATCGTTGAACTTAAGGTAAGAATCCTTTGACATGCTTAAATTTCTTAGTTTGGATCCAAAACCCCAATTTAGCCTAGGGATAGATTTTACCCAAAAAGTAGCCTTGTTTTCACCCATTTCTTCAAGGTTATGGTTCTTTGTTCATGTATGAATATTGGGTTGATCTCAAAAATATGATTTTTATAAGTGGGACCCACTTGAATTTTTTAGTGTCTGTTTTGGAATTGAAGCATAATGGTGTAATATTGGTATCATTAGACTCAAATTGATGATTAGATTATGATTTTGATAGCATGATGGAATTTTGGCGATTTTAAAGTAAAGATGATCGTTTGGTGAGCGACTTGAGGTTTTGCGGTTCAGCCTTAAGGTAGGCTTTTGTCTACTCTTCTTCCTAGAGGATGTGTGATGTATATTGCGTGTCAATATGAATGATAATATTGATTATGGATAGAATGACTTAGTATAGAATATTAAATTTTGGGGATTAGATGGGGTTTTTGACCCATAAGTTGAATTATTTATACCCTTTTTGAACCTGGTTGCCTTCTTTCTAGATTGGACTAATTTGTAGCATGAATAGGATATAATGTTAGTTTTGGGATGTGGTTTAAGTGTGGAATCATATATTAGTACACTTAATCTTGTTGGGCTAGTGTGGTGATGTTAAAACTATAATTTGGGTAGAGTTGACTTAAATGCTCATGTTTCTAGTCGAAGTTCCTATCTTAGACTTGATTATAGATTACTTGACATCTAGAAGTTGAACTGGATACCTTAGCTTAGTTTGGGGCATAGTTTTCCTAAATATGTAAATTGAGGATTAAAAGTAGGATCGTCCGGCCTACCTTATGCCAAGACTTGTGTTAGCCTTGTGGGCTTATTTATGGGTGTTCGGCATAGTTGGGACTAGTAAACCTTAGTGTAAGGTTACTTTGTGGTTTTACGAACAACAACGGCATTTTTCCACGGATAATGACTAATGACTTATGGCCATGATATGTCTTATAAAAATGATGTTGGGCCTTTAGAGATGCTTATTCCTCTTAGATATGATATTGGGACATTAGAGATGCTATTTTCTCTTAGATGTGATATAGGATTGTTAGAGATGTTATTCCTCTAAGTCATGATATATGAACTATAGATACGAGATTTCTTGTTGATGTGATATTTCTCGTAGTTATGAGTTATGCTTATTGATACATTATGCCTCCTATATGTGAGATGATTATAAATATTCTTCATAGCTTATAGAGATGTTGTGACTCATGGATACGCTATGGATTATAGACATGAGATGATGTACATACATGATTATTGATATGAGTAGGCCTAAGGCCGTGATTATGATGTTATGATTATTCCGAATAAATTATTGAGCCAAAGGTCATGTTATGATATTGGTCAGATATTTGGGAAGTAATTACCCTTGTAAATGATACAGTTTTAGCTTATGAATATATATATATATATATATATATATATGAATATTTATATACACATCTCTCCGATATGGGACAGAGGAAGACGCTGTATGATATTTATGATTTTAATGTTTGAATACTGGAAATGACATGCATAGATTTGGTACATTCATGATTATTGCATCGGTGATTGATATAATTCCAATTAGATTATAATCTTATTATTGTTGTCACTAACTAAGGGCTAAATCCCACTTCCTACCTTCAAATGAATTTCTTCACAATAGTAACTACCTAACTTAATGAGTAAATTATATGTGTAAAAGAGATTAATGATGATCTTTTACAGATTTGATCAAGATATATTCTGGTCCATGATTCGACATAACTATTTACTCCAATCGTGAGATATTCTGACCCTTTCTACACTTTTATAGAGATTTAGTCCTGAAGTTTACTCCGAGCAACATACTTACAGATTTACACTCTTTTGGCAACGGCTTAAGTCCATGCACCTATATTAAATACACTTATTAAGGATATGGTATTTATGATGAAAGGTGAATTATGAAAATATACTCTACCTTGCTTCTCTTTTCATATCTATTTACTTTATCCCTCGTAAGGCTTGTCATTCACTTTAGCCCTCGTGGGGCTTGCACTTTACTTTAGCCCTTATGGGGCTTGCTCTTTATTATGTGACTTTGGGTTGGATATTATAATGATGATATTGATATCCGGTAAGGCCGGAGGATATTATGATGATGTGATGATACCCAACAAGGCCAGGGGATATTGTGATGGTGATGTTGATACCCATAAAGGTTGGAGGACATTATGATAATGTGATGATACCCGGCAAGTTAGAATATATTATGATGATAATGTTGATACTCAGCAAGGCCGGAGGATGCTGTGATGATTATATACCCAGCAAGGCCAGAGGTTAATTATGATGATGATAGTTATAATGATAATGATGATGATGATTATGGTATTGTGGATTATATTTCATTCATTCTTGCATACACATTGCCTATCACCAGTATGCACCTATGTCTATCAACCGGTATGAGGCAGTTGCATAGATATGGGTAATGACTATGCCTTGTATTATTATATGCTGATTGAACCTCCTGAGTCTGGGGCAGTGGGGGTACACGTAGGCTCGACAAGGCATTTGGTTGTCCAGAATAGCTGGTTACTTATATTGTTATTGATATTGTTATTATCATTATTATGGCTAATTTATGTCAGATTGGCCATTGATTCAGTATCGAGATCTGAGGTATGTTTTTGGCCTCTTCTATCTTATGATTGCATTATTATGCATGACTATTTCATGTCTAGCCATGTGGATTAGAAACCCTGAATATGGTAGCACTAGGTCCTAATAGGATTATAATGAGGCCTTAAAAGTGAAGACATGATGATTTAGGTTATGCTTTGAGTTGACTTCATACCTATATGAATGTATGTATGTGTATAAATATATACACACACCTAGCTATATATGTGTGTATATATATATATATACATACACCTAGCTATATGCAGCTAGGGAACTACCGTATATCCCTTTCTTCAATTGTTCATATTGTATACTTATTCCTTGGCTTTGTATATATATATATATATATATATATATATATATATATATATATATACCGTAAATCTCAATACTATACCATATATCACTGGCCAATATGCAAAGTACAAGTGGAAGAAAGACATACACACACACATACATACACATACACACACACACATATATGTGTGTGTGTGTCTTTCTTCCACTTGTATTTTGATTATTGGCCAGTGATATACGGTATAGTATTGAGATTTATAAATATGACTCAAGTAGAATAGTTTCTCCTTGTTACTTCCTTAGTCTTAACATGTCAGTCTATTGGACATGAATAAGATAGTTTATCCTTATTACCTTATTGGTTGTCTTATATGGTTGTTGGATATTTGAGTGTAGTTTTCATTCTATTTATATGTTATATATATGGTTTATCTTTGGAGCTCAGATGCCAGTTGCCTACTGAGTACCATTTATTTGGTACTCATACTACACTTCTGCAGCCTACAGATCATAGTACAGGTGATCGTTGTTGATGTGTGTCATGTGGAGTAGCCATGGTTTGGAGACTTAGAGTGAGCTCCTGACGTTCGAAGTATTACTTATCGCTCCCTTATGTATTAAACTACTCTCTTTATTGTATTCGAAGATAAGTTATATCAGTATATTTATTTGTATTTCACTCTTGTACACTTGTTCTATTAGAAGCTTTAGTAGTGGTACCACCAAGTTTTGGGATTATATTATGTAATTGCTTCTTTATGTCACCTATTCCGCAATTTTTTTCTTTATATGATTCATAGTCCATTACTGGTCATTCCAAACTGCAAATTTGGCTTACCTACTGATGGGTTATAGTAGGCGCCACCATGACCTAAGAAATTGGGTAGTGACATGGCTTTAGAATGGGATGTGATTTACATTTTATCCTCCATTTGAAATTTCTTTGAATAATGACCTTCATTAAGGGTGATCTTGATATTTTGGCCCCGCTAAATAATTTTTTCTAATAAGGCAGTGGTTTTAACTTTATTCTATACGATGGATATTTAGGATATTCTTGGAAAGTAAACTTGCATAATTGATCATAAGTTTTATATTATACGTAAAAGTTAGAACTTAGGTACGTTTTCCATTTGACAGAAGTTCAAACTTTTTCCATAAGGCATAAGTCAGACTTCATGAAATAGTATAAAATATTTCCAGTAAATCATCTGAAATGATGTAGACTATTGGCCATCGGGCATAAGTTAGTTTTTGTAAAGCCCTAAGCTAAGTTTTACCTATAAACAAAGAGTTATAGAATATTTCATAAGTAATACTTAGTCATACAAGTAAACTATAGTTCATGAGGTGAAATTTATTATTGTATCTCCAATAAAGTTTATCAATTTAAGGTCATTTAAAAAAAATTATTGAACAGATATTATTGGGTTCAATATGTATGAAAAGTGTGAATGAAATATGAAAGAAAAATAGCAGAGAGAAAGAGAGACACTAAAATGGAAAGTGTACTCTTTTAAAGAAAAGTTCACTAATTCTCCCACATTGGTGGGAGAAGGGAACTTTGAAGTGTTTATAATAATCACTTACTCCACATGGATAGTGAGGCAAGAACAAGGTGGTACCTCGCGCCGTTGTCGTCGTCTCTCGCTCGTCTCGGCTTCGGATTTGGATTTGGATTTGGATTTGTCAAATGATCGATCGATGAGATCTATCTTTTTGGACAAAATTTATTTGACAGAAATTTAATCCAAAAATACTAAAGGGAAAGTGCAACAATTTTTTTGGTGTTTTGATCCTCCATTTATATGCATGTATGCAGTGGCGGAAACACTGTTTTGAAATACAGTGCAGAAGCGAATTGATGCTTTGGAAGGTGTCACGCCTTAAATCCTATTGGGGCGGACTGGCACCCGTAACCAAGGAGGCCCGGGAGAACCAACTCATCACCTTATACTTCCCATGCATACCTCTATGACAACCCAAAATTCGGAAAGCATCATATCGCATATAAAAGTAAATAATCACCTGTATAAGCTTGAGCACACATATATATATGTATATACAATACTTGGCCGTTGGAGCCATCACGTCTATTAACAAAACACCACCTTAACTGTATATTAGGTCTACAAAGCCTCTAGACAATACACAGAGTTTAAATAAGGTTGGGACACACCCCGCCATATAACTAACTTTTATATAATACCAAAAGTGACTAGATATGACACGAACAAAGCAAACTGGAGCTCACCAAAAGCAGCTGGATATCCTGGCTCCTACTTGTGCGGTGTATGAGCTGAGGTACCTGTGCGTGCAGCATGAAATGCAGGTCCCCGTGGGTGACGTCAGTACAAAATATGTACTGAGTATGTAAAGCTGTAGATAATCACATATGATATCGTAATAGGAGTGGACCACACTTACTAGAACTTGTGACAACCTGTACATTGTATTTATTCAATCACTTTACCTTTGTTCCTATCATCTTTGTAATCACTACTGTACTGTACTGTGACCATTAGGCTGCCTCCAGTACATATCAACTGGGATCGACCCATGATAGGCTTATGCCCCTGGGATACCACCCATAAACACATATATAGGGATCAACCCATGATAGGCTTATTCCCCTGGGATACCACCCGATAAGAGAGAACTTCTATCACTTAGTTCAATTAATCTTTGAGATTTTTATTTTGGTCACCACTGCATTTTTGATACTTTGAAACAATAATATATCAATAAGAGACATATAAATAGACCATCAATGCAATAACATTGAAGTAAGAACTCATTGGCACATCAATGAAGTGTTTTGGAGTCATCAATTCCATAACAATGAAGTAGGAACTTATTAGTATATCAATGAAACGTTTTGGAGTCATTAATAGCACATGGATCTTGTTTGAGTAACCGGATACCTTCTGACATTCATTAGTGCAATAAACATGTAAGATTTGGAAAACAAGTAAGTATTGGAATGTCTTGACATCTTGTAGGGTGGAAACAAGTTCATTGGTAACGTAGGACATCATACAAAACCATTATGGATCATATGTTATTGAATAACTTTGGAAACTTTCTTAATAGAACAATTGTTCACTTTCATGCCAAAGATATGGTATAGAGTATGCTTTACATACCTGACTATCAACCTTCAATACTAGTCCCAAATGGACTTCCCGTCTTTTCGGATTACTTATCTACAATGAACATATATAGCAATCTAGTACTAGCAACCAAACATCACAATTCAATTATTTGAATTCACCAAACTAGTGGTTAAGTAGTAAGCCTTAATTACACCATAAAGGGTGTCACTTTAACCCTCTTATACTCCAATTATATTCACATTCCATGCATATTCATACAACATCCTCCAATATCAAGTTTGGATTCATTTATCCTTCCAACCAATCCATTAAACCAAATTGAGTCATAGACATAAATAATCATCAATTCCATAGTATATCACCATATCCACCTTCCATAACTCAATTACCATATCCACCTTCCACAATTCAATGCAACCAAACCATGCAAAATAGTCCATAACCTTATTTCCATCACCTTTCAATAACAACCAATACATATAATCCTCTATCACACATATACATATGGAAAAGAATAAAGGCAAATCATATTCATACCTTAGAATTCACCTCTTGATTATGCAATCCTGTTTGCACAAATAATAGGTGTCGTTCGAAGCTCTCTAGATGACAAACGCAGTTATCGGATCACTTTGGAATTTCTACTGTTGAATCAAAAGTAATTTAAAGGTCAAATTTGGCTAGGGTTTGTTATTTCTCAATGATTGATGATGAAAATGAGTTTTTGAACTAATATACATGTATATATACACATATTCCCGTCCATAATATAATAGGAAATGCCCAAAATGCCTTTAAAATTTAAATAATGTCAAATCTGTCCTTTGGTGGATTTTTTGATAAGCTAAAGTGGATCGACCATAACTCTTTCCTCCGATATTGGATTTGGGTAAAGTTGGTATCGTTGGAAGGATAATTCAAAAGGGATTTCATTTAATATAAAGTAGGCCATCCAGTTCGTCCTGTACAAGGAGTTATGGTCGTTTGAAGTTGACCCTAAAAATCTATTTTGATAGGATGAAGTAAAACGAGTATAACTGCTTACTCAGATGCTGGATTTGGATGAAACCAATTGCATTGGAAAGAAGACTCAAAGACCTTTCTTTTTATATGTTGCGGCTCTCCCAGTTCATTATAGTAAGGGAGTTATGATCGTTTGAAGTTGACCCAAAAATTCGACTAGCCTCAGTAGTTTGTGTGCAGGAAATTTTCCTGCACATTTACTATTCCCAAATATCCCGGCCACCATTTTATAGTTTCAAACGTGCTCAATTATATCGAAACCTATCCATTTTTGAAAATCTTTATATCGTTGTAAAGCTTATTCAATAACCTTCGCATGGAACCATCGACAGGCAAATTCCGGTACAAATAAAATAAAAAAATTAATTCCATATAAATAAGACCAATACACGTACTTGAATATGGGGTGTTACAGAAGGGATGAAACCCTTCAATAAAATGACACACTGATTCATGAAATGGTATGCCTGTTTGAAAAAGACACATTCTTTGGACAAACAGACATGATTTTCCAGAAAGGTCACACCTTTTAAGTGAACCATTGCCACTTTTTAGAAGAGGCACCTGATGGCTATATAAATTTGCTTTCATCCATAGGTTTAGAAACGAAAAAAAAATTTGAACATAGAAACTCTTTTTGTCTTCAAAAACTTTCCGTGTGATCAATCAAATCATTGAGTGAGTTCGAAGAGATTCCAATTGTTTGAGGTACCGCTACGGTTGGTTTGTTTGGTCATTTTATCCTGAGAGAAAGATTCCATAACCTTGGGTATAGTGAGGGGAATTATTCCTTAAGGACACTCCTTGAAGTCGGGGGACTTGATCTTAAAAATTCTGTTTCATCTCGAAATTAACATACTTCTTGGATAGATTATTCGTAATCTTATGTTGAAGGTGTTAAAAAACTTCATAAGTGTTCTTGTCTTACAGTTGAACTGGTGTTGAAGTAATTGTTGCATATATATACAGATTCTTGTACCCGAAAATATTGAAAATAATAGATACAAAGTCATGACCAAACACTTTGAGGTACAAAAGTTCAAGACTGGACACTTTGAGACACAATAGGCATAATTTGCTCCTTACTCAAGGCTTCGCCATGCAAGATGTCATAAGCCTATTGGACTTGATCTGTGCTCTATTATACCTTTCTAGATTGAAAATTATGTTACTCTACATTCTTAGCCTTAATTTTTGGAGAGAAAATACCATAAGGATTCTCATAATTATCTAAGGTGCGTTATTAAATCAAGCTTACGATTATAACATTGATTTTAGATGAATTACTATTTTAATATATATATATATATATATATATTTATATAT
>NC_061121.1:153736139-153740711 GCF_002878395.1 Capsicum annuum | reverse complement strand
TTAGAATGTTCTTAGTGAGATTGAGATAGATCTCTTTTTAAACTATAAAGAGGTTTTTAACAAGACTTTCTTTGAGGGACAAACGCACATTAAGTCTTCATATTAACTTTATTCTTTATTATGAACTATGTATATGTACATTATTTTTCCTACAATAGTGATTATTTATACTTGATTTCAAAGTGATGATTTTTAAGTATGATTTTTTCTCTATAAATGAATTATTAACGTGAAGCATGCTTTAAATAATATTAAACATGATTTGTAAACTTTATAAATGATTTATATGCCTCTACTTATGAGATAATCATCTTGAAAGAAGTTCAGCTAATAAGCGATGATTACAATTATTTTTATTTGGGCATATATGAGAGCCTTGTAATTCAGGAGGAAAAATAGTTTTTGAGGATTGAATTAATGACCCTGATGAATTGATCTTGGGGTGGCCTTGCTATTCGATAGAAAAAATAGTCTTCAAGTGTTGGTAGCCTAATTGATTTGATTTGCCCTTGAGCTTACATGTGTTTACTAATTATTTCATCACATATTTGATATGGTTGATGAGATATTTTACTCAAGTTTGACCTTGAATTATCTGACATGATTGTTCTTGGAAAAAATGTCTTAAAACTATTTTAATCTTTGAAATTGATAACTTCTCTAAGTTTAAAAAATTAATCTAGCACTGTATTTGATTGTTTGATTTTTCATTCTTTTAGATTAACTCTTCTCCCAAAAAATTCATCCAGTACCCAGTTTGGGTTATGCTATCATTGTTTTTATGGTATGTTAGTTATAGGGGAAGAGCTGGTTCCAGAGGATTTCATCGCGTAGGGGAACTTGCTTATTTGTCAGACTTTGGTGAGCTCAAATTCTTGCTCGTGACACTCCCTACTTTCATTGTTATATTAAAATTTTAAACTGCATCTTGAGTTAGTTATTTTTTTTATGGAGATTCCTTAGATAGATGTTGTGTTATGGATGCTATATGAGTCATTGTTTGAATTTTGGGCATACTACTTTGCTAAATTAATTTGGAAAAATTACAGAAAGTAGCATATTTAAGACTATAATTACAATAAATCGCAATACTTTTGCAAAATTACATTTTATAGCAAGAGTAGTCTTATTTTACCCATTAACTAGACAAGCGTCTGTTTTATGAGATATGTTGTGTACGAGAATAGATAATGCCTCAACTTTTATGCGGCCCAAGTCAAAGCACAATGCGTCCTTTCGACAAGAGTGTAGCGAGCTTCATATGGCGTAAACTTTTTATTCAAGTAGTTGATTGCTCTCTCTTTCTTACCGGTCTCATCATGTTGCCCGAGGACACATTCGAAAGTATTTTTTGAGACTGACAGGTAAAGCAACAATGAACTTCCCACCCTTGGTGGAACCAAAACAAGCGAAGCGGACAAATATTTCTTGATTTTGTCAAAAGTCTTTTGATATTTTTCTATCCACTCATTCAATGCATCTTTCTTCAATATCTTGAGAATTGGCTCACATATAACTGTTGATTGGGCAATGACTCCACTATTTCACTTCTCCCCAATATAGTCATATCTTCTACCTTTTTTTTCATCTTATTTTTTTTTTCACTTTATTTTCTCTTTTCTATTTCTCTTCCTTTTTCCTTTTTCGTTTTTTTTCTTTATTTTTTTCCTTGTTCATTTTTTTTCTCATATTTGAAGATAATTATCTTCATGATCTTCAAAATTTTAAAATAAAATATCATTACTGTTTTTTTCTCTTTCACTCTCTTATATCTCTAACTTTTTTTTCTTGTTAGGTTTTTTTTATCTTATTTTTTTATCAATTTATTTTTTTAGCTTGATTTCTTTTTATTTGTCATTTTTTTCTTTCCACTTTATATTCTGTCTTCTATTTCTCTTTTTCATTTTTTTCCTTTCTCATATTTTTTTCTTTTCCTATTTTCGTTTTCTTCTTCTTCTTTTTATTTTTTTGTTTCTTTTTTCTTTTATTTTTACACTTCTAGTTCTAGCTTCTATTTCTCTTTCTTCTCTTTTTTCACTTCTTTTTTTTTGTTTTTTTCTTTTTCTATTTTTGGTTTTTTACTCTTCCATCTCTAACTTTTATTTTGAAAAGACAAATATGTATATCACATACACATATTCAAAAAATATATAAAATACATAGGGTGTGTTTGGTATGATGGAAAATATTTTCTAAAAAAAATATTTTCCTATAAAATGTTTTCATAGAAAATAAGTTGATGTTTTACTTATTTTCTTATGTTTGGTTGCTGAGTGAAAAATATTTCTTTTTACCTAAATTTTAATTTTACATGAGCAAGTGGTCCTCTAATATATTTTCTAAAATATAATATTTAACTACACATTTTTAATCATTCGGTCAGTTTGTATGAGATGTGACATCAAGAATTATACATTCATCTGACAAAATTTAAAAAATAATGTAATTTTTATTACGTATTGATAAAATTTATAATTACGTATTTTTTATTTTCTTATTTATTAAAAAGTAACTTCTTAATATGATTTATGAAAGAAAAAGTCAAAAAGAGTGAGCTAGGTGGTACTTGATTTGACAAAATGAAGCAATAATTTTAAAAAAATGCTAAGAAACATAATAAAAAGTTATAATTTATAAACTGTAATAAAAAATTTTAATTTATAAAAGTTAAAAAAGTTATAAAGTTTTAATTTATATATTTTTTTTTAAATAAACTCAGTATACTATCACATCACTTTTTTATGTCAAATCATGTAAACGTAATAAATTATTACGTTTTACAAAAATAATTTTAAAACATAATAAATTATTACGTTTTATAAAAAAGTTTTGTTAAATGTAATAAATTATTACTACGTTTTACTAAAACTTTTTTACTGTACACATCCGCTATCAAACCGTTAAAAAAAGGTATAAAACATAATAAATTATTACGTTTAGCCTAGTTTGTTAACTTATTAAATAGATGACCTATTTTGATCACTTTATTCATATTTTGGTTCCAAGTTCCCATAAGTCACTCTCAATATTTTCTAGAAAATGACTTCCTTTGGCTCATAAGGGAAGTCATTTTCTTTCAAATAGAGGAAAATGTGTTCCTTTGAAAAATATTTTCCCAAATTTATATTACAACCAAACAAGGAAAAATAGGAAAATATTTTTCAGAAAATATTTTCCATCATACCAAACACAGCCATAGTCATACAGATTTGGATATGTATTTACAGAATTACATGTCTCACTCATATATATATATAAATATATAGGACAAAAATCTCCATAACAAAAAGGACAATTATATACATATACATATACATATACATATAGGTAATCAAAAAATACATGATACATATCTTACAGTAAAAAATACAAATAAATACACATGTTACCATCTAGAATGACATAGAACAATTGAAAGACAAACTCAACACTGTACAAAAATACATATTGATATGCATTTATATATACAAATACAAATACATGTACATGCCCCCAAAAAATTTATAATACATTTGTGACATAATACATCTGCCTAATTGCGATTGAATTACAAATTTCTTCTTGTTCATGTAGACACCACAAATATTCTTATGGCAAAAAATCGTGTACTGCTTCTTTGATAACATCGCCTTAATACATTCTTCAAAATCATTGACTACGTAATATTCTATATGTGGTGCAAACCTTAAAAGTACTCTTGCCTTGAATATATAATCACGCAACACCTATAGAACAAAATAATGACATAGATCTATATTACATGTACTTTTCACAAAAATATAATACAAAATACATAGTATGCATATGTTTTCTTTTACATAATATATATTAACAAAAGGGCAGTCTGGTGCACTAAAGCTACCGCTATGCGCGGTGTTCGGGGAAGGGCCCTACCACAAGGGTGTATCGTACGCAGTCTTACTTTGTATTTCTGTCAGAGGACATTTCCAAGGCTTGAACCCGTGACCTCCTGGTCATATGGCAACAACTTTATCAGTTACATAATATATATTACATTATAAAAAAATACATATAACTGTGCATATGTATTTATAGAATACATGTCTGATCAATATGTATATCACTATACAAAAAGTACAAATATAACTATGATATGTATTTACGAAATACATATCATACTCATAGTAAACAGTAACAAATATAACTATACTATATATCTTCATATGTATTTACGAAATATAGAGGTGACTCATATAAAATAAGAATATACATATGGATCAGGTATGTATTCTGTAAATACATATGTAAAGCTATATGTATTTTGTACGGTATTGAATTTGTCAATTGTTTTATGTCATTTTAGAGGGTAACATATGTACTTATTTGTATTTTTTACTGTTTAAGATATGTATCATGTATCTTTTGATTACCTATATTTATATGTATTTAGTTGTCCTTTTTTGTATATACAAATGCATATTCATATGTATTTTTGTACGGTGTTAGATTTATCTTTGAATTGTTCTATGTCATTTTAGAGGGTAACATATATACTTGTTTATATTTTTTATTGTTTAAAATATGTATCATTTATTTTTTGATTACCTATAT
>NC_061121.1:153683454-153730639 GCF_002878395.1 Capsicum annuum | reverse complement strand
TTATCCATTTGAAATATGAGTGATCCAATTCACTAAATATAAGTTAAATGGACTCTTTTCACAAATATGGGTTGAAATTGCCACCCCTAAATACACTCCAGCTAATTGGAATAATTTCAAGTTATGACATTAGGTACTTAAGGATGTAAGCAGTGGAAAATTAATGTGCATTGTAAATTGATGGCGAAAATAGGTTTGCAAGCAAATTTTGGCTGAGGTATGGAACTTACTTGTTTATCAATAAGTTTAAATTATGTGAATAATTCTATTATGTATGAAAGAATCATGTATCTTAAATAATATAATTTTTTTAATGAAATATGTATGTAAAATTTACGCATATAAATTTCTATTATATATATAAGCGCGAGTTAGTAGCCAGTTGACAGTTGTCATGCCTTCTTTCAGATGTCTTTTACTTCGTAATTTTACTATATCACCCTTAATTAATTATTATATATCATTTATGTATTGAAGAATTAATAATATTTAATAAAAAATAAATAGATATTTATGACATGTCTGCTTCAGCTACTTTCACTGTAATTTTACTATATGCACCCTAATTAATTATTATAAGTCATTTGAGTATTAAAAAAAATAATACTTAGTAAAAAGGGTAAAATAGATATAAAATAATAAATTTGATGTTTTAAATTAATTTGGCATCTTATATGAGACTCACTTAAATTTTTTCACAAATTGTTTTACAATAATTTTGCTATATCACTTCTAATTATTTATATATTTACTTTCCTACATATCTCCCTGGACTGATAAGAAGCTCTCATATGCAAGTTGCACTCAACTTGTATAAACTGTTCTGTTTGGGGTCCAATCATACTGGGCTCAATTATTCTTAATTTCTGCCAAGGTGCTGAAAATCATTGATAGTCTATGCAGAAACTAATTATGGTTGGGAGAAGGTAATATAACCAAGGTAATACAATACGTATTTGTATATATTATATTTGTATAAAATTTGAATTGTATGTATTTGTATCAATAAAGACAAACAAGTATTCGTAGAAAGAAAATCAATCGTTTCTTTTCAATAATTAAAAAATACAAATGATAGTTCACATTTGCATTTGTATTTTATAGTTCACACTTATATTTGTATGTTATAGTTTGCATTTATATTTGTATTTTATAGTTCGTATTTGTATTTGTGTTTCCTAGTTCGCACAAAAGAAAAGAAGGAGAAAAAATGAAAAGGAAAAAAAAAGAAAAAAAGGAGAGAAAAAGAAGGAGAAAATAAGCAAAAGAGTATAAATTATAATTAAGGATAATTAATAAGTATGAGGGACTGCAAATATAGTTATAAAAGATTTGACTGTATGAGATAATCTATAGGCATGTTATGGCTTTCATAAAATATAAACACTAGCTTGAAAAAAATTACACGTTTGTCTATTACAACAATAGAAATTTTCACGATACATATACTATACTAGTTGTCTTTTTCCTGCAAACGCAAATAGATATATCAATACATAAATTTGACAAAATTATATAGCTGTCAAATTCTAAATGACCAAAGGCAAGGTTAAGAAAGAAAACGATAAATTATTTTATGAGGTCAAGAATGACCCGCAATAGATGTTGTACAGAGAGGTACAACAAAAAGACGTGTTACAATATTTTAAAGAGTATAAAAATATAATTGATTATATTGTAGTTGTTTCTTTCTATATTGACATTATGGATTTACTTTATTATTGAAAGTTCAGTAAGGATAAATTTGCAATTTCATTTGAAAGTTAATAATTTATTTGTTCTTTTACGTTGTCGTTGATGAGTATGGTGCATACTACTGATACACACTCACTGCCCTATATAGCTATGTGGGACCATGAGAGACTCGCAAAGTTCGTATACCCCTTCTAGATCCTGCCCCTTTAGGACCTGCAATTAACTCAATTTGGATTAGGCCCGAAGGCATTGAAGATTAATAGGAGAAGTCATGTATCTCAACACCTTTGGACTCTGCCCATTATCCATTGGAGAATAATAAAAGAAACTCTTGTATCTCAAACCTCTGAATCTTGCCCAAAAACCACAGGAGAAGAACGATATAATCCAACCAATGATATGCATGGGAAATCATATGAGAAACTAATGCTATTAGAACCTTGAGAAGTGCGAGACAAACTAATTACAAAATTCATAGTAATCCGCTCTTACTTCCACTGTGGGATAGGTAGCTTCTAAAGAAATCCACGTGATCTCAAGTTCTAGGACTCCACCTACTGACAACACAAACATCGAGATCTGAATTCCTCTTTGTCCCTTTTCATTCCACACCACCAGCAATGCTGTCTCAGATCTCTACATCTTATATGCACCAGGATGAATGAATTATCTAGAGCGAGTCTTTTGCAATATCAACAAAATCAAATCACCAATCCTCAAATATCAAGACACCCTCTGGGTCCAAGGTAATCTTTCTATCCTCATCCCTCGATATCCGATTTCTAATGCCAGACATTCTACTTTCCTCAAAATGCCGCCCTGAATCTATTCCAACAAATAAGAATTAGCCTCAACATGGGAAAGAATCCTCCCAGAATAAAAAATATCAAGTTTAACCAACCTTTTGCTATAGGTGGATGTCTAAGGATACTTGTCGACTAAAAGGAAAACCAAACTCCCCATACTCACCATTACTAGAAATTAAATTTTTTTCGATAGCTAATGCAGTCGAAAAATAAGACATTTTTGATGACATTCCAACTGTTTTAGGGTAGGCGGAATAAGAGTTTGTCGAAAAAGTATTTTCGACTACGGCAATCGCAAAATTTAAATTATAGAATGACCAAATAAAAAATAATATTATGACTAGTGTAGTCGTAAAATTAATAAAATAATTAAAAATAATTACGTAATAATTATAAATATTCAGACTACAGTAGTCGAAAGATTAATAAATAATTATAGATAAAATATTTTCCACTACTGTGGTTGGAAACTAATAATGTAATTATTTAATAAATAAAATCTTCGACTACAGTGGTCTGAAATTAATAAAATAGTTCGTTCAAATTATTCCGATAGGTGTCACTTAACTTTTTCTCAAAAAAGCTTTTACTATTCTGACCATTGTAGTCGATTTTTTTTTTTGTTTTGCCAGCAATGGTGCTCTTTTTTTTTTTTTTTTTAGCTTTCACTGCTCTCATATTACAAACAATAGCAACATATAAAATGTATTTTTCATAGTAGGATCTAAAAATTATGAACACAACCTAAAAAAATTCAACCACTTTGAAACATCCAAAACAGACATCAAGTCAAATAGTTTAAACATTCTAAAACAAGTTTAGGACCAAATGTCACAATCCAAAACAAATATCGAGTCGAATAGTTTAAACATCCCAAGAGAACTGTAAGTTTAAACGTCACAATCAAAAACAAGAACCAACAACTACAATCTAATTATCATCAAATTCACTATACCAACAACAGCTACAATCTAATTATCTTCAAATTCACTATCTTCCTCATCATCAAATACTTGAGGCACGTGCTTCTTGACTAACTCCTTAAATTTAGCAAATTTGACAAACTTAGCATTATTAACTGCACATTGTTGCGTCAAATCTTTAATTTGCTTTGTCATCGCTTCTATTTCTTTCATATTTTGTGAAGTAGAAAAGGAGCTAGGAAACAATGGGGAAGGACTATTTGAGGATTGGTGAACTCCAAGCCCATAGGTTCTACCTTTATTTGGACCACCAACCACAACTGTTCATATTTTAGTCATATCTGCAAGTGATGGTTGGACCACGATACCATCCTCTGAAGTAGGTTGGGTTTGACGTCAATCTTCCTTGCCTCATTGAAATCCTTCCGAAAAGAAAAATAATTGTCATTATGTAAACAAGCTAAATTGAATAATGAGAAATCAACATATGTAAAATTATTATTTTACAATGTATTCTTAGCACGCGTTTCGATCCAATCTTCTCTTGTACCATCCTTCTTTTTCTTCTTATGCGTCTCTTCGAAGATCTAAGAGGTACATCTTTTCCCCCATCTTGTGGAAAAAAAATGATTTCCTGAGGCGGAAAAAAAGATATCAAATTTCTACCAAGATAACTGGAAGTTCCAACTAATAAGAAGCCTAATGAACCTAAAAAAAGGATAAAGGCGCAGCAGAAATTACTTATTTTTCGACACCCCGTTATAAGTTCTATATGTTCTGATCTCCAAGTCATACTTAAGTATTATTGCAAAATTTAAGAAAAGAGATACCACAGTTATCAAATCTTTGAAGAGATTAGAGTCTTTTAACTATAGCAAAGAAACACCTTGTTGAAGCTACTGGAATATGATGCAGATTCACATCTCAAGGCAGAGGTGCAAATTCACTTTAGAAATAAAACAAATAAGAGCCACATAATATGTCAAACAATATTACCAATCTTCATCGGTGGATAACAAAACTCATCGAACCTCCGGTGTGCAACGAGCCACCCATTTTAGAGGCTCGATTTGCCTTTGCCCGTTCACGCTTCCCTTTATATTAGGAATGTCTCATATTTCCAAGAACATTACCCAAACTTTCTTCGCAATCCAATCAGGTCTTCTCATTTTCTTCCGGGCCTCATACAAGTGTTCTTTGATCCGTAGAGATGCTTTCAATTGGAAAATGACATCTATTTTATTTTCACGACAAGACTTCGAAGCACACTTCGCCTGCAAAATAGTTTAATATAAAGTCATGAAATGAGTCAATGGATACAAAGGAAAAACTACTTAATCATCCACAATAAGCACACCATAGTACATGAACTTGAAAATATAAGTGAGCAATATGTATAATTAAGCATAAACTACGAGTAATAGATTATTAATATAAAAGTATTGAAATTCAACGAGGAAATAACTTGAACCTAGATGAGCAACACCACCAAAGTTATTTCCAGCAAGGTGTGCCATAAGTATTTGAAGAATTTTTGGACTAATTAATCAGATTTAACCAAAAAATCCCACAACAATCATAATACACCAAAGTTATAGTAAAAAAAATGCAAATATCAACTCTAAATCCCCAAAAATGTTCAACTGTTCTTCCTCTTCTCCAACAAACTCCCCTAAAACACAAAGTTATTACCCCCTCTAAAAAAATTGGGCACAAACACCTGCTATATGTATATGAAAACCCCTTTACAGTTAACATGAGACCATACAAACTGAAAGATATAAAAAGCATAACATTAACCCCTAATTAGATCCCAAAATGGATATTCTATAGCTCAACACAAATCCCTTTGGTATATTCTGATTGATTATTCTGATATTTGTCAGTTGGATCTAGTAAATTTTTCCGGGATTTCTTCAAATACTTATGACACACCTTGCTGGAAATATATCCAACTTGTAATATAGTCATAATTGTAAGGTTATTTATAATTTTGAGTTTCTTTTGTATAATGAAACGTACTACCTTTCCTGCACTTCACTGCTGGTTCTTGATAAACCACATCAACTTCACATAATCGCACAATAACAAACGGACTTATATCAAGACAAACCCAAGTTTCCAAGCAATCAACAGAATGAGAAAATAAACACCAAATTCCAAGAACCCCAAACAACAAAATTTCCCATTTTTTTGGGATTTGGTAAAAACAATAACAGTCTTATCATACCAGAAAAGATAAAGTTTATAAACATATTTTGTGTGCCAAAGTACAAAAGGTTTTTTCACTTCATATTTTACATTGAACTACATAGCACAATAATAAATATCACCAACTAGTTTAAAGGAATTAACACTAGTTTGTAAATCTGAATATCTTCCACAGGTTTTTTGAAATATAATATATCAATTCTACTTAGAGACTCAGTGTGCTGATTTTTTGTGTAGCTCATATGTACCAGTACTGCTCCATTTTGAATCTAAATAATTGAACATAAGCCTATCCCATAATTCTAAAGTGGACGAGTTCTAACCTCACAGATATTTCCTTAACACGTAAAGATTAATTTCAAGTCTGGAATAACAAATTAAGTAAAATTATCCAATTCCAGTCATCATTAGCACAAGAACAATATTATAATAAATCAAATCTAGTCATCATTAGCACAAGAACAATATGGATACACACATACTACATAAAGAAGAAAGATTTGGCAACTATGGAGGCGCCTAAACAAGCTTCTTGGATGATAAGAAAAATTCTAGATATGAGGAAACATTTGCCTATTTTAAATGCCAACCAACAAATCTTTAACAAAGGTAAATTGTCATACCTTAGCTCGAAGGGCATCTAACTTGTAGACATCACAATAATCCACATGTGTTAAAAGTACTACAAGGCTGAGAAAAAGATAGTACACATGATGTTTGCTCACAAGAGCTGCCTAACTGAGAGTCCATGTATTATATTGTGTAATATGAATAGGGGTAATAGTCCAATTCAACATGATTCAGAAAAATCTTAAGATAAAAAATCAAAATTGTACAAATACGTGGGAAGAAAATGTTACATGCACTCCTAGACAACTAGTTACTGATGTTATTGGGAAGGAGAAACCGCTAAAACTCTTAAGAAAACTCTTGGTCAGACCAACAAGAATAAAAGAGATACTGGAAAAATAAGGCAAGAAAAAGAGAAAAAGAAGTCTACTGGTTTTGTTCTATTGACTAAATAAGATAGTTTAAATATTCCTCCCTCCCCCACCCAGCTTGGATCAGCCAGCAAATGTCTAATGTAATCTCAACATAATTCATACTAGTTCCAGCACAGTTTATGTAGACTTGAATGATGAATACAGAGTTGTCAACTCCGAAGATGAATTTGAGAAATACAAACAACTTATAATGGAAGGGGAGGTAGAAGAAGAGCTCAATGAATACTTGATCAAAGCATTTGGTTCCACATATAATAGTGAATTACAAGAGAAGGTGAAACAAGTGTATAATCAACAAGGGTTATCACTCAAAGACGAATCATGAAAGGATCACAAATCAATAAAAGGCTAATGATTAGTACTTTCATTTGGAATGCCAGGAGTATCAACACCAAAGGAGCCTTGGAAAGAATCTAAAACCTTGTCAAACAAAAAACTAAAGTTCACAAAGGAAGAGAAGAATATTAATGAAGAGGTCTTAAATTGCATTACAAGAATAGTTGCAAAGGATTAGAATATACCGTAAACTGATTCCACATTAGAATTTTTATTTTGTATGGAATCTTATTCCAACTATCCCACATCTCTTTAAAAATGGTTTAGTTAATTCTGTAACCATATGCCCGACGCTATATGTGGGAATGAACTTGCAATAAAACTATATTAAACCATCTTAGCTTTCAAATTTTAAAAATGAAGGAAAAACATAAGGGTTGCTTACCCATCACCACCAGTGACAATAATTAGCCTCCCAAAATTGTCATATTCTAATACCTCTTTAAATTTCAGATTCTGGGAGGCAGCTGCTGTAGCATTAGACGCTGTAGCACTATTAATAAAGGGAGATGATGTGCTAGGACCTTTAATTCTCAATACAGAAAGGCTAAGTGTGGATGATGTAGAAGGCACAAATAAAGAGCTACTATGCAGACTATTATGAGGAAAAGTGATGTGGAACTGGTCAGATGGTAGCGGCATAAAAATGCATTTGGTAGTGAAATAGTTGACGAGGAGGAGGAGGAAAATTTGCAGTATCTGGTGGAGAAGTTGTGGTAATAGGTGGTGGTGGTGGTGTATATTGACCTGCAGGAGGATTATCAGGTCCTTTCTTACTTTTCTTACGTTGTCCATTACCATTACCCTTTTGCGCCATTAATTTTTTTTACTAACCACCTGAAGAAGAAAGAACAACCAAATTAGAAAACAACCTATTTTTCATAAAAGTAAATTTCAACATACAAATCAGTTATGTAATGAATGATAGAAAATAATTACTTTGTGCTTGTAAGGGACAACAACTAAGATTTCTCAACCATTATCAATTAAAACATTTATGTTTTTCCATCATTTCAGAAATCTTAAAATAATGGATGAATTAATATAGTTAAGTAGTACCGATTAAACAAAACAGACAACACATATATACTACAAAAATTCACCACTGCTATTTAATCAAACAACTATCAATGTTCTTACCGCCACTACAAATGTTAACAGAAAAAAGACACTATATTGTCAAGTAAAATAGCAGAAAGTACAAACTAAAATACAATTTAAGACCCTGTTGCTACACATTACTACTATTAATAGCATTTCAATCCTCATTGCTTGATTCATAGTCATTCATTAATTCTTCGTCATCGCTTGATTCATAGTCATTCATCAATTCTTCCTCATCACTTGTTTCATTTTCATCAAGTAACTATTCCTCACTTGTATCATTTTTATCGAGTGACTCTTCCTCGCTTATTTTATTTTCATTAGTTGGATCTTGTCTTTTGCCACGAATGTTCCTTCTCCATAATCATTAACATTCAATCTAAGTTCAGAAGGATCAAATTTTTCATATAGGCCTTTACTATGCTGCAACTCACTTGCTAATTCATCATCCACCCTTTCTTCAACACTTGAAATGTCATTCTGATACGCTACATCCAATGTATCCTCTACATCAACTCTACCCACCAGCTTTGTTTTTATAACTACCCACCATGCAGATTTTTTCTTACACAAAGGATAAGGAGCGTAATACACTTGTTTCACATTTTATGTAATGACAAATAAATCATAGAGTTCATACTCCCTTGTATGCTTAATTTCAATAATTTTGTATTGAAGGTGCACCTTTGTACCTAACCTAGCATAGAATCGTACCACTTATACCAACAGAGTACCAACTTCTTTTTTGGCCAACCAACATGATAATCGAGTTCTAAAATCTCAAGAAGCATACAGTAATAATCATCACCACCATCACCTTTAACCCACACCTTACTATTGTTTGTTTTCTTTCCCTTAAAGAACTCTTCCGTATGAAATTTGTACCCATTGACAGAGTACCTAGAAAAATTTATGACTTTATCATTAGGTCCCTAAGCTATATGATGTAAGAATTGGTCATTTGGGTCATAATTAACTGAATTATGAACCTATAAAAAGTTCAAAAAAAGTTAGAACTTAAATATACATAAAACTGAATAAAAGTGTAAATTGTGTTAAATATTAAAGTTACACTTACATTTTCACTAAACCACACTGAAAACATAGGATAAACAGCAGCATGCCCATGCAAAGCCACAAAGTAGTTGTTCGACAAAGTTATGACTTTCATTAGTTAAAACTTAGATAGACCTTGAATGATTGCTGCTAATATAAAGATACTCACTTATAAAAAGGTAGGACCTCAGGGAAATTTAATAATACATGTGTTGTAGCTGACTTAAACTCCACCTCATTCAAATATTAAGCTGGACCAAGTTTCGGACTTCCTTTACCTGGTTGATTGAATATTAAAAATGGTGGTGCTGAAAGATCTGTATTGTGTCCATCATCATGCCTATTACGTCTGTTTCTTAGACATGACACATCATGTTCAAAATAATATGAACAAAAATTAGAGGTATCTTTAGCCAAATAAACCTTACATATTGACCCCTCAATACATTTGCCAATGGTCCTGTATAGTATGATCTTTTAGATGAACTTATATACATCCATCTACACTGAAAAAGCCCTCTAAGTCGTGCCTCTCGCACAAGGTGAATTGGATAATGCTTTATAACATCAAGAAAACCAAGAGGAAAATTTTTTGCCAACTTGTTTAAGTGAATATTGATATCGATCAAAGATAGGTTATCCTCCCTTAATGTGTTAGAACACAAATCTTTGAAAAATAAGCTTATCTCTGTTATGGGTTCTATATTTTATTGGGCTATGCACTAAATGCAATAGGCATTACTGACTCCATGAAAATGTGACAGTGATGGATCTTCATAGACGTCAACTAACCTTTTTTCATGTCAACACACCTGGATAAATTTGACGCATATCTATCTGGCATTCTCAAATTCTTAACCTAATCACAAATCGCTCTTCTATCATCTAAAATGAATGTGTAACTAGCCTTGAGATTCTAAACCTTATTGTTTAACTATGTCAGGCACAACTCGCCGATAATACTCCTTTAAGTCCATCCTGGCCTTCAAGTTATCTTTTGTTTTGTTACTTACATCCATCACAGTATTAAATAAGTTGTCAAAAAAGTCTTTTTCAATATGTATGACATCCAGATTTTGAGGCAGAAGATTATGCTTTCAGTAATCTAACTCCCAAAATATGCTTCATTTGGTCCAATTATGTGTAACACTATCCTGGATGGTGGAGACTCTGTTACCTCTAGCAGATTCCTCACTCTATCCCAAATTTTTTCTCGCGACAAGATTGGTGGTGGCTTCTCAAAATCAGACTTATTCTTTATAAAATCACTAGTATTTCTCCTAAACTCATGTTGCATCGGCAAGAATTGACGGTGACAGTCAAACCACGAGTTTTGACCCTCATTTTTCAAAGTGAATGCTTTTGTGTCTTCCATAATACAAGGACAAGCTAACTTTCCCACAGTCGACCACCTAGACAATATTTCATAAGCAGAAAAGTCATTTGTAGTCCACATCAAAGCATCACATAATCTAAAGTTTTGTTTGATTGGTACATCATATGCTTCCACACCTTCGTGCCATAATAAGTTCAACTCATTAATTAGTGGTTGCATATATACATCAATTAAACATTTTGATTACAAGGACCTAGAATAATGTAAGTTAGAAATATATATGGATTTGTCATACATAACTCAGGTGGGAGATTATGAAGAGTCATAAATACTGGCCAACATGAATATCGTGTCACTAAGACAGAAAATGGAGTGAATCCATCAATAGATAACCCCAACCTAATGTTTCTTGGCTCACTAGAAAAATCTAGATACACACTATCAAAATGCTTCTATTCTTCTCCATCTGATGGATGACATAAAACACCAGGTGGTCTTTTATGTTCATAGTGCCATCTCATATGAGGGGCAGAGCTCATTGACGTATACAACCTCTTTAACCATGGTATAAGGGCTAAGTAGTGCATCGACTTTATTGGAATCTTCTTCCCTTTGTCATTATTCACTTCCTTATAATGAGGTTGGTTAAAAAATTTACAATGTTCTAAATCTGCATCTTCCTTATAGAATAACATGCAACCTTTCCCGCAATAGTGAATCCTCGCTGATAAAAGTCCTAACTTAGAAAACAACTTCTTTGTTGTGTAGAAATCTTTGGGTAAGTCAAATTTATTTGTATTAAGCTCATTCATAAGTTCAATGCTAGATTACATGCCCTCTTGAGAAATAGAATAATCTGACTTAATTCTTAGTAACCTAACTGCAACAGATAACTTGGAATGCATTGACCCTTCATACAGTGGATGACTAGCCTCCTTTCACTTTTCATAAAAGTGGTTAGCCTTATAATTTGGTTCATTTTGAGACCATGAGTTTTTCCCAAACACATCCCTAACCATCTCACTATATTGAGAACTTTTGACATTATTCTTTCTTATGGGGCTTCTCTCACCACCAAATGAATTCTAAAAAGCAAAATTATTAGCAGCAATACTCTCTCCATGGGCGATCCACACAGTATACTTCAACATAAATTCATTCTTTTAAAGATGTAACTTAACAAAATTTGGACTCAATAACTTGGAACACTTTTATTTCAGACAAGGACACCTAATTGTTTGTTCAATAAGAAAATCATCAAGAGTCATTGCTTTAGAAATAAATCTAGCTACCCCATCTTTATATTCCTCCCTCGACCCTGTACGGTTAAGATATGTTCTATTGTACATCCATGTGCGATCTGCATTTTCCATCTACACAAGAATGACAACAATAACAGTAAAAAAGAGAAACAAAAGCAGGAGAACCAAAACAATGAAAATAGGATTAAAAACACCAACAATAGTTATAGTAATAGTGAACACGGGACAATGAACAGATCATGTCAACATTTGCTACTTGTTGGTTTAAGAAAATACATGTCCAGAATTTTTATAGTAGTTGAAAACAGATCTTTAAGAGTGCTAGTCTTCCAAAAACTAGAGAAAGAGTAGGTGGTTTTCAAAGAAATAACATGGTAAGGTTTTTCTAGTTAACAAAAATTTATGGACAATACCTGCGAAATCATAAACAATACCACCAAGTATAATCCAAGTACATTACTACAACTCAACTCAATAAATTTTCACTTTCTGAAATGTAAATCATAATACACTCATTGAAGATACATTTTTCTTTTAATAGACGTGTCTACCCTCCGGTATTCATTTCTGGAAGCATAAGAAATGAACAAAGCGGAGGCAATGCACTCCTAATAGAAATAGTACTTGGGCAAGGAAAGCAAATTCCTATGTGAGTTACATTGAATAAGACAAAGTAAAAAACTACAAAAACAGAGCGCAACTCAGATATCTCAGGTGTCCTTCATCTTCAACCTGAAAGACAAAGATAAAGCAAAAGATTTACTATACTTAAATTGCATATGTGACTAATTTGGTTTGTTACCAGTTTGTTTAAATCTTTATACGTGTAATACCTACTTATTTGTATCTCAACTAATCATTTGATAAACCCGTGTATGAAAAGTGGGGCAGATGAACTATTATAAACTTCATCATACAGATAAATTTGCACTAAAACTTTGACAACCCAACCATGCCTTTGGAACTAATTCCATTTTCTTACCAATATTAATGCACATAACAAATATTTTATAAACATTTGCATTACAAAATAAAGCAAATTTAACAATCTATTTAGCATAACTGTTCACACAAACAAAAAGCCAATATAGAACTAAATGATATACACATAACCAAATCCATTTCCTCTCCATTACTTTTAGTTTCGAATCACAACAGTGATTCAAACCAGCTTGATCACACCCCAACTAATCATTTGATAAACCTACCCACCAAAAATTGGGGCAGATGAACTAACATTAAGCTTATTAGATGGAATTTCTCCTACATCTCAACCATACCTTTGGCACTACTTCCTCTACAACATTAAAATACATAGCAAATCTCATCGGAACACTAAAGTTATGAAATAAAATAAGTCTAACCATCTTTTTGACATTACACTTCACAAAATCAGAATACTAGTACAGAACAAAAGAATATAAGAGCATGGATAAAATAGAGCATTTCAATGTTAACATTGTGCCAAGAGTGAGCCTCTCTGGCTATGCTCAATACGGCAACAACTACCATTACTGCATCTCAATCTTAAGCAATTGGTTGGGGTCAACTATGTATATATGACATGACCATGTTGCTTCATTTAGCATAGGCAAAGTTATATGTAATCTTGAATTTGGATTCGCAATAGTCGCAAACACCGAGAAAAAAAGAAGGTTTTGCATGACTGTTAATCTGCGAAACAGTTAGCAACCTAGAAAATAACCAAGTGAACTGAAACATAAATCAAGCGTAAAATTATTGTGAATATAATTAGAAGAGTGAGCTAGTATCTCAGTATCTTTGCATGACAATTAATTTAGAAACAGTTAGCAACCTAGAAAAAACCAAGTGAACTGAAACATAATTCAAGTGTAAAATTGTTGTGAATCTAATTAGAAGAGTGAGCTAGTATCTCCGTATCTTTGAGTAATAGGCAATACAGAAGCATCAACACTATAGTTTAGCTTTATCTAGCTTGTTTTCACCTTGACCAGAATCTTAATTACTTTCTGGAATTGATGCTTTCAAAGTAAGAGAGTAGCTAGTTTAGCAAATTGCCAAAGCATTTACCGAGCAAGAGTAGATATCGTAAAAATAAACAAAACAATTCTCTTGATATGTAGCTAGTTTTGCTATCAAGAATGCCATTTTTGCACATTTCCAATGAGTTATGTAAGCCCAATAGATCTTACAAAAATCAATAATGTAAGGCCTAACTTTCTGTGGAGTTCAGGAAACTTGAGGGGCCTTTTATTTGCCACCAAGGACTTTGGCGTATCACAAAAGGGCTCAAACCCCTCACCAAAGCTGTTTTCTTCTCCAAGTTAAACTCACTCACTCTTTATGGAACTTCAAGCTCATTGCCAAAACAATAATGGCGGTTTCAACTTAAATTCATGATGGGTATTTAGACTTCTCCAATTTGACACCTAATTACTCAAGCATTAACGAAAACCCAAATTCACAACAAAGTCCTAATTTTGATTTCTCACTCAATTCTTACTCTATTAATCCAGCGGAGGAATTCATAGTTTCACATAAGAAATTAACACCTAGACTTGCTTAATTTCATGGAATAACTAATTTTTCTTTTTCTCATAATTAATTCCAAAATCCAACATTTGGAAGATTGACATTCCAAATCCACTACGACCATCCCATCACACCCTACCCACCTCTCCATAACCCCCAAAACACAATGCAACCCCAATCAAAAACCTAAATAGACGCCCAATAACAGAATTAATCAAAAATAAAATAAATGTAAGTTTCAACTCACTGTCGCAGTGCCTTCACCACCAACAAAAAGGGCCCAATACTACCAACTCACTGTTGCCGTCACCACCAAAAATCCGCCATCGCCGCACTACCGGAATGCTAATACCCTAGTTTAGAGAGAGACAGAGCAGTGAGAGAGAGGGTAGTGAGATTTATAGAGAGAGGAAATTTCTTACAATATAAATGAAATATTTAAATTACATTTTTTTTACAATTATTTACTAATTAAATAATAATATATTTAATTAATTATTTAATATTTTCGACTACTGAGGTCGGGTAAATATATAATCATATATTTGATTAATTATTTTTAAATTTTTCGACTACATAAGTTGAATTATAATTCTATTATTAATTAATATTCTTAAAATATTCTGATTGAAATGATGAAAACATTTGGTAAAAATAAGATTAACAATTTATATATGCATTGATCGACTACTGTAGTTGGAATATATTTCCAAGAAATTATTGCCAAATCTTATGGTTCTTGTTGTCAGAAATAATATCGGACATTTTATAAAAAACAAAAATAAAAAATTAAAATTTTTAATTAAAGTAGTCGAAAATTTGAGATTGATTTTATTTCGTGAGAATTTTCAATAAAAAAAATATGAATTTCGGGTAGTGCACCGCCTTTTGGCTCAAGGTATTCGCTACCACATTTGCCTTGCCTGAATGGTATAAAATGGAAATTTCATAGTCATTTAGCAACTCTAGCGACCTGCGTTGCCTCAAATTATGATTCTTCTAGCTCAAAATGTACTGAAGGATATGATCATATGTAAATATCTCACAGTGAACACCATAAAGGTAGTGCTTCTAAATCTTAAGCGCGAAAATTACTGCCACCAACTCCATGTCATGGGTGGGTAGTTACGCTCATGAACTTTTAGTTGTATAGAATAATATTCTATCACTCATCCCTATTGCATCAGAACAAAACCTAAAACAACACTTGAAGAATCACAATTGACTAAAAAATCTGGCCTTCAACTAGAATAGTCAAAATTGGAGATAAGTTAGTAAGACCTAGATCTTCAGAAAGCTCACCTCACACTCACCGAACCATTGCAATGAAATAACCTTCCTATTTAATATGATCAATAGCTCTATAATAAAAAATAACCCATCAATGAACCATTTGTAGTTACCTACCAATGCAATGAAACCGCAAACCTCAATAGGAGAAGTGGGTCTATAGCCCAATCATAAACTACCTTAATCTTCTCAGGGTCTACTATAATTCCTTTTTTTGACATTACATTCCCTTAGAATGCTACAAAATCAAACCAAAACTCACACTCTATGAACTTGGTATAAGGCCCCTGATTTGTCATATTCTAGAGCATAATACTCTATTATTTCTCATGCTCTTCCCTACTCCTCGACTAAATAAGATGTTGTCAATGAATACTATCACGAGTGACTCGAAATAGGGCTTAAACATATGGTTCATCAGGTTTATGAACATTGTTGGGGAATTGGTCAACCTAAAAGACATCACCAGGAACTTGTAATAGTTGTACAAGTTCGAAAGGTTATCTTAGGGATGTCTACCACCCTAATCTTCAACTGACAGTAGCCAAATCTTTAGTCAATCTTTTAACAAATGATACACCTTAGAGTTAGTCAAATAGATCATCAATACATGGCATTTGATACTTATTTCTTATAGTTACCTTATTCAGTTGTCGATAATCAATACACATATGCATAGAACCATCTTTCTTCTTTACAAATAGAACAGGAGAACCCTATGAATAATTACTTGGTCTGACGAAACACTTCCCTAGAAGCTCCTGAAGCTGAACATTAATCTCTGTCAATTTAGCAGGGGCTATATGATAAAGTGGAACCAAAATATACCTAATTCCCAAATCAACATGAATAGAAAAGTCAATATCACACTCAGGCGAGAGGCTAGGTAAGTTAGTAGAATAGACATTAGCAAACTCAAGAACCACAAGAATAGAATCAAGGGAAAGAGTGTTGGCACTAGTAACTGTACTTAAGTAAGATAAGACAAACACCCCTTCGAAACCATCCTCATTTCCTAAATGTAAGAAACAATCCTTGTCGATACATGACTATTAAAACCCACAACATAGGTACGGGAATTCCAGACGTAACTAAGGTAATAGTTTGGCTAAGCAATCCAAGACTGTGAGATAAGGGTATAACAAGTTGATGCATATAATAGCATCAAAATCAACCTAGTACAGTGGCTACACATATAGACAAATAACCTGACCCAACCTGGGGCCTTATCGTAACGGGTATCTGGAGTCCAACTTGGATCGGGGGCTACCCCCGATACCCAACCCAACCATCCAAATGCATACCCTGAGTCAGATGAATTCTGAACATATAACAAGATAGCATTTATTATGATACTAGACTCTGGGATAGGTCTATAACTGTGACCAATCCAAGTGAGTCCAACCATCTATTACCAACTAATAACCATAACCAAACTAATATAAAAACCAAGTTCCTTTCTATAACATAACATAAAAGTATGGAAAAATCATAAATTCAGTCCAAGGGTATCAGCACCAATATCAATGCTAATACTAAGACTGACACCAATACCGACACCACCTATTCCAACCCATAGTAGTTACACAAGCCTCTAACCAAAAGAAAAACAATATTCGATTGGGAAATGACCCCAACCATAGCCAAAAACAATATCCATAGAACGACCAAAGTATGTAAAAACATCTATGGTATGAAATAGAGCCTCCAGAGCATGAAAGCTCACCACTTCAATCCAATAGCTGATCCTAAATCCAATCACTAAGTAAGAGGAGTAGAATGGCTAGTTCCTACATTGCGTAGGGATACAACTATCCGAAGATGGGTTAGCAGGTGAACATTACCATGAAATTAGGATAAGGATAAAATAATGTCATCTAGTAAAACCAGGTAAACCAACCATATGCATACAAACTACATACACAAACATATATATATATATATATATATATATATATATATATATAACCATGTTAGGAAAGAGAGCTGGGTCTAGCATGCCTTTAAAACCATTAACTTGGGTATGTGTAGCTTAACCGTCCTAGAATCACCCACGTGCTATGTGTCTAGTGTAACCCCCTGAATGATCCCCGATGCATGTAGCAGTACAAACTGAAAATACTATAAGCGTAAGGGATTCTCGAGTACCCTTCTATCTCCATGATACATATGTACAGTGTACTTAGAGGATTCCCATGTACCTCATAGTATCATATATGGTCACTATAACCAACCCTTATGTTGGCAAACATAAGTTTCCCTTATCCGTCCATTGGACTCGTACCCTCACGGTTAGCTATCACACCCCAACATTGTTGCTGAATTAAAACCATTACCATCTAACCAAACCATTATTCCATTATTATTAATTAAGGCTATAAGTAGTGGTATCATCATACTGCCTATAGCTTGCAAGCAATGTCCTTAGCCAACCTTTTATGTAAAGGGATTCCCATGTACCCGTAGATTACATTATTAAGTTAACTTGGGGGAATCCCATGTACCCCATAAGTGTCGTATTATTAAGTTTTCTTGGGGGAATACCATGTACCCCATAGGTTGTCTATCAATATATTTACTTGGGGGATTCCCTTGTACCCCATAAGGAAGTTTAATTAACCATTACCATGACCACTAAACCTTACCATTTTAACCATTCCAAACCATTTAAACCATTTATACCAATTAGGGTTCCATTACCAAACCATACTATTCAATAGTTCCATTAAAAATCTAATAGTCTAGTAAAAGCATTCTCATAGATATTTTATCAAACACATTGGGGGAATAGTGTTTCCAAAATCAAAACCAAAACCAAGTTCCAATTAACCATTCCCATGCTATCAAATGTTCAAACCACCATTAAAACATATAAATCCATAATTAAAACATGGAAAAACCATAACCAAGCATTTATAACCAAAACCCCATCATATAGTTGAAAACCCAAAACTATACATAAAATTCTGCCATGAAAACATTGTATAAAATATGCATTTATTTGGAACTAACAATGAGGAAGGAGTAATATTCCTTAGATTATGAAGACAATGGAGAGAAATTACTCGTACAAGTCCCAAATTGATCCTCTAGATGAAACCCTAGCCTTTCTTTACCCAAGAGTCATAGAGAGAATTAAAGAGTGTTTCTAAGTGTTTAAGTTTAGAATAATAGGGCAAATAATATCCCAAAAGAGTTATAAGTCATGGGGCCTTAAGAGGTTAAGTAGGGAAATGTCCAAATTACCCCTACTTAAACTGCTTTAAATTCTCATCAGATGGTACGACTACCCATACCTGTCATACCATCTAATACAAGTTGTCTCCACCACTCGTACCCTAGGCCTCCCCCTTGGACCCAACACTATCCACTATATGACTTACCTAGCACAAGTCATACACAACCATATAATCAGTACCCCTAAACCATATCCCTGGCAAAATAGAATCAAAGGAGGTTTGATCACTGTCTTCCATATGAGTCAGTAGTATGAATTATACCCTATCTCATTGCTCATGGTGAGCCACTCATACTCAGACCCAACTTAAGTTACTAAGTCTTAGATTAAGTAAAGGAAAAACCCATCACTAACCATACGACTTGTACCTACCAAGTCGTACCCATTCCAGAAACTAATCCCACCTACTAACCAACACTAGTTAGTATACGACTAAGATTATACCAACTCTACCCTACCATATGGCTGGTACCCATAAGTCGTATAATGTCTAGAAACTAAAAATCCAGGAAATTTTCTAAGGGTTTAAACCTAGGGTATTTTATCCAAAGCAAAGGTTCTCTAATAATCCTGAACTAAGAAGAAAAATATATCATCACATAATAATAAGTGGAACTTAAGTCAAATAAAATAAAAGCTAACAGTCAACACATTGAAATCATACTTGTGATTACTAAGTTAGATGGCTTTGCTTTGGCCTACAAGAAAATGCATATAACTATCCGCGCCCACTACCAAACTAAGAACCTAACCAACCACCTATATTTCCTGACAGACCACCTCCACAAGGACCCTGAGAACCATCCTTAATGCTTTGGAAACCACCTTTAGCCTATGATATTCTTGATTTTAGAGGCTAAGTTTTTGTTTTGAATGCTCGATTATCTCATATTGGGGACACTCTTTAGAAAAATTACTATCAACTCCACAATATAGAAAGACCAAGGTATACTACTGTAATGAGATGAACTGGTTGATCCAAACTGACCACCATGACCTAAAGACCCAAAATAAGAATCTAATAATGAATGACTGGATCTCTGACCACGAAAATCACTATAATATGGCTGACCATTATCAGTAATCTAAGTTATTTTTCAACCAACTAGACATAATCATGTTGCTAATATTACTGGCTATTACCAGGGAAACCCCTACCGCAGAACTGCGATCCAGTGTGACTACCACTGAAACAACTCTAATGATGGGGTATTTTGTCATTGCCCCTATGGGCCTATAGATACAAATCCATAATAGTGCAGGTATGATTAATAATCTAAGAATGATAGACCTAATGATACCATGCTCTTAGTAGATAGATGAAGTTGCAGTCTTAATCTCCTAAAGAAGCAACACACTCTCTCATGTTCAGTAGGTAGAATACTAGTATCATGCTTTGCTAACTTATTAACCTAGACTTATACTTGAAAACGATCATGGAACCCTACTCCAACCTCAAAAACTCATTCCTTAGTTTCCCATATACACTATGGGGTATATACTTCCCTAAGAAAGCCTCACAAAACTTATAAAGACTTGATTTTTGTGAATTATTCACTTTTATGTGATTTGACTATTTTATCCCTTATCGTGGTTGCTTTGTGGTATTTCTAGGGTGTGGGTATAATCTACCTAGTTCCCAATACTTTTCGATGTGATTTGTGTGAGTTTTAGTTTTTCAAGGTTTGACTTTGGTCAACGTTTATTATTTTATGCATTAGATGGTAAAACAGACTATGCTAGTAGATCCAGAATATCGATTTACATTGGTAACATAGTTGGTGTGATTTTATATCTCATTTTTATCCTCATATTGAGAGGTTGTGAAATTAGGTCTCGGGGGTCAATTTTTTTAATATGATATTTTTTTCAAAAATATGATATTTCATTATGTCTGGAGCATCAAATTTGATAGGGTAGCATAGTTCATTTACGTTCTTGGGATTTTGGATGAATCTTGAGGGGTTGATGGAGACTTGGAATTCTCAAGTCTCCAAGATGCTCCATTTAGTTAGTGCATCTCCTTAAGCGACACTTGGCTCTCTTACGCGAAGTCCGCTTAAGTGGCCAGTCTGTCGCTTAAAAGACCTAGCTTCACAACTAATTTTTGCCTAAGCAAGACCCCCCCTGCTTAAGCGATGCGTACAGATTTGGCGGATACCACCTAAGAGGTACTTGGCTGCTTAATCGGTGACTGCTTAAGCTGTCCAATATCCGCTTAAGCAATACCTGGGTAATATAATATGCCTTTCATGATTTTTTCCCACCATTTTGAGACTTGGAGATTGTGTTTTAGAGTTTTTGGGTAATTTCTTATATTTTCAAGCTTGGGTAAGCTCCTAATCCCTATTTTTATTATTTTTATTCGATTCTTGTCATCTAATGCTTGTTAAAACTCGATTTCAAATGTGAAATTTGGAAATTTTGGCCCGAAAAGCCTAAATTAGTATTTCTTCAATTTAAACCCCAATTTCAATTCGTTTTTACTTGGGTTTTCTTCTATGGGTTCCTTTAATAACGGATAAAACATTTTTGAAATAAAATTCTAGTTTTACCTTTATTTTTTAAAATCCATTTTGGGGTTTTGTTTTGATGTCAACTAAAAAATGAGCAATATAGGTATCATTGGCTTTATTTTAATGCATAGATCCTATATTTCTATGTTTTAGTTAATTTCAAGTTCATTCATGAGGGGAAGGTTCCATGTCGAAGACTTTTGGATTGGGTATTCTACATTCGAGGTTGGTTATGGCTTAACTTTCTTCATATTGGGTTAGGTAGTTAATACTTATATAAAAGTATGTTATGTGTGTGGGAACTAATCATATAGATGGCTTTATTACTATTTTGTACTCGTGTGGGGGCCTATGTTGTTATTTTGTGGTTTTGAGACATTTTTGTCGCAACCCAATTTCTCAGGTCATAATGGCACATACTATAACCCTCCAGTAGGCAAGTCAACCCTATAGTCTTGAACTACTAGTAACGGAATACCAAGAGAATAAAGAAAAAAAAATGCAGAGTAGATGTAATAAAAGGCTAACATACATATGTTAATCCCAAAATCTGGTGGAATCAGTACAAGAGCTTCTACAATTAATGAGGATACACATGAGATACTAAATGAATATACAAATACAACCATCTCTGAATACAACATAGAGACTAGTCTAGTACATATGAGGGAGGAAAGAAATACTTCGAATGTAAGGAGCTCGCCTTGCATCTCCAAACCATAGCTACTCTGCACGATCCACACAACAATGAAGATAACCCATACTATGATCTACAGGTTGTAGAAGTATAGTATCTGCACCAAACACGTGGTACTTAGTGAGCAACTGTCGACTAAGCTCCAAAGATAAAGCAATTATATATAACATATAAACAGTAAGGTAAACTACACCCAAATATCCAACAATCTTCATAATAAAGCTAATAAGATAAAATAGATAAGTTATCCAATTCATGTCTAAGAAACTAACATAAGAAGGCTAAGAAGGTATTAAGGATGAACTATCCTATTCTAGCCATACTCAAGAAACTCAACATTATACCGTATATCGCTGACCAATATAAGAATAAAGGGAGAAAGAAGGATGTATAATGGTATACAAGGACAAGGAATGAATATATTGATGGATTTGATTAACCGTATGTTCAGACTTTATTTGGATTCCTTTATTATTGTGTTCATCAATAACATCCTTGTGTATTCGAGGAGTAAAGAAGGGCATATACACTATTTGTGAATTGTGCTCCAGACTTTATGGGATCCTGTTCTTTTTGCCAAGTTTGCTAATTCTGAGTTTTGGCTAGAGTCAGTGACATTCCTTGGGCATGTGGTATCTAATAATAAGATTATGGTAGACCCAATAAATATTGGGGCTATTCGTGGGCTAAACCTACATCTCTGATGGAGGTTTGTAGCTTTATTTGTTTGGCTGGTTATTATAGATGATTCATTGACGGTTTTGCTACTATTCAACATCAATGATGAGATTGACTCAAAAGGAGGTTTCTTTTCGATGGTTCAAGGAGTTTAAGTCGATCTTTGGTAAGCTCAAGGAGCTTCTTATATCGGATCCTATTTTGGCTCTTCTTATTAAGGGTGAGGGATTCATCATATATTGTGATGATTTTAGTGTTGGTTTAGGTTATGTATTTATGCATTCGGGCCACGTTATTTTTTATTCTTTGATGTAGCTTAAGGTGCATGAGCGTAACTATCCTACTTATATTTTGGAGTTGGTGGTAGTAGCTTTCACGCTTAAGATTTGGAGGCATTATATTTATGGTGTGTATTGTGAGATCTTTAATAATCATCGTAGTCTTCAGCATCTTATGACCCACAGAGAGCTTAATTCTAGGCAACGTTTATGGATGGAATTGCTTAAGGACTATAACATTTCCATCTTGTATCATCCAGGCAAGGCAAATATAGTAGCAGATGCCTTAAGTCAAAAAGCATTAAGTATAGGTAGCTTGGATTGTATTTTAGTTTCTCAGAGGTCATTTGAAGGTGATATTCAGTACTTAGCCAACTTGATGGTTAAACTTAATATTTCATACCCTAGGAGGATTCTGGCTAGTGTTGAGGCTAGGTCTTCACTATTTGGGCATATTAGGGATCGTCAGTTTGAGGATAATATACTTTGCATCCTTTGTGATCAAGTATTGAGTGGTGATTTTGAGAGGGCCATCGTAGATCCTGAGGATGTTTTGTGATTTGATAGCCGTATTTGTGTTTCAAAAATTTATGATTTGATTCAGTTAATTTTGCACGAGGCTCATAGTTCGAGTTTGAGTATAACTAAGATGTATAGAGATTTGAGACAGCATTATTGATGGAGAGGCATGAAGAAGGATATGAAGTAATTTGTAGCTCGTTGCCTATGTTGCTAGTAGGTAAAGGCCAAATATCAACAACCTGGTGGATTGATTTTGAGATTACCCATTCTCGAGTAGAAATGGGAGCGAATTAACATGGACCTCGTTAGTAGTTACCCGTACATCCCATGGTTCTGATGTCATTTGGGTCATTATGGATCGGTTGACCAAGTCAGCATATTTCATTCCTATTCAGATGTCCTTCAGTACCAATAGGTTAGCCTGTATCTATGTGCGGGATATCATTCATTTGCATGGTGTGTCTATATCTATCATTTTAGATTGGGTTTCATGTCCACGTCTAGCTTTTGGAGAGTTTTTCAGGAGGAGTTGGGTACTCAGGTGGATCTTAGTGTGGTCTTTCATCCACAGACAGATGGCCAGTTCGAGCAAAATATTTAGGTTCTTGAGAATATGCTCCGAGCCTATGTTATGGATTTTGGAGATTAGTGAAAAGAGAACTTAGCCTTAGCAGAGTTCCCCTATAATAACAGTTATTATTCGAGCATTGAGATGCCACTTTTTGAGGCCTTGTTTGGTAGGAGATTTTATTCTCTAATTGGATGGTTTGAAACTTCCGAGATTTGACCCCGTGGTACTGATTTGCTTCAGAAGTCATTAGATAGAGTCAGGGTGATTGAGGATAGGTTCAGAGCATCTTAGAGTGGATAGAAGGCCTATGCAAATCGTAGGCTTCATTACTTGAGATTTAGAGTTGGTGATCAAGCATTCCACTATGTATCTCCCATGAACGATGTGATAAGGTTCGAGAGGAAGGGCAAGATCAACCTCAGATATATTAGGCTTTTTTAGATTCTCCATACAATTTATGAGGTGGCTTATAAGTTAGCCTTACCTTCAAATTTTGTGATTATCTGTCTAATTTCTATGTTTTATTGTTGTGGAGATACAACCCTGATCCATCTCATGTTCTTAGATGGGACTTGGTCCAATTGGATGACCAGTTACCCTTCTTCGAGGAGCGTGTTCTTATTTTTTCTAGTGATGCCAGGCGATTTCGCACTAAGTAGATTCATGTACTTAAGTATCAGTGAAGGCACTATCCAGTAAATTAGGCTACTTGTGAGATCAAGAGACAGATGCGGACCTAGTATCCTTACCTATTCGAGACTTCACGTAAATCCTAGTCCTTTTTTTGTGGATGAAATTTCCTTTAGTAGTAGATATTGTAATGACCCTTCAGTTCATTCCCATATTTCAACTTGTTTTCACCATTATAGCTTCCCTAAGTTATTTATGACTTGTTGGGACTAATGTTTTGGTCACTAGATAGTTCTTTTAGTTTTAAGAGCCAATTCCCTGTTTTGAAGTCTTTTTTTGTTCAAAATGGCTACCGGGCAAAAACATCGATCAATCAATCTCATATCCTAATTTTGACTGTTCCAACAGCTTTGGAATGTCTGGTTCGAGTCTCGAGGCACTCAAAATTATTTTGACCTATTATTTAAAAAATTAAGAAAATGGAAATTGGTATGGGGCCCATTTTTTATTTAAATAACCTCGGATGGAAATTTTGACTGCACCATTGAGTTTGGAATGTTGAATTTGATAGGGTAGTATAGTCTATTTACATATACGAGATTCCAGATAAATAACGAAGGCTTGGTGGAGTATTAGTTGTGCTGGTGCAATCACCAATAGCGATGCCAAGGGTCGCGATTGTGATACCCTTGGCATGCACCAAGTGCAGAGAATGTGGTTCCATGTCATGATAGAAACTCCCTAGGCTGACCGACAGATGCCGCGATCGCAAAGGTCGGGTCGCAATTGCGATACCCGAACACTTGGGAAGTGTATAAATAGTTTTCTTTTAGCCTCTTTTTGCTCATTCTTCATGTATTTCTTAGTGTGTTAAACCCTAAATGTTAAGAAAGCTTAGTATTAGAGCTTGTGGGCAGTTTGGGGAGCTTGGATAACAATTATTACGTGATTTTTCTTTAAATTTAAGGTAAGATTCCTTCTCATTCATGGTTGATTTTCTCATTTCTTGTTCAAAATCTCTAAAACTTGATGACTTGATTTTAGCGCCAATGTGGCTCGAATATAACCCATTTTAGGTCAATTACTTATTGAGCATAGTGTAATATTGGGTTGGCTTTGAAAATGCAATTTCTGTAAATGGGACCTACATGGAATTTTTTGGGGATTTTTGGACCCGAAGCACAATAGTGCTATATGGGTATCATCATTCTTGTATTGATGATTATAATATGATTTTGATAGCATGGAATCTTTTAGAATCTTCTCAGAAGAGAAAGTCAGTGATTTAGCAGATTTTCGAGCTTTATTCGGCATCCTGGTAGGCTAGGCTTCAATCTCCTTAGAGATTGAGCTAGTTCATAATATGTTTATGATATCATATTTAGATTTGGGATGGGTTTTTTAAGTTGGTGATGTAATTGGAAACACTTGGGTTAGTTGGACCATTTAGGCTATTCGAAAACCATAATTTGGGCATAAATGACTTAGTTGCTCTTGTTTTAGGTAACATTTCTATCTTAGAGTTGATGAGCCTTAGTTAATAACTGAAAGTGAGTTTAGATACCTTAGCCTAGTTTGGGGTATAAATTACCTTAAATTGTAATTCAGGGATTTAGAGGTAGGCCTTTAACTTACCTTAGGCCAAAATTTGTGTCAGCTATTTGAAATCATTTATACGTTTGTTGTACGCCTTGAAAATTCTTATTGAGGTAGTATTGATAAACTTTGGAATTTGATGGTCTTGATGGATTGGCATGGAGATTTTATGCTTATTGACTAGGTTAGTGACTATGTTATTAATTATGCTATTGGTTATGATAATGATGGTATACTTACCGATTCGAGTTCGGATATTAATGATGATCTTAATGACGTATATAGTTGGTTCAAGTCTAAAATATGCTTATGGCATTGCTTGTATACATATACATACCCAGTTCAAGTTCGAAAGTTTATTGTGATACTGATTATATAATTACCGATTTGAGTCCAGAAAATTGTTATAATGTTGATCATGATGTTAGTAATATGTTATCGTCGATGTTGATACATATGATATTGGTTATGTAAGGTTGGTTTATGTCTAACAAGGGAGTATGATATATGGATAATAGGTATATTAATGCTAGTTTGGAAATGGGAAATTATTATAGTATAGCATGAGATTGATGGATTCTAGCTATACATGGAAGTTCAGAAATGATGATGGTTTGGTTTACACCTTACTTGGTAGTACCCTCCAAGCTTATTGGGGCCTGCATCAAATTATTTACTTTTTTGTACCTACTGGCATATGAGGGCCAATTTTGTAGTTATAATTACATGTAATTGATCCTTTATGTTATACTATTATACCAGCTATTTACTTACTTATGTACTGTGATATTGGAGTTGATTCAGGTTTGCCTCTACCTTGACTTAGTTATGTTATCTTGCATTTTATCATATTCGTATCATGAATTAGCTCAGTCGGCCGATGATACCTACTTAAAACTAGTGGTTTTGGTACTCATACTACACTTTTGTACCTTTTTTGTGTAGATCTAAGTACTAGATGCTATCGTTGATTCATCGATCGTGCTATGTGGGATTTCAAAGATAGGGTGAACTACTAGAGTTGGAGTTGCCTATTTCATTCTATCTTATTCTATCTTATTTGTGTCTAGTATTTTGCTTCGAGACAGATTGTATAGACTATTTTAGAACATTAGTTGTATTTATAGTAGCTCTTGTACTGGCTCTACCAGGTCTTGGGATGGTTATCTGAATTGTTTCCTATCTTTTATATATATTTCTATTATTTTCCTTATTTATAAATTAAAAAAGTTGAACTGTACCTTTATTTGGGAATATTCCACCAAGTTAGCCCATTGCAACTAGCTCCGGGCTAGGGTACTGCTTACCTACCGGAGGGATTTGGTAGGTTCCATCATGACTCATAAATTGGGTCATGACAAAGAGGTAGTAGATCAACTCTGGAAGCATAGATTGACTGCTACCTTAAAAATACTCCAAGCATTACCCAAAATCAACTTTCCCACGGCACACTCATACCTAGATTTTCACCAAAAGGGCACAGTAGGTATGAGTATGGTCTATTTGAACTCAGTAGATATCATAGGCCGACCAAGCAAAGTAGAAAATAAAGTATGTAAAATACACACTATGGGCATGTCACCTGTAGTCAGAGAATATCCCAAACGGTATCCCACATCATCTCCACTTATAGTTCTAAAATATACACATATACAGAATACAAGTACGAGAATGAAACACAAATATATAGACATCAAATCAAGCACAAAAATACAACATAAAATGTACCCAATGTATGAAATACAATGAAGATGATGATGATGTGATATGTTTGAGATTGTCGCACAACCTCCATATCACCTACTGAGCTCAGCTCCTAATGTAGGACCCATGGGGGTTCACAACTCATATATAATCTAATAATCAATATTAATATCCCTCTAATATCCGTAACTCTTCTCCAACTCATGTTTTTTAGTAGAGGTTTTGAAAGATGTCACATTTTCTATCCGAAAAACTAGTATTTCCACAGTGGTACCAATGTTTCTTAAATATATATGATATGAGGATATAATGCTCACAACCAACAAGAATCAGAATTTCCAAATCTAAAAAATATACCAAGCACACTATCCAAAAATCCACTAAATAAGCCAACCATCCATGATCCAATATAATCCATATAACAATAGTGCAAGATATATAATAATATTTCATTTGATGCTACATAAGTTCTAAGTTAGACAATTTTCACTAAGAAGAAAACAACCAATTACATAAATACTAAACTAACAACATCATATAAGATCCCGCACGAACATACATAACAAATAATATGTAATGATCCCCAGTTATTTCCTCAATTTGCATATATTTTTGGTATTTTGAACCTTCCCACAGCTGCTACATATCAATTATGACTTGCCGGAACTATCGATTTGGTGATCAGACAGTTTATTTGGATTTTAGGCTTATTTCCCCCTTTTGGAGCATTCGTTGTTTAGGATTTAGTCACGGACCAAAAATCCTAGCAGATGACCTTAGATGGAAATTTTGACAGCACTATTATCTCTGCAACTTTAGGAGGACCCTTAGTTCAGGTCCCGAGGCTTCTGGACTCATTTGGGATATTAGGCAGATTATATGAAAAATAAAACTATAGGTGTGGGCACCATATTTAGTCAAAATAATCTTGGATCAAAGTTTTGATGGTTTTATTGAGTGCAAAAAGTTGAATTTGGTATGGCAGCATATTTTTCTTGCACGTTAGGAGTTTCAAACGAATCCCGAACACCCCGTCGGAGTCCATTCTGGACTTAGAAAAAAACTGGTGCATTAGGTATGGTGTGACTGCGATCGCAATGGGTAGATCAGGATCGCGGAATGAGATTTATGACTTAAGTTATAAAGCGCATAGGGTATATATTATTTATGCTTATTTTTATAGAATCTCGATTGCAAAGGGTAAATCGCGATTGTCATACGCAATTTACCCTTTTCAGGTCGCGATCTCAATAGCTGAGTCGTGATCGTAGCTTCTGACACCATATTTAATCTGCTTCTTCAGCCAAATTTTCCAACATTCTTTCCACTACTTTTACACCATTTTGAGAGCTCAAGAAAGGTAAAATAATGGGAAATCATCCAAATAAGCTAAGATAAGCTAGCTTAATCCTTTTTCATTATCTCCCATTGATTTTTTCGTTGATTCCCATCTAAATTCATGGTAAATTCTTAGAAAATAGGGCTTTAAATTCCTAAACTTTAAGGATTGATTTGAGACCTGATTTGTTCTCAGTTTGTGCTTAACTTTTAAGCACAACTTTCTTGTTCTTTGAGGGACCTAGTGTCAGGTTCAATTTTGGATTCCATTTATCGGCCCTGCGGGCTCATTATTGACTAAAAATTCAACCCAACCTTAATATAAAAATTTGAGTCTCGTTTTACTCCTAATGGCATATTTTTAATTTTGATAGCATAGAGGCGTTTCAAGATTGTGGATTTAAGATGGAAATTTTGGATGATTTAAGGATTTATGTTTTGCCATCAAGGTAGGCTTCTATATACTCTTCTTCACAAGATAATGTATTTTATATATTTCATGTGAATGAGAATGTTAAGATTGATTATTGGTAGAGCATCGTGACTCAGTCTTGAATATTGAAGTTTAGGGATTAGATGAGTGATTTGACCTGTAAGGTAAAATGCTTACTATACTTCTAGAGTCCTATTGCTTTCTTTATAGAATAAGCTAATTTGTAGTATGATTATGGTATTATGCTAGATTTGGGATGTGGTTTAGGTGTCAGAAGTGTGATTGGTATTTTCCTTATTTGGGCTATTTAGCTATCTTAAAACTATAATTTAGGTAGAGTTGACTTAATTGCTTGTGTCCTAGGTGAAATTTCTATCTTAGGGCTAATTATGGCTTATTTACCCTCTAAAAGTTAATTTACATACCTTAGCCTAGTCTAACATAGAAATTGCCTAAGAATGGATTTCGAGGATTAAAAGTGGGTTCATTTGGCCCACCTTAGGCCAAGACTTGTGCTAGCCTCGTGGACTTATTTACGTATGTTAGACATAGTTGAGACTATTGTGCCTTTATTATAAGGTTACTTTATGACTAGGTGAATGGTGATGCTTTTCCCAGATTATGATTAATGGCTCGTAGCTATGATATGACTTTTGACTTTGATTAATGATATGGCATGTCGACATGCTAAATGATATAGATATAGCTATGATATGGCTTATAGATATAATATAAATTGTGAATATGAGATTCCTTATAAATATGAGATGGCTTATAGATATGAGATGGCTTATAGACATGGATATTGATATAGATTCCGAATATGCTTAATGTTATAGCTTATAGATGTGAGTCTTGATATAGATTCTGGGCCTGGCCAAGAATATAAATTATGATTATGCTGGATATAAATTTGGACCTTAGGTCGTGATTATAATACTATAGTTAATTCAGACATAATATTAGGCCTACGACTGTGTGTATGATATTGAATAGTTCAGTTTTGGGAAGTATTCCATCCTTCTATAGGAAATAGTCATAGTTTATTGATATTATAATGCTTATGATGTCCATGTTTGAACACTAGTGATGACATGTATAGATTCGGTATATTCATGATCACTAAATATGGTAAATAGTACGATTCCAACTAAAATATAATTTTATTACTGTTTTTCCTTAAAAGGGGTTAAAGCCCACATTTCACCTTAAAAATGGATTACTTCATAACGGAAAATATACCATCTTAATGGATGACTTATGTGCATTGAGACTCAGAATAGTATTGTAAAGACTTGGTCAAGGTAACTTCTGGTCCACAACTTTACTACCACTATTTACTCTGGTCGAGAGAGATTATGACGCTTTCTACATTCCTATGATGTTTTAGTCCCAAAGTAACCCTTGCAATGGATTTATGGATTTACACCCTTTTATCTTTGATTTTAATTATGCAATTATATATATACATAAATCTGGTATTGAATGCATAGTCGATGAATTATGGTATTGATATATATATATATATATATACATACATACATACCAGCTCAAGTCTGATGATTGATGATGATGTTGATGATGATATGAGTTTTAGATTAAGTCTGGTGATTGATGATGATGTTGATGATATAAGTTTTGAATTAAGCTTGACAGGACATGATGAAGTTGATGTTGATGATATTGTTGATGTTGAGGATATTGATTATAATATTTATGTTATATATACATATCTACCGGTTCAAGTCTAGATATTGATTATAATATTAATGATGATATAGTGGTTAAGAAATTATGGATTCACCTCGCATTTATTTATGTATGTTTATTGCCTATCACTAGTATGTGCCTATATCTATTAGCCATATGAAAGGTTGCATAGGTATAGGTATGAGTGCTACTTGCAGTATATTATGTGGAGCTTGTATCTATTAGACTTATGAGGGTTGCATAGGTATGGTCCAGACTATTGGTGGCCTGAGTGTTGATTGAAACTTCTGAGCCTATGGAGGTGGGGATTATGAAAGTCTCGATTAGGTATTATGTGTCTAGATTGGCCGGTTACTCGTGTTGTTATTGTTACCTTAGATTATTACTGTCATTATTATTATGGTTAGTCTATAACAGGTTGACTATTGGGTTGGTATTGCAATTTTAGGTAACTCTAGCTCTTTTACTTTACAGATTATATTTATATGCATAATTATCCATTGTTTAGGCATTATTGTTTTGGACACTGAGATTTTTGTTCCTTTCTTTTACTATCTCTTCATTTCAATAGCTAGCTCATGTCTAGACATATGGATTAGAGACCCTGATGATATTAGCACTTGCTTCCACTATGACTGTGAGGACTAAAGATACTAGTATGATGACATAGGTTATACCATGAGTTGTAATAGGTTTTATATATTTATATCTATATATAACTAGCTATGGTATTACTATATATCCCCTTTTTCGTTCATTATATACTATTATACATCCTTCTTTCACCCTTTACTATTATATTAATCTACGATATATGGTATAATATTAAGGTTCCTAAGTATGGATAGAATGGGATAGTTCATCCATAATGCCTTGTTAGCCTTCTTATGTTAGTTTCTTGGACACAAATTAGATAACTTATCCTTTTTATCTCATTATCTTTATTATGAAAGATTATTGGATATTTAGGTGTAGTTACCATACTATTTATATGATGTATATAATTATTTTATCTTTAGAGCTTATCAGTAGTTGCCTATTGAGTACCTCGTGTTTGGTACTTATACTATACTACTACAACCTACAGATCATAGTACAAGTTATTTCCAATGTTGTGTGCATCATGCAGGCAACTATGGTTTGAAGATACATGGTGAACTCTTACATACTAGAATAGTCTTTATGTTGCATTAAAAGATGGTTGTATTTGTATATTCATTTAGTGCCTTATGTGTATCCTCGTTAATGGTAGAAGCTCGTACTAATTTTACCTGGTTTTTAGATTATCTTATGTATGTTAGCCTTTTATTATATCTATTTTGCATTCTTTTCTTTATTCTCTTGGTAGTCCATTACTAATAGTTCTAGACTCCAGGGTTGGCTTGCATACTGACGGGTTATAGTAGGTGTTATTATGACCTGAGAAATTGGGCCGTGATAAGTTGGTATCAGATCCTAGGTTCACTGGTGTATTAGTATAAGAGCTAAGTGTTTAGTAGAGTCCTGCAGATACGTCCATAGCCTATCTTCGGGAGGCTACATGGTATTCTTTGAAAATTTATTTCTTGACTCCTTATTGTGTGTTTGTATTCCTATAAGCCTCAAGTGCATTCGTTGACTCTATTCCATCCTAGATGGGTGATTCAAGGTTGTCATAGATGTAGAAAAAATGTTGGCATGCATTTCCATAGCTTCAGTGTAGCGTCAAACCAGGGAGCTAGAGATGGATGTCAGAGATCTTCAACATCAGTTAGAGGATTTGAGGCTAACCCAGGTTCCAGTAGAGTTTGTGATTATTTCAGCTTTTTGAGATTCAGGATTAGGGATCTCAATTCTCTTTATGGATACCTCACAACTAAGGGTGATATCCAATTAATCAAGCAATTCCCAGGCAATATTTAGATTTGTTGGTATTCATCAAGGTTTCTTATTGGTTTTAGAGTATGAAAGTGATTTTTTTAAGTGTCCAAGCAAAATTCCTATACTATATCCTTCTGAGCAGGACATGGTGTGTGGATCTATTAGAGGATTAGCATTGCCACTCTATTTGGTGTCGGATCACTTAATAGAAATAAGGTCTTCCTTCTCTCAGGTTATTGAGCATGCGAGAACCATAGAGCGAGCATGCATTGAGACTTATGGAGGTGGAAAAAAAAGGCTATGTCATTAGTACAATGCTATTAGTATTTCATATAGGAGTGTGGATATTTCCAATCGGGCTCTGCATCACTTGTAGCCTATTAATTCTATGTAAGAGGTGTTTCTGATTATGGGTGACTCTTAGGTTAGTCATGGCGGTCATTCTGGATCAGTGTGTGTAGCACTTCAGAGTATTCTAGGGGATTATTTTGGTTATGGTAAGATGGTTCATTGATCTAGAGTTTCCTTAGCATAGGATTATTGGTTGTTTAACTCATTCAGATTAGTCTCATAGTATTGTGGCACCCTTAGTTAGAGATAGTGCACTTAGCACCTCAATTAATGATTTAGTTGATCAGCCCGAGTTGGACTCGATCAGATTTGTTCTCCCTCAAACACATCAGTCATATGACTTCGAATTCCACCATGATTGGTGCACTTTTATTTCTTGCTCGTACACTTCATTTATATGTATTGGGGTTTTTGTACCCATTGATGATTATATTCCTTAATCAAATTATATTAGTTGTTGTGTGGCTTGTCATTGAATTAATGATTATGTGACTACCCCATGGATTATTTTTTTTAGTAATGCATAGAGTTTATCTGATGTTGATATTTCCTTGGGGATGATCATTTGGCTTTCGGTCCATTTACCTTGGCATATTAGCCTTATTGTGGCCCTTGAGTGGTACTTGCTATTGATTTTCATTTTTATACCCCTACTCATTATATTGATGTTTATATTATTATTATTGTTATTATTATTATTATTTGATTTAATTGATCCTTGCTTGGTAGATAGCTAGACTGTTAGCATCCAGTTAGAATCTTCCCTATTCTTTGCGGTTATTATTGGTTGACTTGGGTAAGTTAGCTGGGCTGGATGATTTCTCTCTTATCGAATGGTGAGGTTAGTTATTTTTCTCTTTTGTTAGTTATGCTAGACTAGTTGTTGAATGAATTATTATATCGAATATAGGTTGACTTTTCATGGTCTGTTATGGTTCTAGAGTTGGCAATCTGGTTAATTTCTCATTCTTGAGTTTGGGATTCTTTGTTTTGTTTTCTGGGTTGTGAAGGCTTTTGCATTGGCTGTCCTTCTCTATATAGATTATTTCTGGGGTTGATTAGTTTAGGGTTTGTTCTTTCAATTTGGCTAGTTCATTGCTCGATAGTATTTTAATAATGACTTTAAGAGGTTTTAGATTGGTCTTCCAGGATTGTTGGGTTCTTCTCTTTGGCATGGTATTTTGGTGGTGTTAGTGTGGATTCGGATACTCCATTCTCATGATAATGCAATTCTCATTCTAGTGGAGTTAAGAGAGTTAAAGATAGGTGGTATTTCCTGTGACCACTTCCTAAGTTGGTAAATTAAAAATTCTTTATCTTGAGTTTCTTAGTTTCTGTTATGGTAGTGGTCTTGACCTTGACATTGGTGTTGATCTTGGTACTTTATTCCTCGATAAGGTGATTCATGGGTTAAGTGAGTTATGGTTGTCCTACTTTGGTGGATTCAGAAAATCCTCATTTTGGAATTTGTTTGGCGTAATAAGACTTGGTAAAGTGCTTCTCCTTGGTTTAATGTGATTAGTTTCTGGATAAGGTTGTTTTTATTGAGTTTCTAGAGTTCCTGCTGTTGCTAATGCGATTTGCCGCCTTAGTGAGTTCCCGAGTATGTTTTGGTGGTTCATGCCCTTTAGTAGATATGGATTTGATTCCTTGTGTTTTCAGAAGGTGATTAACCCTCTGCAGTGATTTTGTTCTTCAGCTATATTTCAATTTTTTTTTTAGCATGATTCAGTAAGGATATGTCTGATATAAATGGTAAGATAGATTTGAATATTTGTCCTTAATTGAGGCTTATTGGCTCAAATTTAGATTTGATGCCTTGGAATGACTATTTGGGAGTTATGATAGATTTGGAATGTGAATGCTTACCCATATTCAGGTTCGGTTTAGGTGGTTGAGATCGAGTTGTTCAGCCTTGGTGTTGAGATTTCCGCTTAAAGTTGTAGAGCTTGAGTGCAACCTTTATTTTTGAATCATCTCAGTTAGAATTTAATATATCTGCTGGCTGAGCCTACTCTGTCTCTACCTATTCGGTCTTCTTGAGTTCAGATAGATTATGGTCGATAGGTATTCAGGTGACAGTCCATGGACACGGTATTGGTTCCTTAACTTTTGACTCTAATTTTTTAATTTTCATAGAGATTTTGGATAATTTACTAAGCAAGAGTAGTATACTTGAGTTGGATTTAGCTTGGTTTTATTTTTGGTTGATGGGACATCTTGGATCGGATCGTTCAGTGATGATTAGTTATGCTTTGTACTTCTGGATTTCAGTATTGAATATCATCCTGGACAGTTGTAGCATTGTCATAGATTATATACCTTGATTATCTCCATTTGCGTGCCCAAGTAGCACCTCATAGGCTTATTCTTATGATTGCCATATGGATTCTCAGCGGATTAGCTTCAGTTCCTTGAGTTTTTAGTAATTTGATTGCATGGACAGGACTTAGATAACTTTTTAGTTTGTTTGGAGTCTTAGCGGGTTTGAAAATGTAAGAGAAGGTTATATATGGATTTGGTGTTGGTTGTATGAATCATGCCCTGGTTTGCCTTTGGCTTGGATGAGCCTTTGTTGGATTATGCTGGTATCGGTGTGGTATTAGCGTGTCATAGTTCAGATTTGTATTCATCAGCCTTCCTCGGTTAAGTTGAGTTTTAATTGTTTAAGAGCAAGTACGGTAGATGGTTAAAAAGGGATACTCATGTAAAATCCTTTGGAAGTGTTGTCTCACCTTTGAGGTCATTTCAGAAGTCGTGCTTAGAGAATGCAGGTCCAATAGCTCATCATTTTGAGCTTTGGAGATCTTTCTACCCATTCACTTTTACAGAGAAAAGTTCTTTTAGTTGTAGATATTGTAATGACTATCCACGTTATTTCCTCGATTTGTATGTATTTCCAGCATTTCAAACCTTCCCATAGCGGCTACAAGTCATTTATGTCATGACGGAAATATTAGTTCAATGACCAGACAGTTCATTTGGATTTTAGGCTTATTTCTCAGTTTTGGAGCTTTTGCAGTTTAGGATTTGGTCTCAGACCAAAACTCCTTATAGATGACCTCGAATGGAAATTCTGATATTGCCATCAACTCTGAAATGTTAATTTTAGGCTAGGTGGACCCTTGGTTCAGGTCCTGAAGATTCCGGACTTATTTTGGGCTATTTGGGCGAATTATATGAAAAATGAAACTATAGGTGTGGGTCTCCTATTTAGTCAAAACAACCTAGAATGAAAGTTTTGATGGTACCATTGATTTTGAAACGTTGAATTTTGTATGGTAGCAAATTTATTTTGCATGTATAGGGTTTTGAATGAATCTCGAACACTAGATCGAAGTCCATTTCTGACTTAGAAAAATATTTGATGTATCAGGTCTGGTGTGACCACAATCGCGAAGGATAAATCACGATTGTGAAATTAGATTTATGACTTAAGTTGCAAAATGCATAGGGCATATGTGATTTATGCTTATTTTTGACAAAATCACAGTCATGAAGTGTAAATCGCGATCACCATACCCGGTTTACCCTTTTCAGTTCTCAATTGTGATATCCGAATCATGATCGTGGCTCCCAACACCATATTTAATCCCCTTCTTCAGCCTAATTTTCTAACACTCTTTCCACTATTTTTACACTATTTTAAGAGCTCAAGGAAGTTAAAAGAGTGGGAAATCATCCAAATAAGCTAAGGTAAGCTAGTCTAATCCTTTTTGGTCATTTCCCGTTGATTTTTCCTTTGATTCCCGTCAAAATTCACGGTAAATTCTTAGATATTAGGGTTTTAAATTCCTCAATTTTAAGGGTTGATTTGAGACCAGATTTGTGCTTCATTTGTGCTTAACTTTTGAGCACAACTTCCTTGTCCTTCGAGGGACCTCATGATGCATTCAATTTTGGATTCCATTTACAGGCCCTGTAGCCCCATTCTTGACTTGAAATTCAACTCGACCCTTAATATGACAATATGGGTCTCATTTTCATACTAATGATGCATAGAATTTGATTTTGATAGTGTACTAGTATTTTAAGATCGTGGAGTGAAGATGTATGTTTTGTGCACGACTCAAGGATTTATGATTCGAAATCAAGGTAGGTTTCTATCTACTCTTTCTCACAAGATGATGTATTTTGTATATTGCATGTGAATAAGAATATTAAGATTGATTATGGTTAGAAGACCATGACTTAGTCTTGAATATTAAAGTTTGAGGATATCGATTGTAATATTGATGTTATATATATACACATCTATCAATTCGAATTTGGATATTGATTATAATATTGATGATGATATAGTGGTTAAGATATTATGGATTCATCTCCCATTCATTCACGCATGTGCATTTCCTATCACTAATATGTGCCTATATTTATTAGCCATATGTGGGGTTGCATAGGTATAAGTATGAGTGCTACTTACAGTATATTGCAAGGATCTTGTATATATCAACCTTATGGGGGTTGCATAGGTATGGGCTCGAACCATTGGTTTGTTGAGTGTTGATTGGACCTCCTGATCCTATGGTAGTGGAGATTTATGAAAGGCTCGGATAAGTATTGTGTTTTTGGATTGGGTGGTTACTTATGTTGTTATTGTTACCTTGGATTATTACTGCCATTTCTATTATGGTTAGTCTGTAACAAGTTGATTATTCGGTCGGTATTGCGATTTGAGGTACGACTCTGATTCTTTTACTTTGTGAATTATATTTATATCCATGATTATCCATTGGCTAGGAATTATGGTTTTAGACCCTGATATTTTGGTTCCTTTCTTTACTATCTCTATATTTTGATAGTTAGCTCATATCTAGACACATGAATCAGAGACCTTAATGATATTAGCACTAGCTTCCAGTATGATTATGAGGCCTGAAGATGCTATATGATGACTTAGGTTGTACCATGAGTTGCCCTGGGTTTTATATATGTAAATTTATATTTAAGTAACTATGGTATTACCGTATATCCCTTTGTTCCTTCATTTATTCAAACAACGTAGTTGGGGCATTAATCAACCCTAAAGACATCACTAGGAACTCAAATGACCATAACGGGTCTTAAAGTCTGTCTTCAGTAAATCCTCAGCCTGAATCCTCAACTAATGGTAATCAGACCTCAAATCAATCTTAGAAATACCAGACCTCAGCCCGAATCCTCAACTAGCTGCACCCTAAAGCTAGTCAAACAAGTCATCAAAGTGAGTCATAGGATAACGATTCTTTATGACATCGTATTAAGTTACCTATAGTCAATACAAATACGCATGGAGCCATCTTTCATCCTTAAAAACAACACAGGAGCTCACCAAGGAAACACACTCGATCTAATGAAACCTTTACCAAAATGATCTTAAAGTTGAGAATTTAGATCCTTAAGCTCGGTAGGAGCCATATGGTAAGGTGCTATATAAATAGGTTAGGTTCCAGGATCAAGATTAATAACAAACTCAATCTCACGGTCAGGAGGTATAACAGGTAGATCAATAGAGAAAATATTAGAAAACTCACGAACTACAGGAACAAAGTCTAGCGATGGGTTTTCTACATTAACATCACAAATATAAGCAAGATAAGACTCTCAACCCCTTGCTTTAAGTCTCCTAGCATACATATAAGAAATATTCCCCATCAGCTCATGGCTAACAGCTCCCTGCCACATGATCATGGGTATGCTATGCATGGTTAAATTAATGGTATTGGCAAAATAATCCATGATCACATGATAGTGTGATACCAGTCCATACCCAAAGTCACATAAAAATCCATCGTATCCCGAATAATAAGATCAGAATGAGTATCAGCATCTCTAACAGTCACAACACATTATCTGAACACCCGATCCACTACTAAAGAATCACCCCCGAGAGTATAGGACATAAATAATAAATCCCATGATAACTCTAACCGTGGATCAAAATAAGCAAACACATAAGAATAAGTAGATCCTAGAATGCAAGACATGTGACAATAGCGTCTGAAGACTCAACCTTTGGTTTAGAAGGTACTGCATATAGCTTACCATGCTTGCCACTTGTATTTTCTCCTAATCGACTACCTCCCCTACCTGCCTGAGAACTAGCTCAAGCACTTTGGGGACCACTTCTACGACCATACGAACCACCTCTAGTTAAGGGATAAACTACTCTAATAGGGGGAATATTCTGAGCTGAAGCAACAATTCCCTACTACTAGGGCACTCTCATAAATAATGGACACAACCTCCACAACTATATCATGTCCCATGAACTAAACCAGGACAAGAAGATCTAGCTGACCCTGAGTAACCACCACCACTTTAATAACCAGAAAATGAACCACTTAAAAACTGACCACTACCCTGACTAGGGCGATTACTAACACAAAATTGACCTCCATTAGCAATCCGCTGTATTAACAAGTTTACTAGGCTAACTCTAAGGCTGATATGTCTAACGAGAAGGGTACCTACCCTGAGAACTACTACCTCTGATCCAAGAGCTACTACAACTCCTACTAAAACTACCTTGATATTGAGGTATATTATCGCTACCCCCTTGGGCCTCTCCATGCATCTCCTCCATCACCTGAGTGTGATAAAAAACCTCGACAAAAGATCTACCCATAACAAAAAAACTCTAAGTAGACATGCAAAGAGAAGTCTCAATCCATGAACAAAACAAGGGACCCTCTGTTACTTAGTATCTAGAATAGAAGTAGCATGCCTAGACAACTCGTAAAATTGAGCCTCATACTCCATAATAGTTATGAAGCCCTACTTCAATCTAGATAACTGATCCCTAAAATGACCCCTAAGGCTGCAAGGCATGTAGTTCTCCAAAAGAAGTTCAGAGAATTGAGCGCAAGTCAAGGGAGAAGATCCAGCTGGCTTGGAATCAAGATGAACCCTCCACCAATATTGAGATACAAAATCCAACTAAAAATTAGTGTAATCCATACCATGAGTCTCAACTAGTCCCAAATTACGGAGCCTATCCTCATAAGCAATCAGAAACTCATATGAATCCTTGCGCGGTGCACCAGAAAACCTAGGCAGAGAAAATCTCAAAAATATACCCAATATTTTCTACTCCTCAACGTACATGGCAGGCTGGGCAACCACTAGATGAGAAACTATCTTCTAAGAAACTACCAGTGTAGGAGGGACCTCAACTCTGGGAGTCATAGCTATAGGATATGCCTTTGCCTTCGCTACCACTCTGATTTGTAGACTGTGCACCACCAAATAATCCCAAAAGCTGAACCAAAGCATCTCTAAGCCTGAAAAAGAAATAAATCTTGGTGGAGCTTAGGCTGGTCTTTGGCCCACCACTAGCTGGGGTAGAGGAATCTCTGGCTCATAAGCAAGAATAGGGTCTTGTGAAGGCCTCCTATCCCGACCCCTACCTAGGAAAACATTTTGGGGATATCCATGACCTTTGGGTCATCCACAAATAGTGATCGAATCCCTAAGCTTGGTCTCAAGACCCTTATCTTATATAACGGTAGTACATGTCCTAGTCATCTGTGAATGAGTGAAGCCAAAGGAATGCTTTACTATCCAACCCAGAGACTTAGAATGAAATATGTGAAAAAAGTGAAGGACTCCTAAGAATGTCCTATAGCCTCCCAAAGATAGGAAATATACATCTTCGTTCTGATCCACTGGACATACTAGACATCTACTATTGTACCAATAATACTGGTGAAACCTGGTTCTAATATCAATTTATAATGACCTGATTTATGAGTCATTATGGAATCTACCAAATCCTTCTAGTAGGTAAGCTGAACCCTAGCTCAGAGCTAGATATAATGTGCTATGTTGGTGGAAGATGACAAATAGTGGCAAAGTTTGACAAATTTAATTTATAAATAAGGAAAATAATGGTAATATATAAAAGATAGGCAACAATTCAGATAACCATCCCACGACCTGGTAGAGCTAGTACAAAAGATACTATAAATACAATTCAAGTTCTAAATAGTCTATACAATTTATCTCAAAGCAAAAGTCTAAATTTAAATAAGATAGAAGGAAATGGGCAACTCCGACTCCAATAGCTCACCCTATCTTCGGAATCCCACACAACACGATCGATGAATTAACGATGGAAACTAGTACTCAGATCTGCACCAAAAAGGTATAGAAGCGAAGTATGAGTACTAAAACCACAGGTACTCAGAAGACATCATCGACCGACTAATTTAATTCATGAGATGAATATGATAAAATGCTAGATAACATAACTAAGTCAAGGTAGAGACAAGCCTAAATTAAATCCAAAATCACTGTACATAAGTAAGTAAATAGCCAGAATAATAACCTAACATAAAGGATCAATTACATGTAATTATAACTACAAAATTGGCACCCATTAGCCAATAGGTGCAAAAAAGTAAATAACCCAATGTAGGCCCCTATAAGCTTAGAGGGTACAATAAAGTAAGGTATAAAACAAACCACCATCATTTCCCAACTTTCATGATACATCTAGAATCTATTCATATCATGCTATACTATAATAATTTTTGAATTCCAATCTTGCATCAATATCCCTATTATCCTTGCATCATACTCCCTTGCCAGACTTAAATCTGCCCTCACATAACCAATATCTTAAGCATCAATATCAATGATAACATATTACCAACATCATAGCATTTTTTTGGACTTGAACCAGTAATTATATAACCAATATAACAATAATCTTCCAGACTTAAACCGGGTATGTATGTGTATATAGGCAATGCCATAAGTATATTTTAAACTTGAATCGGGTACATACGTCATCAAGATCATAAAAAATATCCAGAATTAAACCGATAAGTATATCATCATTATCATAACCAATAGCATAATAGCTAGCATAATTAATAACATAGCCACTGGCATTATAATAGGCATCAACTCTTCATGCTAACCCATCATGACCATCAAATGCCAAAGTTTCTCAATATTACCTCAATAAGCATTTTCAAGACATACAATAGGATTAAAGGTTTCCAATAGCTAACATAAATCTTGGCCTAAGGTGGATCAGAGGCCTACCTTTAAAACCCTAAATTGCAATTCAATGCAATTTATACCCCACACTAGGCTAAGGTATCTAAACCCACTTTTAGATATTAACTAAGCCATAATAAACCCTAAGATAGAGATGTTAACTAAAGCATGAGCAACTAAGTCATTTATGCCTAAATTAGGATTTTTGAATAGCCTAAATGATTAATCTAACCTAAGTGTTGCCAATCACATCACCAACACCTAAAAACCATCCTAAATCTAATCAAGATATCATAATATAATATGAAGTAGCTCAATCAATGAGGAGCGTGAAGCCTAGTCTGGCGTCACTAGCTTAATATATAAGGAGGGTGAAGCCTAGCCTACCTGGACAGTTATGAAAGGTTGAAAATCTGCAAAATTACCGACTTTTCCCACCAAGAAGCTTTTGCAAGATGACACACTTTCAAAATCATATTCAACTCATAAATATGAGAACAATAATATCCATATTGCATCATTATGCTTCGGATCCAAAAATTACCCAAAAATTTAAGGTGGGTCCTATTTATAAAAATTGTGTTTCCAAAGCGAACCCAATATTACCCTATGCTCAAGGTAATTATCCTAAAAAATGGGTAAAATTCAAGCTACACTGACGATAAATTAGGTCACCAAGTTTTAGGAATTTTGAACAAGAAATGGGAAAATCCATATGAATAAGAAGGAATATTACCTCAAATTCAAAGGAAAATTGCATAATAATTATTATCCAAGATCCCCAAATTACTTAAAATCTCTAATCCTAAGCTTTTTCAACATTAGGTTATAAATCTCTTGAAATAGAAGATGAATGGGAAAAAAGGGCTTAAAGGGAAATATTTATACCCTTCTTAAGTGTTAGGGCATCATAATCGTTACCCGACCCTCGTGATTGCAGCATCAACCAATCTTTCAAGGGAGTCACTATCGTGACATGGCACTGTGATTATGACACTTGGTTTCTACCAAAGGTATCATGATTGAAAGTCTTCGCTAAGCCCTCAGGAAGCATCTGAAATCTCGTATACACAAATGAGCTATGACACCCTATCAAATTAAAAATAAATAGACTCAATGGCATAGTTTAAATTTCTATTTGAGGTCATTTTGACAAAAATTGGGTCCCACACTCAATTTTCATTTTCTTTACTTTTCTACCAATAGGTCAAAATAAGCTCAGGTGCCTTTAGACCAAAAACAAGGGTCCACCTAGCCTAAAATTAGTATTCTAGAGCTGTTGAAACTGTAAGAATTTGAATATAAGAATTTTTGACTGAAGTGTTTTTGGGTAGCCAATTTGAACGAACAAAGACTTCATAATAAGGAATTGGCACTCAAAACCAAACGAACTACCTGATAACCAAACTACCAATCTCAGCAAGTCATAAATGACTTAGGTAGCTTTAGGAAAGTGCTAACAACAATAATAAGTGGAAATATGGGAAATGACCTGGAGGGTCATTACACTCTTCTTGTTTATTTTATGTCTTGTTTTCATATTCAGAGATATGTTTTTCTCTTTTTAGACTATCAGTTATACATTTTAACTTTGAAATGTACTTAGTTTTCTCTTACATTGTGAAACCAGATTTTAGGGTGATTTATGGTATCTTTATTATGTGTTTTTCCACTATTATTGTATATGTCAGATTCAACTTTACTCTAGAAGCCTTAACTTGGGTTTTGTTTTTGTTTTTGTTTCTTCATATTAGTTTGGGTGATTGACTTACTTGTCAAGGCTCATCGCGAGAAGTGTCATCATGACACTTAGTTTTTAGGTGGTGACAAATTGGTATCAGAGCAACCATTTTCATTGGTCTCATCAGTTTAAGAATAGGGTGTCTATTAGAGTCTCATAGATTGGTATATAGATATTCGTATCTATCTTTGAAGGGCTATAATATATCTTTAGTAAACCTCCCTTATTTTGTTCCTTATTATAAGGATTCTTTCATTCCCTATATTCTACATTGAGTTTTACTTTTTTTAATGCAGAGGGTGAGGACTAGATCACGTGAGTCTTGAGATGCAAAGCCATCATTCAAGGAGAGAGCCCAGTCTAGGGGTGAGTTATGGGTCATGGACAAGATTGAGGATATTCCCCATCCAAAGGTAGTACTAGAGGGATCTCCCCTGAGCCTTAGGTTAAGTATGCTGGAGAGATGGGGCCTTCTTAGGTTGCACAAAGTTCTTCCATCCCAATCTTTGAGAGGTTAGTAATTCATTTTTTGACTTATTTGGAGGGTGTTCCTAAGAGTGCACCTGATGGTCCTCTAACTTTAAGTATCATACCCTCGTCTATGCTAGAGTCTACCTATTATGTTCCTCCAATTTTGAGTGTGGATCCTCTAGTTTTACCCATATCTATTTATGGTATTTTTAAAACTTAGAGAGTTATTCCTCTTTTTATACCGATATTCAAGTATGGTATTTTGAGATCAGGGGTTCAACCTTTATCTATGTTACCCCCTTAGGTGGGATCTCAGCCAGCTAAATTCACTATGCCTCCTATTATTATATGTATAATTATGTCTTTGGAGAATCAAAAAAAGTTTGAGATATTCACTCATTTGGGTTCACCCAGGTTTGGTGGTGCTGTAAGCAAGGATGCCTATAAGTTCTTGGTGGACTAGCATGAGAAGTTGCATAATCTTTGATCTTTTGAGTTACATGGGGTTTCTTACGCTACTTACCAGTTAAGAGATACAACCAGGTATTGGTGGACGTCACTTGTTAGTTGCATACCTCTTGGTTCGCCAGAGATGATTTGGGATTAGTTTGCTGAGGCCTTTTTGGATGGGTTTGTGCCATACAGTTTGAGGGATCAGATAAGAGATGAGTTTGATCATTTGGAGCAGGGCTTGATAATTGTTGTGGAATATGAGGCATATTTCTATTCCTTGTTTAGATATTCTTATACCAATATCTCCACCGAATTAAATAATATTTAGAAGTCCTTGAAGGGGATGGATGTTTCACTTCAACTTGCTACTGCCCAGATGGTAGTGTTAGGGGCATCATTTTAGAGTACAGTGGATCATGTAAAGAAGACTGCTATATGTAGTTTTGATGATGGGTAGCTAAAATATGAGGGACAAGGTCCTTGGACTTGTGTTGCACCTAAGCGCACACACAAGTGTACATGGTCTCACCAAGTAATACAGTGGCCTTAAATAAAGATGAATATCAATCCCTCAGAGACTTGTATCCAGAAATATCTAATTTAAGTTCAACTATTGAGATTAAAGTGGTGCAATGTAACTAAAAGAGTTTTGAAAGTTTGTGAACTAAAAGTAAACTAAAATAAGCAAAAAAGTAAAGACTTTGGGCAAGAATGGATGAAAACTAAGGGTTAATGCACTGTGAACAATCATACCACGCTAATGAACTTCATTCATTAGATTATTTATCTTGGTTGTTAATTTTTAGGGTTTATCACATGATCATGGTCTCCTGACCTCTAACTTTCTACCTAACTGGATGATAATTCAAAATCCTTATTTCATATAAGAATAAGAACCTTGCTCTATTCATCCCTATGTTCTATCTTCCTATTCCTTCTCCCAAATTCACAAGGTTGACAATATATGTATTATAAGAGTTGAGAATCCTTAAAATAGTGAAAACAAAGATAAACAAAAAATAAATATTATAATCAATCCAAAAAAACTCAATTCAAAGCTAAAGAAAACATGTTCTTGGCTTTAACCTCGGAAAGGGGGCTTTTAACCACTCATGGACATAGTCACAATCAAGATGAATAAAAACATCATAAAGTCAATTAAAAATCTAAAGAAAATAAAAAAAAACTCTAATTGAAGTTTTTTGCAGACCCTCTCCAAGTTTCAAAGTCGTCCAAGGTGTAAAACATCAAGTATATGTGTCCTATTTATAGGAGGACAAAACTGCTGAGATTTTGCACTAGGCCGCATCGCGGGATTAATTTTTAGTGTCTAGCTCTGCCATGCACCCTTATAATGTATAAATACTATTTTACATACATTTTTAAGTTTATGGTGTATGGAATGCACCATTTTTCCTTAGCTTTGGTTCGCAACGCGCCATGGACTTCCAAGAGGTCCATTTCACATCTAATTATGTCTTGTGCTTTCGTTGATCCATTCCAAGCCTTTTTGTGTTTTTTATACTTTATTTGAAGATTTTATATCCTTCATATTTAATTATAATCAGCTAAAAAAATATACTATAGCATTAAACTCAACAAAGTAGAGCTCAAAACAACACAGCATCCAAGACAATGAACTAGAAACTTAAGCTAAGAATACTAGTTTTGCCCCTTTTGATCTTTCACTTAGTCTTGACTATTGGCTTGATTCAATTGCACTTTAAACACTATAAATGATTTTTCCCTAACATAATTCCACAATAATACCATTAGTAACTCATTATACACATTAAAATCCATCGTGATCAACTTGAACAATGCCTAGCTTAAGCTAGTAACACTATTTTTCTCGTTTTGAATCTAAGTG